>NC_090758.1:14679762-14687262 GCF_036898095.1 Palaemon carinicauda
ACTGAGTCATCAACAGCCATTGCCTGGCCCTCCCTGGTCCTAGCCTGATGGAAAGGGGCCCTGGGCGTTGATCTTATGTATAGATAGCCAGTCTAAGCTATTATCCAGCTAGGGCAATGTCAGTGTCCCTTGCCTCTGCCATTCACGGAGTGGCCTTTAAACCTTTAAAACACCTAACTACTCTACCTACTGAGTCATCAACAGCCATTGCCTGGCCCTCCCTGGTCCTAGCCTGATGAAAAGGGGCCCTGGGCGTTGATCTTATGTATAGATAGCCAGTCTAAGCTATTATCCAGCTAGGGCAATGTCAGTGTCCCTTGCCTCTGCCATTCACGGAGTGGCCTTTAAACCTTTAAAACACCTAACTACTCTACCTACTGAGTCATCAACAGCCATTGCCTGGCCCTCCCTGGTCCTAGCCTGATGGAAAGGGGCCCTGGGCGTTGATCGTATGTATAGATAGCCAGTCTAAGCTATTATCCAGCTAGGGCAATGTCAGTGTCCCTTGCATCTGCCATTCACGAGTGGCCTTCTAACCTTTAAAACACCCAACTACTCTACCTACTGAGTCATCAACAGCCATTGCCTGGCCCTCCCTGGTCCTAGCCTGATGGAAAGGGGCCCTGGGCGTTGATCTTATGTATAGATAGCCAGTCTAAGCTATTATCCAGCTAGGGCAATGTCAGTGTCCCTTGCCTCTGCCATTCACGGAGTGGCCTTTAAACCTTTAAAACACCTAACTACTCTACCTACTGAGTCATCAACAGCCATTGCCTGGCCCTCCCTGGCCCTAGCCTGATGGAAAGGGGCCCCTGGGCGTTGATCTTATGTATAGATAGCCAGTCTAAGCTATTATCCAGCTAGGGCAATGTCAGTGTCCCTTGCCTCTGCCATTCACGGAGTGGCCTTTAAACCTTTAAAACACCCAACTACTCTACCTACTGAGTCATCAACAGCCATTGCCTGGCCCTCCCTGGTCCTAGCCTGATGAAAAGGGGCCCTGGGCGTTGATCTTATGTATAGATAGCCAGTCTAAGCTATTATCCAGCTAGGGCAATGTCAGTGTCCCTTGCCTCTGCCATTCACGGAGTGGCCTTTAAACCTTTAAAACACCCAACTACTCTACCTACTGAGTCATCAACAGCCATTGCCTGGCCCTCCCTGGCCCTAGCCTGATGAAAAGGGGCCCTGGGCGTTGATCTTATGTATAGATAGCCAGTCTAAGCTATTATCCAGCTAGGGCAATGTCAGTGTCCCTTGCCTCTGCCATTCACGGAGTGGCCTTTAAACATTTAAAACACCCAACTACTCTACCTACTGAGTCATCAACAGCCATTGCCTGGCCCTCCCTGGCCCTAGCCTGATGAAAAGGGGCCCTGGGCGTTGATCTTATGTATAGATAGCCAGTCTAAGCTATTATCCAGCTAGGGCAATGTCAGTGTCCCTTGCCTCTGCCATTCACGGAGTGGCCTTTAAACCTTTAAAACACCCAACTACTCTACCTACTGAGTCATCAACAGCCATTGCCTGGCCCTCCCTGGTCCTAGCCTGATGAAAAGGGGCCCTGGGCGTTGATCTTATGTATAGATAGCCAGTCTAAGCTATTATCCAGCTAGGGCAATGTCAGTGTCCCTTGCCTCTGCCATTCACGGAGTGGCCTTTAAACCTTTAAAACACCCAACTACTCTACCTACTGAGTCATCAACAGCCATTGCCTGGCCCTCCCTGGCCCTAGCCTGATGAAAAGGGGCCCTGGGCGTTGATCTTATGTATAGATAGCCAGTCTAAGCTATTATCCAGCTAGGGCAATGTCAGTGTCCCTTGCCTCTGCCATTCACGGAGTGGCCTTTAAACCTTTAAAACACCTAACTACTCTACCTACTGAGTCATCAACAGCCATTGCCTGGCCCTCCCTGGCCCTAGCCTGATGGAAAGGGGCCCTGGGCGTTGATCTTATGTATAGATAGCCAGTCTAAGCTATTATCCAGCTAGGGCAATGTCAGTGTCCCTTGCCTCTGCCATTCACGGAGTGGCCTTTAAACCTTTAAAAACACCTAACTACTCTACCTACTGAGTCATCAACAGCCATTGCCTGGCCCTCCCTGGCCCTAGCCTGATGAAAAGGGGCCCTGGGCGTTGATCTTATGTATAGATAGCCAGTCTAAGCTATTATCCAGCTAGGGCAATGTCAGTGTCCCTTGCCTCTGCCATTCACGGAGTGGCCTTTAAACCTTTAAAAACACCCAACTACTCTACCTACTGAGTCATCAACAGCCATTGCCTGGCCCTCCCTGGCCCTAGCCTGATGAAAAGGGGCCCTGGGCGTTGATCTTATGTATAGATAGCCAGTCTAAGCTATTATCCAGCTAGGGCAATGTCAGTGTCCCTTGCATCTGCCATTCACGAGTGGCCTTCTAACCTTTAAAACACCCAACTACTCTACCTACTGAGTCATCAACAGCCATTGCCTGGCCCTCCCTGGCCCTAGCCTGATGGAAAGGGGCCCTGGGCGTTGATCTTATGTATAGATAGCCAGTCTCTAAAGGTATTATCCAGCTAGGGCAATGTCAGTGTCCCTTGCCTCTGCCATTCACGGAGTGGCCTTTAAACCTTTAAAACACCTAACTACTCTACCTACTGAGTCATCAACAGCCATTGCCTGGCCTTCCCTGGTCCTAGTCTGATGGAAAGGGGCCCTGGGCGTTGATCGTATGTATAGATAGTCAGTGTAAGGTATTATCCAGCTAGGGCAATGTCAGTGTCCCTTGCATCTGCCATTCACGAGTGGCCTTTAAACCTTTAAAACAACTGATGACCTGAAATGACATAAATAAGTAGGGTTAGCCAAATGACCTATTACGCCCATAGTTTGATTATGGAGGAAATGAGTTCATTAGTTCGATAAGGTCAGACAGAAGGAAAATGGATCGTTCTTTGTTCTTTTGTTTGTCCTATGATTGATGTATTTATCTTGATTTGGTGTCAGTCATGGGACAAAGTACTCTCTCTCTCTCTCTCTTTCTCTCTCTCTCTCTCTCTCTCTCTCTCTCTCTCTTCCTCTTTGTTGTGGTAACGCACTCCTCCGTCTATCTGAGTGGCCAGTGTTCATACATTTCGTTTAGTTGCTATTATTATTAGTTATATGAGTATCTCTCTCTCTCTCTCTCTCTCTCTCTCTCTCTCTCTCTCTCTCTCTCTCTCTCGTTGTGGTAACGCACTCCTCTGCCTATCTGGGTGGCCCGTGTCCAACTTTCGGATTGGAGGATAGAACGAAGTAAGTACCTAGTTGTCAGTCGACCATTGTTGGTCGTAGGAAGGGACAAGAAAGAGAGAGAGAGAGAGAGAGAGAGAGAGAGAGAGAGATATCTTTGTATACATCTATCTCTGTCAACAATAATCTCTCCTTTTATTTGTCCATTTCATCTCAGCTTCAGATAATGTCGAGATGCAATGATATATTACAATAGATTGGACACTTTAATCCACCACTGGGCTTTACGATGTACAGCCTAGTAGCCGCCATGTTGGTAAGCCCTTCAGGGGGACGTTCAGGGAGAGATAAGTTCCACTGATATACTATGCATGTAGATAGGAGGAATTATCCGCCATCTTTGTTTTTTTTTTTTTTTTACTTGTTCTTCTATACCTGGATGTCTTATTGAAGAAGCTTACCTTTAACTTGATCCATTTTTTGCGACTCCTTTTGCTTACTTCCTAATAGTCAGGCCTTCTCAATCCTCTCGTTTTATTCCAGTTGCGACCAGATTCTGGAATGAGCTTCCTAACTGGGTAGTTGAATCGGTAGAACTTCAAAAGTTCAAACTGGCAGCAAATGTTTTTATGTTGACGAGGCTGTTTTAATGTTGTTAATGTTTTTAAAATAGTTTATTTTAATTGTTCATTACTTCTTATATTGTTTATTTATTTCCTTATTTCCTTTTCCTCTCTGTGCTATTTTTCCCCGTTTTGAGCCCTTGGGCTTGTAGCATCCTGCTCTTCCAACTAAGGTTGTAGCTTTGCTAGTAATAATAATGATAATAATAATAATAATAATAATAATAATAATAATAATAATAAAAATAATAATAATAATAATGATAATAATAAATAATAATAATAATAATAATGATAATATTAATAATAATAATAATGATAATAATAATAATAATAATGGATGTTCTTGTGATTGTTTCCATCCTTCAGTGAGGAAGTTACCATGACAGGCCAAGGAAAAACAGTATTTCCTTTATTACGTATAAATATTTCACTTCTTAGAAGAAACAGAGAGAGAGAGAGAGAGAGAGAGAGAGAGAGAGAGAGAGAGAGAGAGCTATGATGTTTTGCTATTGGTTCGTAGATGCATCAGCTGATCTGTTCATAGCACCCAAAATACTTCTATTGTTGAAATAAATCCGAAATTTAAAACAAAAGTACATACATATTTAATTTATTCAGCTAAAGCTTTTTTTTCCTTGCAATCCTGCAACTGTTGATCTTCATGAATATTGCACAAGTTTAAAAAGTTGATTGCTGTGCAACTTTTTGTTTGCAGACATTATTGCAAATCATTTTTAGAGAAGACAATTAAGCTGTTCTAGAATTATGCGTTTTGCATATTCATTAATTTGACTCCAGTGTGCAAAAATAAATTGCAAAGTAAATTTAATTAAGTGAGACTTTCTTTATATATATGTACGTTTGAAAAATATTTTTTTTATTATCAAAAATGATAAAAAAAAATTTTGAAATTAATTTTCCAGCTTCTATACTTTCTGCATATATGCTAATTTGACTCCAGTGTGCAAAAATAAATTGCAAAGTAAATCTTATTTAAGTGAGACCTTCCTTGTATATATGTACGTTTGAAAAATAATTTTTTTATTAAAAATAATAAAAAAAAAAAAATTGAAATAAATTTTCCAGCTTCTATACTTTCTGCATATTTGCTAAATATTTCTCGCATATCTGCCTAACTGTAAAAATCTGTTTCATACAACCCCTACCTCTTCTAAAACCACCCTGTACTTCCAAGATTGCATTCTCTGTTTTATCCTTAATCCTATTAATCAATACTCTACCATACACTTTTCCAACTACACTCAACAAACTAATACCTCTTGAATTACAACACTCATGCACATCTCCCTTACCCTTATATAGTGGTACAATACATGCACAGACCCAATCTACTGGTACCATTGACAAATATTTATTTCAATGTTGTTGCTATTCTTAAAGTATTTGATTTTTCCTTTTTTCCTTCCCTCACTGAGCTATTTTCCTTGTTGGGGCCCCTGGGTTTATAGCATCCTGCTTTTCCAACTAGGGTTGTAGCTTAGCAAGTAATAATAATAATGATAATGTCACACCTGTGTGCAAAAATAATATAATTCTGGCACATTCTGTAGTTGAATATTTCTGCAGAATGAAATCTGTAAGTGTATGTGAAATATGTTTGAAAAATCTATTATATATATATATAAAAAATGCTTTAAAATTAAATTTCTCAGCTTCTATACTGTTTGCATATTTGCTAATGTCACACCTGTGTGCAAAAATATTTCAAATTTGGCTGTTTTGCAATCAAGTGTCACCTACAGAATAAAATTTCCAAGACAGAGTATGTGAAATACTTTTGAAACAAATCTCTTCTGTATAAAATAACGATTCAAAAAAATGCTTTTTGAAATGAACTTTCCAGTTTCTGTACTTTTTGCTGATGTGACCCCATTGTGCAGTTTCTGTACTTTTTGCTGATGTATATAAAAAAATAACAAGAAAAACTACTTTTGAAATTAATTTTCCAAAATCTATACTTTGTGCATTTTTGCTAATGTGACCCCAGTGTAGAAAAGTAATATAATTTTAGTGTATCCTGCGGTTAAATATCACCTACAAAATAAAATCTCTACAGATTTTGTAGATTTGAGAACAAAGCCCTCGGAAGAATATTGTGAGTTAAATGGCAGGACAGGATTAGAAATGAAACTATAAGGGAGATTACTCGAGTGCCATTTGTGGATGAGATCATGGTGAGGGGTAGATGGAGATGGTTTGGGTATGCTCTTCGCACTCCCCCAAGAGAGATGAGTTCACCAAACTTTCAACTGGGCTCCACAAGACACTAGAAGAGTTGGAAGACCCAGGCCCACATGGCTGAGGACTATGAAACATGGAGTGGGAGAGAATGAGTGGAGAAATATTGATTTAAAAGCTCAAGATAGAGATGACATGCTCTTCGCACTCCAAACTTTCAAATTGGACTTCAAATGAAATAAGTCTGAAAAATCTATTCTGTTCCAAAATCTGTAAGAAAAAATTGCTTTGAAATGAAGTTTCCAGTTATCCTTGAATGAAAAACATCTTGATTGTAGATTGGTTTTGAATTGGCCTCGATCCATAAGACTGGACCTACAAGGTCAATCAGAAATAATGCCAGACCTTTTAAGGATAGGTCTAATCTGATGTTTTTTCCTAGCGTTTCTTAGGCCTATCTGGTCACCCTGGCTTTACCTAATGGTCTTTGCGTATGCAAATAGCTGGATAGGCTGCTCTAGGAGGTATATAGAAAAGGAATTTTATACAAACAGGGAATACAATTAATTTTATTCTTAAAACTCAGTTTCTATCCCCTGTTTGGTAGTTCTGTACTTTAGTGAAATGTTCACCAAATAGATCATGTATGTAGGCCTATATGAATATTTCATGGATAAATATTTGAATATTTAAAAGATATAAGTTCATTTTCCAACATATTTCACTTAGAGAGTAAAACTAGACCTATATCAAATCTATCATTTATACAAATATAAATATATATAAATTTCTTTTCATCATATTTCACTTGACATTGAACGCCCATAGACCATATTATTACTATTATTATTATTATTATTATTATTACTTGCTAAGCTACAACCCTAGTTGGAAAAGCAGGATGCTACAAGCCCAGGGGCTCCAACAGGGAAAGTAGCCCAGTGAGGAAAGGAAACAAGGAAAAATGAAATATTTAAGAAGAGTAACAGCATTAAAATAAATATTTCCTATATAAACTATAAAAAAAAAACTAACAAATCAGAACAGTGTGCCCGAGTGTGCCCTCAAGCAAGAGAACTCTAGCCCAAAACAGTGGAAGACCGTGGTACAGTGGGTATATCACTACCCAAGACTAGAGAACAATAGTTTGATTTTGGGGTGTCCTTTGGCAATTTAGTAGTGATTCTCAACAAATGTATGTCTTTAAAGTGATTAAAACTGTAACTATTAAAATAAATATAACATTTAATCATTTGCAGATGGAAATTAAGATGAAGAAAGTGATGATAAATATGTATTTAATTTTATCCATCTGATTAAGTTATTCAGAATGAAATAATTGAACCACCAGGGTCTAATTCCCTTTACTTTATAGTAAGGCAAGCTAGCCTTGACTTCAGCGTCCTTGCCCAAGTCTCCAGCCACCTCATTTCTTCATCTTCTCGCTCCAGATCTAACGGAATA
>NC_090758.1:14715532-14720532 GCF_036898095.1 Palaemon carinicauda
AGCATCCTTGACATCACCTCCTATTATTATTATTATTATTATTATTATTATTATTATTATGCTATAAGGCTAAGGGCTCCAAAATGGAAAAATAGCCCACCAAGGAAAGGAAATAAGGGAATAGATAAACGATATGAGAAATAATTAACAATCAATCAAATATTCTAAAAACAGTAACAACATTAAAACAGATCTTCCATATATAAACTATAGAAAGAGACTTATGTCAGCCTGTTCAACATAGAAACATTTGCTGCAAGGTAGAATTTATATAAAGTTCTGCTGATTCAACTACCCGATTAGGAAGATCATTCCACAACTTGGTCACAGCTGGAATAATTGAATGATAGTAGTTTAGCATGATATTATTATTATTATTATTATTATTATTATTATTATTATTATTAGCTAGCTAAGCTATAACCCTAGATGAAATAGCAGGATGCTATAAGTCCTATAAGTGCTCCAACAGGAATAAAATAGCACAGTGAGGAAAGGAAACAAGGAAATAAATAAACTACAAGAAAAGTAATGAACAATTTAAAAAAAAATCACTCTAAGAACAATAACAACATTAAAATAGGTCTTTCATATATAAACTATGAAAACTTGGAAAATACTGAAAAGTTCAAAAGATATTATAGATAACTTAATATGAAACAAAGCAGAGTTCTTCTCTCTCCACCCCAAGGCTTCGACCACACCAGACGCGATGAGCTTCGAGGTAGAGGCACGACTTGGGCCGCTGATCCTCACGCCCTGACATGGTTTAAATTTTTGAGGTAATTACCTTAGTTTGAGGCAATTTGCATGGTTTTAAGGTAATTTTTAAGGTAATTCTAAGGTTATTTCAGTTTTCTAGCTTCAAATTTAAGGAAATCGGATAGGTTTTAAGGTAATCTAAGGTAAAAAGTGAGTTTAAACCCTGCGTCCTGAGTACTATACGAGTGTGAAGGCAGCAGTGGGGCATAATACTGAAAATATCAGACGCCTCATAGAGAACATTATGAATAAATTTCATAATTTATTCCAGACTGTTTAACGAACCATCTCATGACTAAAAACCTTAGATATCGCGATGCCAGAAAGCCTGATATCAATCAGTCATGACTAAAAATTCAAGTTATAGTAACTTTGAAGAGAATATAAACAGAATCTTTTACATCATGGGCAAGCAAGATGTTAGTTTTTAAAGGTTTAAAGGCCGCTCATGAATGGCAGAGGCAAGGGACAGGGACATTGCCCTATCAAGCAGGACAATTCCCTAGAGACTGACCTTATATGAGCAGCGCCTAAGCCCCCTCTCTACCCAAGCTAGGACCAGGAAGGGCCAGGCAATGGCTACTGATGACTCAGCAGATAGACCTGTAGGCTCCCCCAAATCCCCCAACATTAGCTCACAAGGATGGTAAGGTTGCAGACACTAAAGGCACTAACGAGTCTGAGCGGGACTCGAATCCCAGTCTGGCAAACACCAGGCAGAGACGTTACCAATCAGGCCACAACAAGTGGCCAGGATTTTAAGAAATATGGTTTTACTCAAACCAAGTGGTAGAGGTTAAGCTTATTCCTGATCTAGATATTAATCTCTGGCACCGTCGTTCAATTAGTTCATTATGCTGAATGTTGCATAAGATTTTTCATAACTCTGACCATCCTTTACATTCAGATCTCCCTGGACAATTCTATCCTGTTCGTAATACTAGGCAGGCAGTTAATTCTAATAGTCAGGCCTTCTCCAGCATGAGGCTCAATACTACGCAGTACTCTATAAGTTTTATTCCAGCTGTTATCAAGTTGTGGAATGATCTTCCTAATCGGGTAGTTGAATCAGTAGAACTTCAAAAGTTCAAAGTTGGAGCAAATGTTTTTATGTTGAATAGGCTGACATAAGTCTCTTTTTATAGTTTATATAGGAAATATCTGTTTTAATATTGCTAATGTTTTTAAAATATATTTTAATTGTTCATTATTTCTCAGATCGTTTATCTATTTCCTTGTTTCCTTTCCTCACTGAGGTATATTTCCCTGTTTGAGCCCATGGGCTTATAGAATCTTGCTTTTCCAACCACGGTTATAGCCTAGCTAGTAATAATATTATTTCCTTTCCTCACTGGGCTATTCTTTCCCTGTTGGAGCCCTTTGGCTTATAGCATCTTGATTTTCCATCTAGGGCTGTAGCTTAATATTGATAATAATAATAACAATAACAATAATAATAATAATAATAATGATAATAATAATATCCTAGATTGTCACGAAAGCTAAAAAATGTTGAAAATTATTGCAACTGATGGAAAACTAGGTGAAAAATCTTGCAAGATAGCATATCTTATTTCAGATATTATACATCAATACTGTATAATGCATTATACAACAGTTTTATTGCTCTAGTTCACATTTGCATACTCATATTAGCTGTCAGTTCCAAAAAAATATTGATATGATAAAAAGTCATTTTTTTCATTTATGCTTGAAATATCTAATCCTGTCCTTTATGTTTTTTGGGTTTAGCTGAAATTTTTTTTTTTTCAAGATTTAATAAACTAATTAGAATGATTTAATATAAAAAACAATATATCACACATGAAATGAAACAAACGGAAGATCTATAGCCAAACAATTCCTATTTATCCAAGGGGTTAACTACCGCACTGTAATTGTTCAATAGATACTGTCTTCTTGGTTGAGATACTACCGCTAGAGAGTTATTGGATCCTTTGACTGGCCAGGCAGTACTACATTGGATCTTTATCTCTGGTTACGGTTCACTTTCCCCTTGCCTGCACATACACCGAATAATCTGGCTTATTCTTACATATTCTCCTCTAACCTCATACACTTCACAACACTAAGAATACCAAACTATTCTTCTCTCAAGGGGTTAATTACTGCACTGTAATTGTTCAGTGGCTATTTTCCTCTTTTTGTAAGGGTAGAAGAGACTCTTTAGCTATGGTAAGCAGCTCTTCTAGGAGAAGGACACTCCAAAATCAAACCACTGTTCTCTAGTCTTGGGTAGTGCCATAGCTTCTGTACCTTGGTCTTCCACTGTCTCGGGGTAGAGTTCTCTTGCTTGAGGGTACACTCGGGCACTCTATTCTATATAATTTCTCTTCCTCTTGTTGTGTTAAAGTTTTATAGTTTACTTAGGAAATGTTTACTTTAATGTTGTTACTGTTCTTAAAATATTTAATTTTCCCTTGTTTCCTTTCCTCACTGAGCTATTTTCCCTGTTGGAGCCCCTGGGCTCATAGCATCCTGCTTTTCCAACTAGGGTTGTAGCTTAGCAAGTAATAATAATAATAATAATAATAATAATAATAATAATAATAATAATAATAATATCTTTTTGGATTATTGATGGTTTGTCATTATATTTCTAGACTCTCTCTCTCTCTCTCTCTCTCTCTCTCTCTCTCTCTCTCTCTCTCTCTCTCTCTCTCTCTCTCTCTCTATTACCGATTTGGAAAAGTCTTTAGCAAAGGTCTATGTATTTTATCACTAACACACTTGACCTTTATTTCAGCCACAAATACTATTAGTTTATGATTTCAAAATATCTCGACTCGAGAATAAAGACACAAGGGGAAATTAGTTTTATAAAACACAGCAATGTTTAGGGGTTAATTTTTATTCTGCATATTTGTGACCATCATAGATTTACTTTCAAATTATTATTATTATTATTATTATTTGCTAAGCTACAACCCTAGGTGGAAAAGCGGGATGCTATAAGCCCAAGGGCTCCAACAGGGAAAATAGCTCAGTGAGGGAAGGAAACGAAGAAAAATTAAATATTTTAAGAAGAGCAACAAGATTAAAATATAACAAAAGACAGTGGAGGACTATGGTACATAGGTTATGGCAGTACCCAAGATTAGAGAACAATGGTTTGATTTCGGAGTGTCCTTCTCCTAGAAGAGCTGCTTACCGTAGCTAAAGAGTCTCTTCTACCCTTACAAAAAGAGGAAAGTGGCCACTGAACAATTACAGTACAGTAGTTAACCCCTTTTGCAAAAACTGATTGGTAATCTCAGTGTTGTCAGGTGTATGAGGACAGAGGAGAATATGTTAAGAATAGGCCAGACTATTCAGTGTGTGTGTAGGCAAAGGGAAAGAACCGTAACCAGAGAGCAGGATCCAATGTACTACTGTCTGGCCAATCAAAACACCAAAAGACTCCATAACTCTCAGTTGAGTCATAAATAGTTTTCGACTTTTGAGGGAAAACGTTTAAAAAGAGAAATTTCTTAAGAATGAAACCTGGAAAGTGGGATAATAGACAAAATATATAGTTTTCTACCCATAGGCCGAGTTCAATAATTACACACTTTTTCGTGTAAATCCCAGGTTTTACAATAAAGATTTTTTCTTTGAAAAGGGGGGAGGGTCACACTTAATCCACTAATTATAACCTCCGCCAACGAAGTTGGAAGGTTATGTTTTACCCCCTGTTTGTGTTTGTTTGTGAACAGCTTCCTGGCCACAATTTTAATCGTAGAGTAATGAAACTTGCAGGGATTAACTATTATGTAAAGATCTAAATTATTAAAATTTGGAAGGTCAAAGGTCAAGGTCACTGTCAAGCAAAATGTCCAATTGAAGTAATCAGCCATAAGTTTGGACTTCGTAGTCACAAAGACTTCAAACTTGGTTCATATTTGAGTGTATGAAAATCCACACCAATTGATACATGTTAAAGGTCAGTGTCAAAGGTCAAGCAACTGCATTAAAAAATAAGTTAGCTCCTTACAATATAGAAAAGTCTTTTAAAACGATCTACATCGTTGACTAGAATGAAAATTGTAATTAATGTAGCTTTTAATCTCTCTCTCTCTCTCTCTCTCTCTCTCTCTCTCTCTCTCTCTCTCTCTCTCTCTCTCTCTCTCTCTCATCTTTTATTTCTCTCTTCTCTCTCTCTTCTATCTCTTCTCTTTTATCTCTCTTTTTTGTCTAGCTTATGCTATCTCGCTTATCGCTTGTCACTTATCTCGCTT
>NC_090758.1:14725532-14728032 GCF_036898095.1 Palaemon carinicauda
ATATATATATATATATATATATATATATATGTGTGTGTATATATGTATACACGTACATAGATATATATATATATATATATATATATATATATATATATATATATAGATACACATATGTGTAAATGTTTATATATATAGTATACACATAAAATCATGTATATACCCAAAAATCAAACCATTGTTCTCTAGTCTTGGATAGTGCCATAGCCTCAGTACCATGGTCTTCCACTGTCTTGGATTAGAGTTCTCTTGCTTGAGGGTACACTCGAGTACAATATTCTATCTGTTTATTTATAAGTTTTTATACTTTATTTATGATGTATTTATATTAATATATGAAATATTTTATTTTAATTGTTAATTACTTCGATTGTAGTTTATTCATTTCCTTATTTCCTTTCCTCGCCGGGCTATTTTTCCTGTTGGAGCCCTTGGGTTTATAGCATCCTGGTTTTTCAATTAGGGTTGTAGCTTAGCTTGTAATAATAATAATAATGATAATGATGATGATAATAATAATAATAATAATGTGAATATATATATATATATATATATATATATATATATATATATATATATATATATATATATATAATATATATCTATATATACATATACATATATGAACATATATATGCATATACACATGTATACAGTATTGAATTATGTATGAAACAGAAAGATAAAAAAAAACATGAGGCGAAGAATTAAAATTGTAAAAGAAACATCAAAATAAAAATTATCAAGAAAATAGATCCCATATGAAAGTTAAGCAGATAGTGAGTGGGGAAGACCCAACTGTTCATTATGGATGTTGTTAAATTAGTTAATTGTTTCTTATAGCCATATTGTAAAAAGAAAAAATTTATATATATATATATATATATATATATACATATATATATTATATATATATATATTTATACTTCATTTGAAACTCTTTGTATCTATCTATCTATCTATATATCTATCTATCTATCTATCTAGCTAGCTAAAACAACAACAAATGCATCCGTTTCTAGTCCTTTGCAGCACAAAGGCCTCAGACATGTTCTTATTCATGTCTGGGGCTTGGCCAGTTTTCATCACCACACTGGTCAGTGTGGATTGGTGACGGTGGGATATTTTCGTCTGATCGCTCACAGCAAACCAATCTAGTATGTGTATTCCTGATTAGTACAGTTTTGCTGATCATGGCGATTCACAAACCCTTTTACCACGTTAATAAGTTTAGGTATCCAACTCAGAAAGGGATATATATATATATATATATATATATATATATATATATATATATATATATATATATATATATATATAATTTATACATCTGTGTATATATAAATATACATTTTATATATATGTATATATATACATAAATGTATATATATATATATATATATATATATATATATATATATATTATGTATATATACAGTACATAAATATATATATTTATATACTGTATATATACAGTATATATATATTACATATATATATATATATATATATATATATATATATATATATATATATATATACACCTCCTTAAGAGAGAGTATAACACTCTCATTTTTTATTTTCTTATCCCTCACATAGCTTTTATCAGTACCCAACAGCCACGCTCACCTTCACAAATAAATTTCGAGTTTAAACCCGCTATCTCTTCTCGTCTACCTTTTAAAAACGCTACTCACCTTGTCATAAATCCACACCTACCTACCTCAGGCCCTCCTTTAGCCCCCCCTGGGCTTAATTGGGGCAATACAGGCCCCCCCTGGACTGCCAAATTTCGTATATAAGGACCGGGAGTCGATTGACTGGCATGGCATACATCGACTTAGACCTCTGCCATGAAGATCCTGGTTCGTACTTCATCGTGTCTTTTGTAACATTGGTCATCTTTTGTAAACAAACATTTTTCTCCAGATGTGTTTTAATGTTTTGGTAGATTTCTTGCTTTAATTGAATGTTTTAAGGAGTATTTAGTGGATATTTAGTAGTATTTTACATAGACCTTATGATGTAGTAGGTATTTAATTAATATTTCTTTTCTTGGTAGATATATATGCCTTTAAAATATCAAATATAACAATTTGGTTTAGGTATGGCAAATATTCTTTTCGGGTGACCCTATCCCCCTGTTCATTGCAAACTGCTAATATCTTTCTTTACACTTTAAAAATTATATTAACGATCTCTGTTAGTTATTTCTTAATTTATAGAAAGCTAAAACATATCATGTTTTAAATCTCTGGATATAATATATAATATATATTCTCTCATTAACGAATCCGAAATTTTTTTTTAACCCTTTCAGGGAAACCACATGAACTCTATACAGCCTCTTAATATTCTATAGAACGCCAACTGTCTACAGTTTGTGCTATTATAAAAATAGTTATAATTTTCAAATTTTCACTAAATCACAGTCAAATGGTTAATTATTATTGGCCATTTGTTATTCGTGGTTAAATAGTTGACTTAACTATGGTAAAAA
>NC_090758.1:14730532-14733032 GCF_036898095.1 Palaemon carinicauda
AATTCATGAAGGCCTGGAATGCTGCAGCAAAGGCAGCAGCAGATGCACCAGACACTGATGTCATCATGGGCTCCAGTTCTGCCACTTCTGGGCAAACTTATACTGACAGATCTTCTCACAGAAGCTCCGATGTATCGGCTCATCAGTTTGGTGTCCCAAAGCCTGTTAGGCCGACCCCAGAAGTAGAAAGAGCTACAGCTGCCTTCATGGCTGCCTGGAATGAGGCTGCTGGTCGTGCTAAGCTCATTGAAAGGACCCTTGTCAGAGGCTCATCAAATGGCCAGTACACAGTGGAGATCCCTAGGCAGGTGGAGGCAACTGAGGAGGTGAAAAGGGCTACCTCTGAATTCATGGCTGCCTGGAATGAAGCTGCATCTAGATCTTCAACTGTCAAACAAGCTGTGCACAGCCATAAGAAACCAGTAGGAGAAACAGATGACGTTGAAAGGGAGACTTCTGAGTTAATGTCCGCTTGGGGATCTGCTGCTAGAAGTGCTTCTGATATCAGGAGAGAAATAAGTTATACTAGTGCCCCAGAACCTGTTGATCACACTGATGCTGTAAAGAAGGCTACTGCCGAATTCATGGCTGCATGGGAAGAAGCAGCCTCTCGTGTGCCTAGGGTAAGATCAACCATGTACGCCATTTCTGGTACAGCGGCTGCACCCGTCTCTCACCAAACTAGAGAATCTACTACAGTTTTCAGTCCTTCTGTCGAGGAAGCGACTGCTGAATTTATGAAGGCCTGGAATGCTGCAGCAAAGGCAGCTGCAGATGCACCAGACACTGATATCATCATGGGATCCAGTTCTGCCACTTCTGACTATACTTATTATGGAAAATCTCATTCCTACTCACGTTCTGAGGTATCAACCCATGAAGATGGGACTCCAGAGCCTGTGAGACCAACTCCAGAAGTAGAGAGAGCTACTGCTGCATTTATGGCTGCTTGGAACAAAGCTGCTGATAGAGCTGTTGCTATTGAATCAACCCTTCTGAAGAGTTCATCAGCTGGTCACGACGATGTCGAATCCACGAAAGAAGAGGGAGAAGACGAAGAAGTGAAAAAAGCTACTGATGAATTCAATGAAGCCTGGAGGGAAGCTTCTCAACATGAGTCTACTATCAAGCAGGCCTTACATGGAGCTCCTGAGCCGCAAAGGGAAACTGAAGACGTAGAAAGAGCCACGTCTGAATTCATGTCTGCTTGGCAAACTGCTGCTCAACAAGCATCTAGCATTGGAAGAGTTGTACATAGCAGTAGCAATCCTCAGGCTGTTGATCACACTCCCGAAGTGAAAATTGCCACACAACAATTTATGGCCGCTTGGAAAGAAGCTGCTAAGCGAGTGCCCAGAATTGAGTCGTCCATGTACAAAATCTCTGGTACCAAGGCTTCATCTGCTACTTCTCCTTCAGATCGATCTGTCTCCAAGTTCACCCCTTCAGTCCAAGAAGCAACTGCAGAGTTCCAGAAGGCGTGGAATGCTGCGGCTTCCAGAGCTAGCGAGACGGCATCCAAATCGTCTGCTAGGGATGGATCATCAGTGACACAAGACGTTGCTGAAGGGTGGTCATCATCCTCAAAAGCCACAGCTCTTGAGGCTGTGCAGCCCACACCTGAAGTCCAGAGGGCTACAGCATCATTCATGGCTGCATGGAATGCAGCAGCAGAGAAAGCAAATCAAATCCAGTCTCTGTTGGTCAAATCATCCCATCTCGGACAGAAAGTGGAGATTCCACAACAAGCCCAGGAAACAGATGCTGTTCAGAGAGCTACCCAAGAATTCATGGCTACCTGGAATGCAGCAGCCCAGAGTGGAGCTGCTGTCGAGCAGGCTGTATTCACTCTTCCTCAACAAACCCAAGAAACTGCCGAAGTAAAGAAGGCTACAGCTGAGTTCATGTCTGCCTGGCACGCTGCTGCAAAACAGGCCTCTGAAATTAAGAACTCAATCCCTGGCTCTGCCACTTACATGACTGAGACACCAGTAGCTGTCACCCCAAGTGTCCAGAGGGCCACGGAAGAATTCATGGCTGCCTGGAACGAGGCGGCATCCAGAGTGCCAAAGATCGAAACGACCATGTACAAGCTTTACGGTTCGAGTGCCGAAAGCAGCGTCGGTGGAGCCTCTGCTAGCGCTGGAGCCTCTGCTAGCGCTGGAGCCTCTGCTAGCGCTGGAGCCTATGCTAGCGCTGGAGCCTCTGCTAGCGCCGGAGCTTCTGCTAGCGCCGGAGCCGCTGCTGCCGTCGTCGATACGCCTGAAGTGGTTGCAGCCAGGAAGGCCTTCATGATCAAATTTCGCGAAGCTCAGGAAGCTGCTTCTCGCGTCCCCGCAAACCAGGGTGTACTTCCCGTACCCAAAGGAGCAGCAGGGGCTACACCTGTGCATGCCATAGTGTACAACACAGGGGCACCTGCTCAGGTGTACACTTTCGACGGTCGCATCTTCGCACCAGTTGCAGGACTGCCAAAGGACGTTAAGGAAATGAAGAACTG
>NC_090758.1:14738032-14740532 GCF_036898095.1 Palaemon carinicauda
ATTCAGTTTTTTTTTTTTTTTTTTTTTTTTTTTTTTTTTTTTTTAATTCAGGTCTCAGTAATACTCCTTCCACCTTTTTTGATGAGATCATTCATGAAAAGTTTGTAACCTGGGATTTTGTATTCAATTTTTTTTTTTTTTTTTTTTTTTTTTTTTTTTTTTTTTTTTTCAAATTCAGGTCTCGGTAATACGTATGACGTCTACAGTAGTTCCTCGCTATCTATCATTGCCATGAAGTATTCCATTTTGTTTCCTAAGTAACTGAGCATTGAATTGTGTCACTCTGAGGAAATGTTCTATCTTTTCTTATCTTCCTCTGTGGCTTTGCTAATTTCCATAATTTACTAGTGTTTTGTATTTACTATTATCTGCATTATATATAATTTTATGCCAAATATCCTCTATTTATTTTGGGGGGATTTTTATTAATATTATTATTATTATTATTATTATTATTATTTTTATTATTATTATTATTATTATTATCATTATTATTATTATTATCATTATTATTATTATTATTATTATTATTATTTTTGTCATTATTATTATTGTTGTTGTTATTATTATTATTATTATTATTATTATTATTATTATTATTATTTTTATTATTATGATGATAATTATTATTATTTATTATTATTATTATCATCATTATTATTACTTGCTAAGCTACAACCCTAGTTGGAAAAGCAAGATGCTTATGCCCAGTGACTCCAACAGGGAAAATAGCCCAGCGAGGAAAGGAAACAAGGAAAAATAAAATATTTCAAGAATAACAATATCAAAATAAATATTTCCTACATAAACTATAAAAACTCTAACAAAACAAAAGGTGGATAAATTAAATAAGTCAAGTATGTTCTTTAAGTAATTATATTGGTTAAGATTAAGTTGGTCCCTTATACTGTCTTGCCTTCTTCACTAAAGTGTATAATTTTATCTTTTTCTGCCATATGTACGAAAAAAGGAATATCATATCACTTGTAATTGTATAAATTTAATTATATTTGTTCCTTTATCATTTAAGATACATGAGATATAAGTATTTACTCAAGTATAGCATATTTATAATAGTTTTATGAAAATTCAGTTGAGTTTTACTCGGTAAATACAAAATTACTAAATGATTCTCCCACATCTTATCATGGGCTTGTATATTTAAGCACCATTTTCGCTTTATATGAGTCTAATTAATGATTATACTATCCTTATTAAGAGTTTAAATTGTCTTTAGCATTATACTCTCATATTATAAGCAATATACTAACTTTTATTTACGTAAAATACTACCTGAATAAGTCCTAGGGTGAACATTGATGAAGTATAGATAAGGTACCCCTAAATTACATTTGGACCATGTCCGTTTTCTCTAATGGAACATTAGTCGTTTTCTTCGTATGGGTGAAAATAGTTATTGGGAGACTTATTCTAATGATATTTCGGATATTTTACTTGATATAATAGGTAAGTAGTTACCATATAGAATAACTCCATACACTTCGTAAAATATATTTAAAATGTGTGTGTGTGTATGTGTGTAAAAAATCACAGGGAAACGTGATGCTTAGATACACAAGAACCACAGGGAAATTGAAAATGGAAAATATAAGATTGAGTCCTGACTAGTTTCGTGATACTTCTTCAGAGGACTTAATGTTATATTTCCCATTTTCATTTTCCCTGTGGTTCTTGTGTATCTAAGCATCACGTTTCCCTGTGATTTGCGTATATATATATATATATATATATATATATATATATATATATATATATATATATATATATATATATATATATATATATATATATGTTTCTTATCCTCTTTGTACTGTAGACATTGAACGAAATCCTGGACCAGTACGTATTGCAATATTCGTGATCTTCATGCATATATTCAAAACCTTGCAGTTGCGTCCAGACAGTATGATATTCTTTTGTGCTCAGAAACTTTTAGTTTCTAATATGAGGCACTCATCTGAGCTCCTTATAACTGGTTGTAAGAAGCCAATAATGTTGAAACGTGATGCCATCCCTAGGGCCAGGGGAATAGCTGTGTATATTAGGACCGAGTACCCTGCTTCTCATAAGTCCTGCTATCAATGTGGATGTCATGAGATTCAGGTAATAAAAGTTTTTGGTAGACATAACAACTTCTATTTGTGTTCGATCTACCGGAATCCAGACATGGATGATTCTATCTTCGATTGTCTTCTTACCATTATGGCTAAGATACAAGAAGATGATAGAAAGGCTTCTTTTATCTTTGTTGGCTATTTCAATGCCCACCATAAGGAGTGATTAAATTCTGTTTCTCCTACCGATCGCCATGGCTTAAGAGCTTTGGACTTTGCCTCTGAATCAGGCTGTGAGCAAATCATAAGTGAAGCTAATCACAGGTCTGGTAATTACTTGGACCTCGTATACACCGACTCCCCTGGCGTTATAACTAGTAAGGTTGGTTCTCCAGTTGAGACATCTGATCAAGCCTTATTTCATT
>NC_090758.1:14755231-14785231 GCF_036898095.1 Palaemon carinicauda
CAACTATACAAAGATAGTATTGTTGTATACACTTATTCAATTTTATTATACATTCATATGTTTTCTAATACATCCATATATTCTTTTTATACATTTACACATCGACACATAAGCCAAGTCAACCTTGTGATTGTGATATTCTAAAATAGATTGTATAGTTATTTATATCTGTAATTCATCATCATCCCCTCCTATGCCTATTGACACAGAGGGCCTCAATTAGGTTTCGCAGTAGTCTCTATCTTGAGCTTTTAAAGCAATACTTCTCCATTCATCATCTCCCACTTCACGCTTCATAGTCCTCAGCCATGTAGGACCCCATAAGGCCTACATATTTGTAATTCACAGGATAACAAATTCTTGCACTCAAAATATATTACAAAGTCTAAACCCTTAACGTACATTTTGCAAAGGCTTTCCTTTAGTATATAGTCATCATACATTTATATACACTATGCTAAAACGTATATCAAACATTCAATGTCTCTACAAATATATGTTATATAATCTTCAAGTCTTGTACTGTAAATATCAATATGTTATTGGTGATAATCTTGAAAATATATTTAGGATTTAATACTTGAAAAGGAAAAAGTTTGTAGATAATTTATTCGAAATGTTCTGCCATACATTTATGGCTATTGCCATACTAACTATGTCATACAAATATGCAAATATATATAATTTCAGTGAAAATCTGAGATAGTATTATTCCAATACAATCTATGTAACTCTGAATGGATTCATGAAATATTAAGGGAGTGAATTTCCATCCGCAGGTGATAGCAGCTTTGGTGGTCGCAGCGGTAGCCACACCGCTACCAGATGACCGCGACTGGGAGGCTAGGTCAGTCCCAGGCAAGGTTCGTGCGGTGCACACTGGGCTCCACCATGGGGCAGTTAGCTACATCGCCGTCCCAACTGTCCACAACGTTGCTGTGCCCGTTCACCACTACCAGACTTCTTACGTCGTAAGCGGAGGACCCGTCCCAACCCCGGAGGTTCAGCAAGCAACCGCCGCTTTCATGGCTGCATGGAACGCAGCCGCTGCTAGAGCCACAAAGATCCAATCGGCCCTCGTGAAGAGCGGTTCTCAAGGTCACTATGTTGTGCAAGTGCCACAGCAGGTTCAGGCCACACATGAAGTACAGAGAGCAACATCTGAATTCATGGCAGCCTGGAACGAGGCTGCCAGGCGAGCTTCAACAGTCAAACATGCCGTTTACAGCGCGCCCCAACCGGTTCAGGAGACTGCCGATGTCAAGAGAGCAACAGAAGAATTCATGGCAGCTTGGGAAGCTGCAGCCCGTCAGGCATCCACCATCAAGACAGCTGTTTCTTACACAGGAACTCCCCAACAAGTTGAACACACAGATGAGGTCAAGAAAGCAACAGCAGAATTCATGGCTGCTTGGGAAAAAGCCGCCGCTCGTGTACCAAAGATTGAATCGACCATGTATTCTATCTCTGGAACTGTAGCTTCCCCTAACTATCAGCACACAGCTGGATCTACTCCCCAGTTCACTCCTTCAGTTGAACAAGCCACGGCTGAATTCATGAAGGCCTGGAATGCTGCTGCTGCTGCAGCTGCAGCTGCCCCTGATGTCAACATAATAATGGGAGCTGGTTCTGCACATTCAGGTTCTCACTCTGTATCCTACCAGTCACCTGCTGCTGTCTCATACACTGCTGCTTCTCTCTCTGATCTGTCTAAGCCTGTTGAACCCACCCCCGAAGTACAGAGAGCTACTGCTACCTTCATGGCTGCCTGGAACAAGGCTGCTGCTCAGGCAACTGCAATCAGGTCAACCCTTACTAGGAGCACTTCTGCTGGACATTACACCGTCACCGTACCAAAGCAAGTCGAAGCCACTGAAGAGGTAAAGAGGGCTACTGCTGCTTTCATGGCTGCCTGGAATGAAGCTGCTGGACGTGCATCAACTGTCGAACATGCTATCTACAGTGTACCTCAGCCAGTAAGACAAACTGAAGAAGTCCGAAGAGCTACCGCCGAATTCATGTCTGCCTGGGAGGCTGCAGCCCAACAAGCTTCTGCTATGAGACAAGCTATCTCTTACTCTAGAGTTCCCCAGCAAGTTGATCACACTGATGCAGTAAAGAAGGCTACTGAAGAATTCATGGCTGCCTGGGAAGAGGCCGCTGCTCGGGTGCCCAAAATTGAGTCAACCATGTACACACTCTCTGGAACAGTAGCAGCTCCCGTTTCCCACCACACTGTTGGATCTGCACCCCAGTTCACTCCATCTGTAGAACAAGCCACAGCTGAATTCACAAGGATCTGGAATGCTGCAGCCAAGGCTGCTGCCGATGCTCCTGATGTTAACATTATTATGGGAGCTAGCTCTCTCCCTTCTACCTCCCACTCTGTTACTTACCACGCAGCTGCTCCTGTTGTTGCCCACGCTCCTGCCTCTGTCTCATACAATGCTGCTTCTCTTTCTGATCTCTCTAAGCCTGTTGAACCCACCCCTGAAGTACAGAGAGCTACTGCTGCCTTCATGGCTGCATGGAACAAAGCTGCTGCTCAGGCAACTGCAATCAGGTCAACTCTTACTAGGAGCTCTTCTGCTGGACATTACACCGTCACCGTACCAAAGCAAGTCGAAGCCACTGAAGAAGTTAAGAGAGCAACTGCTGCTTTCATGGCTGCATGGAATGAAGCTGCTGGACGTGCATCAACTGTCGAACATGCTATCTACAGTGTACCTCAGCCAGTAAGACAAACTGAAGAAGTCCGAAGAGCTACCGCCGAATTCATGTCCGCCTGGGAGGCTGCGGCCCAACAAGCTTCTGCTATGAGACAAGCTATCTCTTACTCAGGAGTTCCCCAGCAAGTTGATCACACTGATGCAGTAAAGAAGGCTACTGAAGAATTCATGGCTGCCTGGGAAAAGGCCGCCGCTCGTGTGCCCAAGATTGAGTCAACCATATACACCATTTCTGGAACAGTACCAGCTCCTGGCGCTCACCACACTGTTGGATCTGCTCCCCAGTTCACTCCATCTGTCGAACAAGCCACCGCTGAATTCACAAGAATTTGGAATGCTGCTGCCAAGGCTGCTGCCGATGCTCCTGATGTGAACATTATTATGGGAGCTAGCTCTCTCCCTTCTACCTCCCACTCTGTTACTTACCACGCAGCTGCTCCTGTTGTTGCCCACGCTCCTGCCTCTGTCTCATACACTGCTGCTTCTCTTTCTGATCTCTCTAAGCCTGTTGAACCCACCCCTGAAGTACAGAGAGCTACAGCTACCTTCATGGCTGCCTGGAACAAGGCTGCTGCTCAGGCAACTGCAATCAGGTCAACCCTTACTAGGAGCTCTTCTGCTGGACATTACACCGTCACCGTACCAAAGCAAGTCGAAGCCACTGAAGAAGTTAAGAGAGCAACTGCTGCTTTCATGGCTGCCTGGAATGAAGCTGCTGGACGTGCATCAACTGTCGAACATGCTATCTACAGTGTACCTCAGCCAGTAAGACAAACTGAAGAAGTCCGAAGAGCTACCGCCGAATTCATGTCCGCATGGGAGGCTGCGGCCCAACAAGCTTCTGCTATGAGACAAGCTATCTCTTACTCTAGAGTTCCCCAGCAAGTTGATCACACTGATGCAGTAAAAAAGGCTACTGAAGAATTCATGGCTGCCTGGGAAGAGGCTGCCGCTCGGGTGCCCAAAATTGAGTCAACCATGTACACACTCTCTGGAACAGTAGCAGCTCCCGGCTCTCACCACACTGTTGGATCTGCACCCCAGTTCACTCCATCTGTAGAACAAGCCACAGCTGAATTCACAAGGATCTGGAATGCTGCAGCCAAGGCTGCTGCCGATGCTCCTGATGTGAACATTATTATGGGAGCTAGCTCTCTCCCTTCTACCTCCCACTCTGTTACTTACCACGCAGCTGCTCCTGTTGTCGCCCACGCTCCTGCCTCTATCTCATACACTGCTGCTTCTCTTTCTGATCTCTCTAAGCCTGTTGAACCCACCCCTGAAGTACAGAGAGCTACTGCTGCCTTCATGGCTGCATGGAACAAGGCTGCTGCTCAGGCAACTGCAATCAGGTCAACTCTTACTAGGAGCTCTTCTGCTGGACATTACACCGTCACCGTACCAAAGCAAGTAGAAGCCACTGAAGAAGTTAAGAGAGCAACTGCTGCTTTCATGGCTGCCTGGAATGAAGCTGCTGGACGTGCATCAACTGTCGAACATGCTATCTACAGTGTACCTCAGCCAGTAAGAGAAACTGAAGAAGTCCGAAGAGCTACCGCCGAATTCATGTCCGCCTGGGAGGCTGCGGCCCAACAAGCTTCTGCTATGAGACAAGCTATCTCTTACTCAGGAGTTCCCCAGCAAGTTGATCACACTGATGCAGTAAAAAAGGCTACTGAAGAATTCATGGCTGCCTGGGAAAAGGCCGCCGCTCGTGTGCCCAAGATTGAGTCAACCATATACACCATTTCTGGAACAGTACCAGCTCCTGGCGCTCACCACACTCTTGGATCTGCTCCACAGTTCACACCATCTGTTCAACAAGCCACCGCTGAATTTACAAGGGCTTGGAATGCTGCCGCTGCTGCTGCAGCAGCTGCTCCTGATACCAACATTATCATGGGCAGCTCCCGTACCTCATCTCATCACGCAACAGGTCAAGCTACATACTCTACAGGCTCAGCTCACACCTATAGTTCATCAGTACACGTCGGTGCTCCTCAGCCAGTTCAGCCAACTCCAGAAGTACAAAGAGCCACAGCTGCTTTTATGGCTGCTTGGAATGCAGCTGCTGAAAGGGCAAACAAAATTCAGACAAAATTGTACAAAGCTTCTGGCTCAGCACACCAAGCTCACATTCCCCAACAAGTTTCAGACACAGATGCTGTAAGGAAAGCAACTGAAGAATTCATGGCAGCATGGAATGCTGCAGCTCGTCGTGGAGTAGTCGTGGAACAAGCCATTTCAACTCTTCCTCAACAGGTTCAACAAACTGCCGACGTCAAACAAGCCACTGCTCAGTTCATGTCTGCATGGCATGCTGCAGCCCAACAAGCCTCTGCTATCTACAATGTTCTCCCTTCTGCCAGTGCCTACGCATCCCATCAACCTGTAACTGCTACTGCAGAGGTCAGGAAAGCCACTGACGAATTCATGGCTGCCTGGAATAAGGCTGCAGCTAGAGTTCCAAAGATTGAATCCACCATGTATTCCCTTTCTGGTACTGGTGCCATCAGTGGAGTTTCAGTACCTGTGGTCGACACCCCTGAGGTAACAGCAGCCAGGGAGGCCTTCATGAACACCTTCCGCCAGGTTGAGGCTGCTGCTCTCCGTACCTCCGTCAGGAGAGGACTTCTACCAGCACCCACAGTTCTAGCTGCCGCACCTGTACATACGGTAGTGTACAGTGCTGCCGCGCCTGCTCAAGGGTACACTTTCGACGGCCGCTTGTTCGCACCCGTTGCTGGTCTTCCGCAATACGTAAAACCTTGCACATGTTAGTGACCTTTTCTAGATCAGATTAAGATGTCTTGGTGAATGTGTCTATACTTTAAGATATAAAATTTTATGTAAATACGATAAACAAAGAGCAAGAATTGAATTTTCCAAATGCCTTTTTCTCATCACCTAATCTATATAAACCAGTGAGCTGTAAAACTTTTCAATTGAATATTGTTTTGGAGTATTCAAAACAATGGGGCCGTATTCATTGAGGAAAGTTTTTTCAAAAAGCCTTATTAAAATTTCAAGATTTGAGCATTCAAATTTACTAATTTCAGATGGATGACTGAAGTTATCTTAATAGTTTTAAGCAAGAAGTGGAAAGTCAGAATGAATAAGGTTGATATTAAAATAGACTGATCTAAATAACATATATACTCTAGAAACCATTGGAAGATATTTGTAAATTCTGTTATAGAGAATTAAGTTTTCTCCTTAATCATTACATATTGTTCAAACCAAATCCATCAGTTATTAAATATGATGAAATCTATTCTTACCTTGAGCATAAAAGTATATAGTATCTTTCAGATTTTATTGAGTGAAAGAATTCCATTTTGGGCCCAATTAAATACAGATAATACTTAACCTAACCTAACCTACAGTACCTTCACTTAAGTTAAGCATATATGCAAAAAATATTTACCAAAGCTAAGGAGGTGTCTGTTGTATTTATGAAACTGGAGAAATCTTATGATAGAGTTGATAGGGAGGAGATGCTGAGTGTGATGAGGTTATAGGGAATTGAAGGAAGATTGTTGTAATCAGTAAAGAGTTTATACATAGACAGTATAACGTGTATTAGAATAGGAAAAGAATTGAATGATTGGTTTCCAGTGAGAGTGGGACTGAGACATGGATGTGTGGCATCAACATGGTTGTTCAACTTGTTTGTTGATGGAGTGGTAAAAGAGGGGAATATTCAAGTGGTTGGTTGAGGATTGAAGCTGATAGATGAGAGTTCATGAGTGGGATGTGAGTAAGTTGTTGTTTGTGGATGATGCGGTATTGGTTGCAGACTAAGAGGAGAAGCTGGGCTGAATAGTGACAGTTTGGGAAGGTAAGTGAGAGAAGGAGGTTGAGAGTTAATGTGGGTAAGAGTAAGGTTATGAAAGTCCTGAGAAAAGAGGGTGGTGCTAGATTGAATGTCTTGTTAAATGGAGAGTTACTTGAGTATGTAGATCAGTTCAAGTACTTGGGGTCTGTTGTTGCTGCAAATGGTCGGGCAGATGCCGATGTACGTCAAAGATGGATGAAGGATGTAAAGTGTTAGGGGCATTGAAGGGATTGGTGAAGAATAGATGGTTAAGAATGAATGTAAAGAAAGTTCTGTGTGATAAAGTTATTATACCAATTGTGATGTATAAATTGGAATTGTAGGAAATGAAAGTGTCGGAGAGGCAGAAATTGAATGTGTTCGAGATGAAGTGGCTGAGGACTATGGCTGATATATCTCCATTGAGTAGGGTTAGGAACGAAGAAGTGAGGGTGAGAAGGGCTATAATAAATTAATTAAATACTAGAGTTGATATGAATATGTTGATATACTTTTGCCATAGATTGAAAATGGAAATGGCTATTTGCTGATGAAGGTGATTAATGCAAGTGTTGATGGGAGATGTACAAGAAGAAGGCCAAGGTTTGGGTGCATGGATGGGGAATAGAAAGCTCTATGTGATAGGAGGATAGAAGTGAGAGAGGCAAGAGAACGTTGTTGACATAGAACTGATTATGGAACAATTGTGATGTAGTACTGATAGGCCAAGTGGCTTCCTCTGGTTGCCTTGGTGACCGCTGAAGTAGCAGCAGTATGGGTTTCGGTATATAAAGCTCCATTTGTGGTGGGTATTGTGGAAGGGTGGTCTGTACCAACCAATCTAGGATGAATCCTTTCAGAAAAGAGAAGACAAGTCTCCTTTTATCCATTTTCTAAAGTCAGCTACTCTCAAAATTTAGGTAAGTGCCTAGGTAGATAGATAGAACGTAACCTCTATACGTCTTTGGAAACTCTGGCTGTCCTCCTCGTAGTTCGGCATTTGCGTTTGCCTACTCTCTACCTATGCCTTTCATCTCTGCCAGACGTACGAGATTTCGAAATATAAGTGATAAAGAATGTCTATATATATGCAAAAATAAACAAGTAAAGACGATTCCGTCAAACTCAGTCATGACATCGTCATTCAAAGACTGCTTTATCTTCATTATTTGTAAAAATAATTGGCTGAAACTTCTGGAGAGCATGTACGATATGTTTCTGCATACATAGATAAAATAATACTCCCCTTAAGCCTCTTAGACAATAATGTCTAGGTAAGAGGGGGTGGTTGTACCAAGATATGGCTTAAACACAAGCTAAGCTAAGATAGCTTAACCTCATATGGCCAGGAATTGCACGGAACTCACAGGCTCCTTCTGTGCAAGTCGTTCTAAAGCAAACAGAAATTTCTCTCTTCCTTTTTATCTTCATCCTTCCACTTTTCTCTGCCCTTTCATCCTCAGCCTTTCGTTTAGCCTTCCACTTTCCTTTTCATCTCGAGCACTTTCACTTTTCCTCCTCTTCTTTACTTTTTTCTCTTTACAAGAGAATTTTGAGTCTAGGTAAGAGGGTATGGTTGTACCAAGATAAGGTTTAAACACACCCTAAGCTATGCTAAACTAAGATAGCTTAGCCTAATATGGCGAGGAATCGCAGTGAACTACCACTCACGGGCTGCCTAGGGCAAGACGTTCTAAAGCAAACAAACTTTTCTCTCCTTCTTTTCATCTTCAGCCTTTAATACATTATGTCTCTTCTTTTTCTTCTTACCAATCCACTTTTCTCTTCACTTTCATCACAGCTTTTCCCTCTCCTCTTCCTTTTCACAAATGACCAATAATGACGTCGTTACCTATAACGGTCAGGGAACAAACGAACAAACAAACACAGAGAATGAATGAAAAGGAGAATAATTCCCCCACAGAGGCTAATTGTCTTCTCTAAGAGCATTTAATGTGGAATGCTCTGCTAATTATTATCATCATTATTATTATTTGTTAAGCTACAACCCTAGTTGGAAAAGCAGGATGCTATAAGTCCAAGGGCAAGGAAGAGATGTGGACCCCAACTGGACTCTGTGGAGACAAACTGGACTATCTAAAGGAGACATTGTTACAATCACTCTCTTGTGGAACTTCACCCAGCACGAGAAAAATCTTTTCCAGAATACACTTTATCATTATGATATAGATACAGAGAAAAGTAAAAGGAGGATAACCATGGGATGCAGAGCTTCTGGTACACAAAATGAGATTATGAAAAGTAAAATGCCACTCTTTCTATAAAGAAAAATATCTAATCAGATGGTCCTAGCAGTAATAACTTATGCATCAGAAACTGGAGCATTACAAAATGTTTAGAACATAAGATAGTTACAACTCAAAGATCTATGGAAAGAATAATGATGGGAATAATACTAAGAGACAGAAAAAGAAATGGACATGGGAGGGACATACAATGAGAATGACAGACAATGGATAGACATTAAAAATAAGAGACTGGGTCACTAGTTATTGCAAAAGAAGCAGGGGAAGGAAGAAAAATGATGGAATGACCAACTAAGAAAATTTGCTGGTATAGTGTGGCATAGAAAGACCATAAACTGACAGGAGTGGAAGGACATGACTGAGGCCTTTGTCTTACAGTGGACTAACGAACATTTAGTTTTCGAGCAATTTACCGGATACCGTATACAGTGGACCAGCAATGACTGATGTTTATATATATATATATATATAAAATGTGTGAGTGTATGCGTACGTGTGTGTGGTCGTGTGTGTGTGTGTGTGTACTATTGAAAACAAACTGAAAACAAACCTGCTAATTCAAAACAATAATCTAATTCCAAGATAGTTATGGATAAGAAGTTTTAGTCCAGATCTTCTGCAGTTGAAATCTCTTTGGATTATCAAGTTTGCCATTGATTCTCTCTCTGTCTCTCTGTCTCTGTCTCTCTCTCTCTCTCTCTCTCTCTCTCTCTCTCTCTCTCTCTCTCTCTCTCTCTCTCTCTCTCTCTCTCTCTTCCTGCTTTAATTCAATTAGCCAGACAGACGTTACAACCTTTAGAACTGTTCTAAAATAGAGTAATGAGGTTTATCCTAGGATGCCCTCCTTCCACTCGGATAGTCAACATGCAGACCGAACTCATGTTACCTCCATTAATAGAGAGAATTTATGCCAATGTAACTTTGTTGTCTGTTAAATGTCTACACTCTCCACAATTCACTCCAAACTTCTCTGCTGTCCTCAGAGCATCACTTGATGAAGATGCACCAAGACCTCAACTCCGGCCAGGGGACCATAACCTAGTTAGGGCAGTATGTGAAAATCTTCGACACCTTGATATCGGTGTACCTGAACAAGCAGTCATCCAAGATTTGCCACCATGGCGGGTTCCTATTCCTGCTGTCACTTTCACACCAACCTCTAAAGATGCCCATACCAGTCTACAGAAGTAGCTGGTTTTGGGAACAATATCCAAAGTGTCAATTTCAGTTCCTGCAGGACACCACATCTATGTTGACGGCTCAGTACAAGCAGATGGAAGTGCAGCACGTGCTATGTTCTCCCCCACTTTAGAATCTCCTGAGGGTGGGTGGCATGGTCGCAGGTTGCCAAACTCATCCAGTTCCACTTATTGTGAACTTCAAGGTATATAGGATGCAGTAACTCTACTTGTTAGAAGAAATGTGAATGGATTGGTGATCTGCACTCCAGGCACTGACATCTTCTAGGCCCAGCTGTGGCCGTGTTGTGCGAGACATACTGTGTCAACTCGCTGCTGCTTACAATGCCTCGCTTGTCTTGTCCTTCATGTGGATGCCCTCCCATATTGGGCTTGCTGGGAATGACATGGTGGACAGTCTTGCTAAAGCTGCCTGCACGCTGGACCTTGATGACAGAAATGTTGAGCCCTCACTTCGCTGCCTTAAACATAGAATATATTCAGCAGCTTTTGCCTGTACAGTACAGCGTAGGGATGCAGAGAGGGGCACTAGTGTTTCCATACAACATCATGATAACTTTCTGCATAGCCATCACAAGTACCGGCGTCAAGGACTCATGGTGCGTAGGCATAATGTCGAAAGTGCCAGGATAAGGTTGGGATATCGTCCTGTGTGGCAGGTTGGACAGACACTAGATATACCACACTACACCTCATGTAAACTGTGTAACCTTGCTAATGCCAATAACCTTAAACACTACTGCCTTCATTGCCCCACTGTCAGGAATCTGTTACCTCAAAGACAAAATTTACTTCAAACCTGTCAATAGTTACTTAAAGATGACCACCTAGACGTAATTTTGACTCGTCATCCACACTCTGGTGGCTGCTAAACTGTCTGTTGCAGTTGTTGTGATAATGGAATACGATCTCATATGTTATTTTTGTAACTGAAACACTGATGATTCAATGCTGTAATTTTTCTTTTTTCTGTTGACTTCCGATGTACTGTATGTAACTGCCCATATGTAACTTTGTTTGACGTCTTTGGGCTTAATAAATTTATTGAATAATCCATCTCTCTCTCTCTCTCTCTCTCTCTCTCTCTCTCTCTCTCTCTCTCTCTCTCTCTCTGCACTGACATTTACTATAATTCAAGCTTAAAGGTTTAAAGGCCGCTCATGAATGGCAGAGGCAAGGGACAGTGACATTGCCCTATCAAGCAGGACAATGCCCTAGAGACTGACCATATATACATATGATCAGCGCCCAAGCCCCCTCTCCACCCAAGCTAGGACCAAGTAGGGCCAGGCAATGGCTCGTGATGACTCAGCAGATAGACCTATAGGCTTCCCCAAAAACCCTCATCCTTACCTCACAAGGATGGTGAGGTTGCAGCGACCTAAGAAACAAACGAGTTTGAGGGGGACTCGAACCCCAATCTAGCGTGTAAGTTTCATAGAGTAACTGACATCTCATCATAAAAAATTAACTCAACTTTAATGTGTCATCGTCCAAAAGTGTTTTTATTTCGTTTTATTTCTTTTTTTTTTTTTTTAGAATCAACCAATTCATAATATCATAATTGTGTCTATCAAAATATCATCATCCCAATTATAAACTTTGCATTGATCATATCTTTATTCAATATCTTTTTCAGACTTTTAAAAATAATCACGATTAACCTTTTTTCGACATTCAGCAACCTGTCATTTCTGTTAATAATAACCCATGCAGTGAAATTAAACATATTGATCATATTTTGGTTTCATAAAAATGAAATTGAAAATGATATCAAATAACTATAATGACTTGTTTGTCTCAACGATTTCAGTACATGTGGCATATCTGGCGACACCCCCTGACCCCCAAATGTAACTGAACTAACGATTGACTGAAAGTTTTCTGGCATCCATCCTAGAACTAACGATTGACTGATTGACTGAAAGTTTTCTGGCATCCTGGAACTAACGATTGACTGATTGACTGAAAGTTTTCTGGCATCCTGGAACTAACGATTGACTGATTGACTGAAAGTTTTCTGGCGTCCATCCTGGAACTAACGATTGACTGATTGACTGAAAGTTTTCTGGCGTCCATCCTGGAACTAACGATTGACTGATTGACTGAAAGTTTTCTGGCGTCCATCCTGGAACTAACGATTGACTGATTGACTGAAAGTTTTCTGGCATCCTGGAACTAACGATTGACTGATTGACTGAAAGTTTTCTGGCGTCCATCCTGGAACTAACGATTGACTGATTGACTGAAAGTTTTCTGGCGTCCATCCTAGAACTAACGATTGACTGATTGACTGAAAGTTTTCTGGCGTCCATCCTGGAACTAACGATTGACTGATTGACTGAAAGTTTTCTGGCATCCTGGAACTAACGATTGACTGATTGACTGAAAGTTTTCTGGCGTCCGTCCTGGAACTAACGATTGACTGATTGACTGAAAGTTTTCTGGCGTCCGTCCTGGAACTAACGATTGACTGATTGACTGAAAGTTTTCTGGCGTCCGTCCTGGAACTAACGATTGACTGATTGACTGAAAGTTTTCTGGCATCCTGGAACTAACGATTGACTGATTGACTGAAAGTTTTCTGGCGTCCATCCTGGAACTAACGATTGACTGATTGACTGAAAGTTTTATGGCGTCCATCCTGGAACTAACGATTGACTGATTGACTGAAAGTTTTCTGGCGTCCATCCTGGAACTAACGATTGACTGATTGACTGAAAGTTTTCTGGCGTCCATCCTAGAACTAACGATTGACTGATTGACTGAAAGTTTTCTGGCGTCCATCCTGGAACTAACGATTGACTGATTGACTGAAAGTTTTCTGGCATCCTGGAACTAACGATTGACTGATTGACTGAAAGTTTTCTGGCGTCCGTCCTAGAACTAACGATTGACTGATTGACTGAAAGTTTTCTGGCGTCCATCCTGGAACTAACGATTGACTGAATGACTGAAAGTTTTCTGGCCTCCATCCTGGAACTAACGATTGACTGATTGACTGAAAGTTTTCTGGCGTCCATCCTGGAACTAACGATTGACTGATTGACTGAAAGTTTTCTGGCGTCCGTCCTGGAACTAACGATTGACTGATTGACTGAAAGTTTTCTGGCGTCCATCCTGGAACTAACGATTGACTGATTGACTGAAAGTTTTCTGGCGTCCGTCCTGGAACTAACGATTGACTGATTGACTGAAAGTTTTCTGGCGTCCGTCCTGGAAGTAACGATTGACTGATTGACTGAAAGTTTTCTGGCATCCTGGAACTAACGATTGACTGATTGACTGAAAGTTTTCTGGCGTCCATCCTGGAACTAACGATTGACTGATTGACTGAAAGTTTTCTGGCGTCCATCCTAGAACTAACGATTGACTGATTGACTGAAAGTTTTCTGGCGTCCATCCTGGAACTAAAGATTGACTGATTGACTGAAAGTTTTCTGGCGTCCATCCTAGAACTAAAGATTGACTGATTGACTGAAAGTTTTCTGGCGTCCATCCTGGAACTAACGATTGACTGATTGACTGAAAGTTTTCTGGCGTCCATCCTAGAACTAACGATTGACTGATTGACTGAAAGTTTTCTGGCGTCCATCCTGGAACTAACGATTGACTGAAAGTTTTCTGGCGTCCATCCTGGAACTAACGATTGACTGATTGACTGAAAGTTTTCTGGCATCCTGGAACTAACGATTGACTGATTGACTGAAAGTTTTCTGGCGTCCATCCTGGAACTAACGATTGACTGATTGACTGAAAGTTTTCTGGCGTCCATCCTAGAACTAACGATTGACTGATTGACTGAAAGTTTTCTGGCGTCCATCCTAGAACTAACGATTGACTGATTGACTGAAAGTTTTCTGGCGTCCATCCTGGAACTAACGATTGACTGATTGACTGAAAGTTTTCTGGCGTCCATCCTGGAACTAACGATTGACTGATTGACTGAAAGTTTTCTGGCGTCCATCCTGGAACTAACGATTGACTGATTGACTGAAAGTTTTCTGGTCCATCCTGGAACTAACGATTGACTGATTGACTGAAAGTTTTCTGGCGTCCATCCTGGAACTAACGATTGACTGATTGACTGAAAGTTTTCTGGCGTCCATCCTGGAACTAACGATTGACTGATTGACTGAAAGTTTTCTGGCGTCCATCCTAGAACTAACGATTGACTGATTGACTGAAAGTTTTCTGGCGTCCATCCTAGAACTAACGATTGACTGATTGACTGAAAGTTTTCTGGCGTCCATCCTAGAACTAACGATTGACTGATTGACTGAAAGTTTTCTGGCGTCCATCCTGGAACTAACGATTGACTGATTGACTGAAAGTTTTCTGGCGTCCATCCTAGAACTAACGATTGACTGATTGACTGAAAGTTTTCTGGCGTCCATCCTAGAACTAACGATTGACTGATTGACTGAAAGTTTTCTGGCGTCCATCCTGGAACTAACGATTGACTGATTGACTGAAAGTTTTCTGGCTCCATCCTGGAACTAACGATTGACTGATTGACTGAAAGTTTTCTGGCGTCCATCCTGGAACTAACGATTGACTGATTGACTGAAAGTTTTCTGGCGTCCATCCTGGAACTAACGATTGACTGATTGACTGAAAGTTTTCTGGCGTCCATCCTGGAACTAACGATTGACTGATTGACTGAAAGTTTTCTGGCGTCCATCCTGGAACTAACGATTGACTGATTGACTGAAAGTTTTCTGGCTCCATCCTGGAACTAACGATTGACTGATTGACTGAAAGTTTTCTGGCGTCCATCCTGGAACTAACGATTGACTGATTGACTGAAAGTTTTCTGGCGTCCATCCTGGAACTAACGATTGACTGATTGACTGAAAGTTTTCTGGCATCCTGGAACTAACGATTGACTGATTGACTGAAAGTTTTCTGGCGTCCATCCTGGAACTAACGATTGACTGATTGACTGAAAGTTTTCTGGCGTCCATCCTGGAACTAACGATTGACTGATTGACTGAAAGTTTTCTGGCGTCCATCCTGGAACTAACGATTGACTGATTGACTGAAAGTTTTCTGGCGTCCATCCTAGAACTAACGATTGACTGATTGACTGAAAGTTTTCTGGCGTCCATCCTGGAACTAACGATTGACTGATTGACTGAAAGTTTTCTGGCGTCCATCCTGGAACTAACGATTGACTGATTGACTGAAAGTTTTCTGGCGTCCATCCTAGAACTAACGATTGACTGATTGACTGAAAGTTTTCTGGCGTCCATCCTGGAACTAACGATTGACTGATTGACTGAAAGTTTTCTGGCTCCATCCTGGAACTAACGATTGACTGATTGACTGAAAGTTTTCTGGCGTCCATCCTGGAACTAACGATTGACTGATTGACTGAAAGTTTTCTGGCGTCCATCCTGGAACTAACGATTGACTGATTGACTGAAAGTTTTCTGGTCCATCCTGGAACTAACGATTGACTGATTGACTGAAAGTTTTCTGGCGTCCATCCTGGAACTAACGATTGACTGATTGACTGAAAGTTTTCTGGCGTCCATCCTGGAACTAACGATTGACTGATTGACTGAAAGTTTTCTGGCGTCCATCCTAGAACTAACGATTGACTGATTGACTGAAAGTTTTCTGGCGTCCATCCTGGAACTAACGATTGACTGATTGACTGAAAGTTTTCTGGTCCATCCTGGAACTAACGATTGACTGATTGACTGAAAGTTTTCTGGCGTCCATCCTGGAACTAACGATTGACTGATTGACTGAAAGTTTTCTGGCGTCCATCCTGGAACTAACGATTGACTGATTGACTGAAAGTTTTCTGGCGTCCATCCTGGAACTAACGATTGACTGATTGACTGAAAGTTTTCTGGCGTCCATCCTGGAACTAACGATTGACTGATTGACTGAAAGTTTTCTGGCGTCCATCCTGGAACTAACGATTGACTGATTGACTGAAAGTTTTCTGGCGTCCGTCCTGGAACTAACGATTGACTGATTGACTGAAAGTTTTCTGGCGTCCATCCTGGAACTAACGATTGACTGATTGACTGAAAGTTTTCTGGCGTCCATCCTGGAACTAACGATTGACTGATTGACTGAAAGTTTTCTGGCGTCCATCCTGGAACTAACGATTGACTGATTGACTGAAAGTTTTCTGGCGTCCATCCTGGAACTAACGATTGACTGATTGACTGAAAGTTTTCTGGCGTCCATCCTGGAACTAACGATTGACTGATTGACTGAAAGTTTTCTGGCGTCCATCCTGGAACTAACGATTGACTGATTGACTGAAAGTTTTCTGGCGTCCATCCTGGAACTAACGATTGACTGATTGACTGAAAGTTTTCTGGTCCATCCTGGAACTAACGATTGACTGATTGACTGAAAGTTTTCTGGCGTCCATCCTAGAACTAACGATTGACTGATTGACTGAAAGTTTTCTGGCGTCCATCCTGGAACTAACGATTGACTGATTGACTGAAAGTTTTCTGGCGTCCATCCTGGAACTAACGATTGACTGATTGACTGAAAGTTTTCTGGCGTCCATCCTGGAACTAACGATTGACTGATTGACTGAAAGTTTTCTGGCGTCCATCCTGGAACTAACGATTGACTGATTGACTGAAAGTTTTCTGGCGTCCATCCTGGAACTAACGATTGACTGATTGACTGAAAGTTTTCTGGCGTCCATCCTAGAACTAACGATTGACTGATTGACTGAAAGTTTTCTGGCGTCCATCCTGGAACTAACGATTGACTGATTGACTGAAAGTTTTCTGGCGTCCATCCTGGAACTAACGATTGACTGATTGACTGAAAGTTTTCTGGCGTCCATCCTAGAACTAACGATTGACTGATTGACTGAAAGTTTTCTGGCGTCCATCCTGGAACTAACGATTGACTGATTGACTGAAAGTTTTCTGGCGTCCATCCTAGAACTAACGATTGACTGATTGACTGAAAGTTTTCTGGCGTCCATCCTGGAACTAACGATTGACTGATTGACTGAAAGTTTTCTGGCGTCCATCCTGGAACTAACGATTGACTGATTGACTGAAAGTTTTCTGGCGTCCATCCTAGAACTAACGATTGACTGATTGACTGAAAGTTTTCTGGCGTCCATCCTGGAACTAACGATTGACTGATTGACTGAAAGTTTTCTGGCGTCCATCCTGGAACTAACGATTGACTGATTGACTGAAAGTTTTCTGGCGTCCATCCTGGAACTAACGATTGACTGATTGACTGAAAGTTTTCTGGCGTCCATCCTAGAACTAACGATTGACTGATTGACTGAAAGTTTTCTGGCGTCCATCCTGGAACTAACGATTGACTGATTGACTGAAAGTTTTCTGGCGTCCATCCTGGAACTAACGATTGACTGATTGACTGAAAGTTTTCTGGCGTCCATCCTAGAACTAACGATTGACTGATTGACTGAAAGTTTTCTGGCGTCCATCCTGGAACTAACGATTGACTGATTGACTGAAAGTTTTCTGGCGTCCATCCTGGAACTAACGATTGACTGATTGACTGAAAGTTTTCTGGCGTCCATCCTGGAACTAACGATTGACTGATTGACTGAAAGTTTTCTGGCGTCCATCCTGGAACTAACGATTGACTGATTGACTGAAAGTTTTCTGGCGTCCATCCTAGAACTAACGATTGACTGATTGACTGAAAGTTTTCTGGCGTCCATCCTGGAACTAACGATTGACTGATTGACTGAAAGTTTTCTGGCGTCCATCCTGGAACTAACGATTGACTGATTGACTGAAAGTTTTCTGGCGTCCATCCTAGAACTAACGATTGACTGATTGACTGAAAGTTTTCTGGCGTCCGTCCTGGAACTAACGATTGACTGATTGACTGAAAGTTTTCTGGCGCATCCTGGAACTAACGATTGACTGATTGACTGAAAGTTTTCTGGCGTCCATCCTGGAACTAACGATTGACTGATTGACTGAAAGTTTTCTGGGTCCATCCTGGAACTAACGATTGACTGATTGACTGAAAGTTTTCTGGCGTCCATCCTAGAACTAACGATTGACTGATTGACTGAAAGTTTTCTGGCGTCCGTCCTGGAACTAACGATTGACTGATTGACTGAAAGTTTTCTGGCGTCCATCCTGGAACTAACGATTGACTGATTGACTGAAAGTTTTCTGGCGTCCGTCCTGGAACTAACGATTGACTGATTGACTGAAAGTTTTCTGGCGTCCGTCCTGGAACTAACGATTGACTGATTGACTGAAAGTTTTCTGGCGTCCATCCTGGAACTAACGATTGACTGATTGACTGAAAGTTTTCTGGCGTCCATCCTGGAACTAACGATTGACTGATTGACTGAAAGTTTTCTGGCGTCCATCCTGGAACTAACGATTGACTGATTGACTGAAAGTTTTCTGGCGTCCATCCTGGAACTAACGATTGACTGATTGACTGAAAGTTTTCTGGCGTCCATCCTGGAACTAACGATTGACTGATTGACTGAAAGTTTTCTGGCGTCCATCCTGGAACTAACGATTGACTGATTGACTGAAAGTTTTCTGGCGTCCATCCTGGAACTAACGATTGACTGATTGACTGAAAGTTTTCTGGCGTCCGTCCTGGAACTAACGATTGACTGATTGACTGAAAGTTTTCTGGCGTCCATCCTAGAACTAACGATTGACTGATTGACTGAAAGTTTTCTGGCGTCCATCCTAGAACTAACGATTGACTGATTGACTGAAAGTTTTCTGGCGTCCATCCTGGAACTAACGATTGACTGATTGACTGAAAGTTTTCTGGCGTCCATCCTGGAACTAACGATTGACTGATTGACTGAAAGTTTTCTGGCGTCCATCCTGGAACTAACGATTGACTGATTGACTGAAAGTTTTCTGGCGTCCATCCTAGAACTAACGATTGACTGATTGACTGAAAGTTTTCTGGCGTCCATCCTGGAACTAACGATTGACTGATTGACTGAAAGTTTTCTGGCGTCCGTCCTGGAACTAACGATTGACTGATTGACTGAAAGTTTTCTGGCGTCCATCCTGGAACTAACGATTGACTGATTGACTGAAAGTTTTCTGGTCCATCCTGGAACTAACGATTGACTGATTGACTGAAAGTTTTCTGGCGTCCATCCTGGAACTAACGATTGACTGATTGACTGAAAGTTTTCTGGCGTCCATCCTGGAACTAACGATTGACTGATTGACTGAAAGTTTTCTGGCGTCCATCCTGGAACTAACGATTGACTGATTGACTGAAAGTTTTCTGGCGTCCATCCTAGAACTAACGATTGACTGATTGACTGAAAGTTTTCTGGCGTCCATCCTGGAACTAACGATTGACTGATTGACTGAAAGTTTTCTGCGCATCCTGGAACTAACGATTGACTGATTGACTGAAAGTTTTCTGGCGTCCATCCTAGAACTAACGATTGACTGATTGACTGAAAGTTTTCTGGCGTCCATCCTGGAACTAACGATTGACTGATTGACTGAAAGTTTTCTGGCTCATCCTGGAACTAACGATTGACTGATTGACTGAAAGTTTTCTGGCGTCCATCCTGGAACTAACGATTGACTGATTGACTGAAAGTTTTCTGGCGTCCATCCTGGAACTAACGATTGACTGATTGACTGAAAGTTTTCTGGCGTCCGTCCTGGAACTAACGATTGACTGATTGACTGAAAGTTTTCTGGCGTCCGTCCTGGAACTAACGATTGACTGATTGACTGAAAGTTTTCTGGCATCCTGGAACTAACGATTGACTGATTGACTGAAAGTTTTCTGGCGTCCATCCTGGAACTAACGATTGACTGATTGACTGAAAGTTTTCTGGCGTCCATCCTGGAACTAACGATTGACTGATTGACTGAAAGTTTTCTGGCGTCCATCCTGGAACTAACGATTGACTGATTGACTGAAAGTTTTCTGGCGTCCATCCTGGAACTAACGATTGACTGATTGACTGAAAGTTTTCTGGCGTCCATCCTGGAACTAACGATTGACTGATTGACTGAAAGTTTTCTGGCGTCCATCCTGGAACTAACGATTGACTGATTGACTGAAAGTTTTCTGGCGTCCGTCCTGGAACTAACGATTGACTGATTGACTGAAAGTTTTCTGGCGTCCATCCTGGAACTAACGATTGACTGATTGACTGAAAGTTTTCTGGCGTCCATCCTGGAACTAACGATTGACTGATTGACTGAAAGTTTTCTGGCGTCCATCCTGGAACTAACGATTGACTGATTGACTGAAAGTTTTCTGGCGTCCATCCTGGAACTAACGATTGACTGATTGACTGAAAGTTTTCTGGCGTCCATCCTGGAACTAACGATTGACTGATTGACTGAAAGTTTTCTGGCGTCCATCCTGGAACTAACGATTGACTGATTGACTGAAAGTTTTCTGGCGTCCGTCCTGGAACTAACGATTGACTGATTGACTGAAAGTTTTCTGGCGTCCGTCCTGGAACTAACGATTGACTGATTGACTGAAAGTTTTCTGGCGCATCCTGGAACTAACGATTGACTGATTGACTGAAAGTTTTCTGGCGTCCATCCTGGAACTAACGATTGACTGATTGACTGAAAGTTTTCTGGCGTCCATCCTGGAACTAACGATTGACTGATTGACTGAAAGTTTTCTGGCGTCCATCCTGGAACTAACGATTGACTGATTGACTGAAAGTTTTCTGGCGTCCATCCTAGAACTAACGATTGACTGATTGACTGAAAGTTTTCTGGCGTCCATCCTGGAACTAACGATTGACTGATTGACTGAAAGTTTTCTGGCGTCCATCCTGGAACTAACGATTGACTGATTGACTGAAAGTTTTCTGGCGTCCATCCTAGAACTAACGATTGACTGATTGACTGAAAGTTTTCTGGCGTCCATCCTGGAACTAACGATTGACTGATTGACTGAAAGTTTTCTGGCCTCCATCCTGGAACTAACGATTGACTGATTGACTGAAAGTTTTCTGGCGTCCATCCTGGAACTAACGATTGACTGATTGACTGAAAGTTTTCTGGCGTCCGTCCTGGAACTAACGATTGACTGATTGACTGAAAGTTTTCTGGCGTCCATCCTGGAACTAACGATTGACTGATTGACTGAAAGTTTTCTGGCGTCCTGGAACTAACGATTGACTGAAAGTTTTCTGGCGTCCATCCTGGAACTAACGATTGACTGATTGACTGAAAGTTTTCTGGCGTCCATCCTGGAACTAACGATTGACTGATTGACTGAAAGTTTTCTGGCGTCCATCCTGGAACTAACGATTGACTGATTGACTGAAAGTTTTCTGGCCTCCATCCTGGAACTAACGATTGACTGATTGACTGAAAGTTTTCTGGCGTCCATCCTGGAACTAACGATTGACTGATTGACTGAAAGTTTTCTGGCGTCCGTCCTGGAACTAACGATTGACTGATTGACTGAAAGTTTTCTGGCGTCCGTCCTGGAACTAACGATTGACTGATTGACTGAAAGTTTTCTGGCGTCCTGGAACTAACGATTGACTGAAAGTTTTCTGGCGTCCATCCTGGAACTAACGATTGACTGATTGACTGAAAGTTTTCTGGCGTCCATCCTGGAACTAACGATTGACTGATTGACTGAAAGTTTTCTGGCGTCCATCCTGGAACTAACGATTGACTGATTGACTGAAAGTTTTCTGGCGTCCATCCTGGAACTAACGATTGACTGATTGACTGAAAGTTTTCTGGCGTCCATCCTGGAACTAACGATTGACTGATTGACTGAAAGTTTTCTGGCGTCCATCCTAGAACTAACGATTGACTGATTGACTGAAAGTTTTCTGGCGTCCATCCTGGAACTAACGATTGACTGATTGACTGAAAGTTTTCTGGCATCCTGGAACTAACGATTGACTGATTGACTGAAAGTTTTCTGGCGTCCGTCCTAGAACTAACGATTGACTGATTGACTGAAAGTTTTCTGGCGTCCATCCTGGAACTAACGATTGACTGATTGACTGAAAGTTTTCTGGCGTCCATCCTGGAACTAACGATTGACTGATTGACTGAAAGTTTTCTGGCGTCCATCCTGGAACTAACGATTGACTGATTGACTGAAAGTTTTCTGGCATCCTGGAACTAACGATTGACTGATTGACTGAAAGTTTTCTGGCGTCCATCCTAGAACTAACGATTGACTGATTGACTGAAAGTTTTCTGGCGTCCATCCTGGAACTAACGATTGACTGATTGACTGAAAGTTTTCTGGCGTCCATCCTGGAACTAACGATTGACTGATTGACTGAAAGTTTTCTGGCGTCCATCCTGGAACTAACGATTGACTGATTGACTGAAAGTTTTCTGGCGTCCATCCTGGAACTAACGATTGACTGATTGACTGAAAGTTTTCTGGCGTCCATCCTGGAACTAACGATTGACTGATTGACTGAAAGTTTTCTGGCGTCCATCCTGGAACTAACGATTGACTGATTGACTGAAAGTTTTCTGGCTCCATCCTGGAACTAACGATTGACTGATTGACTGAAAGTTTTCTGGCGTCCATCCTGGAACTAACGATTGACTGATTGACTGAAAGTTTTCTGGCGTCCGTCCTGGAACTAACGATTGACTGATTGACTGAAAGTTTTCTGGCGTCCATCCTGGAACTAACGATTGACTGATTGACTGAAAGTTTTCTGGCGTCCGTCCTGGAACTAACGATTGACTGATTGACTGAAAGTTTTCTGGCGTCCGTCCTGGAAGTAACGATTGACTGATTGACTGAAAGTTTTCTGGCGTCCATCCTGGAACTAACGATTGACTGATTGACTGAAAGTTTTCTGGCGTCCATCCTGGAACTAACGATTGACTGATTGACTGAAAGTTTTCTGGCGTCCATCCTGGAACTAACGATTGACTGATTGACTGAAAGTTTTCTGGCCTCCATCCTGGAACTAACGATTGACTGATTGACTGAAAGTTTTCTGGCGTCCATCCTGGAACTAACGATTGACTGATTGACTGAAAGTTTTCTGGCGTCCGTCCTGGAACTAACGATTGACTGATTGACTGAAAGTTTTCTGGCGTCCATCCTGGAACTAACGATTGACTGATTGACTGAAAGTTTTCTGGCGTCCTGGAACTAACGATTGACTGAAAGTTTTCTGGCGTCCATCCTGGAACTAACGATTGACTGATTGACTGAAAGTTTTCTGGCGTCCATCCTGGAACTAACGATTGACTGATTGACTGAAAGTTTTCTGGCGTCCATCCTGGAACTAACGATTGACTGATTGACTGAAAGTTTTCTGGCCTCCATCCTGGAACTAACGATTGACTGATTGACTGAAAGTTTTCTGGCGTCCATCCTGGAACTAACGATTGACTGATTGACTGAAAGTTTTCTGGCGTCCGTCCTGGAACTAACGATTGACTGATTGACTGAAAGTTTTCTGGCGTCCGTCCTGGAACTAACGATTGACTGATTGACTGAAAGTTTTCTGGCGTCCATCCTGGAACTAACGATTGACTGATTGACTGAAAGTTTTCTGGCGTCCGTCCTAGAACTAACGATTGACTGATTGACTGAAAGTTTTCTGGCGTCCATCCTGGAACTAACGATTGACTGATTGACTGAAAGTTTTCTGGCGTCCGTCCTGGAACTAACGATTGACTGATTGACTGAAAGTTTTCTGGCGTCCATCCTGGAACTAACGATTGACTGATTGACTGAAAGTTTTCTGGCCTCCATCCTGGAACTAACGATTGACTGATTGACTGAAAGTTTTCTGGCGTCCATCCTGGAACTAACGATTGACTGATTGACTGAAAGTTTTCTGGCGTCCGTCCTGGAACTAACGATTGACTGATTGACTGAAAGTTTTCTGGCGTCCATCCTGGAACTAACGATTGACTGATTGACTGAAAGTTTTCTGGCGTCCATCCTGGAACTAACGATTGACTGATTGACTGAAAGTTTTCTGGCGTCCATCCTGGAACTAACGATTGACTGATTGACTGAAAGTTTTCTGGCGTCCGTCCTGGAACTAACGATTGACTGATTGACTGAAAGTTTTCTGGCGTCCATCCTGGAACTAACGATTGACTGATTGACTGAAAGTTTTCTGGCATCCTGGAACTAACGATTGACTGATTGACTGAAAGTTTTCTGGCGTCCATCCTGGAACTAACGATTGACTGATTGACTGAAAGTTTTCTGGCGTCCGTCCTGGAACTAACGATTGACTGATTGACTGAAAGTTTTCTGGCGTCCATCCTGGAACTAACGATTGACTGATTGACTGAAAGTTTTCTGGCGTCCGTCCTGGAACTAACGATTGACTGATTGACTGAAAGTTTTCTGGCATCCTGGAACTAACGATTGACTGATTGACTGAAAGTTTTCTGGCGTCCATCCTGGAACTAACGATTGACTGATTGACTGAAAGTTTTCTGGCGTCCATCCTGGAACTAACGATTGACTGATTGACTGAAAGTTTTCTGGCGTCCATCCTGGAACTAACGATTGACTGATTGACTGAAAGTTTTCTGGCGTCCATCCTGGAACTAACGATTGACTGATTGACTGAAAGTTTTCTGGCGTCCATCCTGGAACTAACGATTGACTGATTGACTGAAAGTTTTCTGGCGTCCATCCTGGAACTAACGATTGACTGATTGACTGAAAGTTTTCTGGCGTCCATCCTGGAACTAACGATTGACTGATTGACTGAAAGTTTTCTGGCGTCCATCCTGGAACTAACGATTGACTGATTGACTGAAAGTTTTCTGGCCTCCATCCTGGAACTAACGATTGACTGATTGACTGAAAGTTTTCTGGCGTCCATCCTGGAACTAACGATTGACTGATTGACTGAAAGTTTTCTGGCGTCCGTCCTGGAACTAACGATTGACTGATTGACTGAAAGTTTTCTGGCGTCCATCCTGGAACTAACGATTGACTGATTGACTGAAAGTTTTCTGGCGTCCTGGAACTAACGATTGACTGAAAGTTTTCTGGCGTCCATCCTGGAACTAACGATTGACTGATTGACTGAAAGTTTTCTGGCGTCCATCCTGGAACTAACGATTGACTGATTGACTGAAAGTTTTCTGGCGTCCATCCTGGAACTAACGATTGACTGATTGACTGAAAGTTTTCTGGCCTCCATCCTGGAACTAACGATTGACTGATTGACTGAAAGTTTTCTGGCGTCCATCCTGGAACTAACGATTGACTGATTGACTGAAAGTTTTCTGGCGTCCGTCCTGGAACTAACGATTGACTGATTGACTGAAAGTTTTCTGGCGTCCGTCCTGGAACTAACGATTGACTGATTGACTGAAAGTTTTCTGGCGTCCTGGAACTAACGATTGACTGAAAGTTTTCTGGCGTCCATCCTGGAACTAACGATTGACTGATTGACTGAAAGTTTTCTGGCGTCCATCCTGGAACTAACGATTGACTGATTGACTGAAAGTTTTCTGGCGTCCATCCTGGAACTAACGATTGACTGATTGACTGAAAGTTTTCTGGCGTCCATCCTGGAACTAACGATTGACTGATTGACTGAAAGTTTTCTGGCGTCCATCCTGGAACTAACGATTGACTGATTGACTGAAAGTTTTCTGGCGTCCATCCTAGAACTAACGATTGACTGATTGACTGAAAGTTTTCTGGCGTCCATCCTGGAACTAACGATTGACTGATTGACTGAAAGTTTTCTGGCATCCTGGAACTAACGATTGACTGATTGACTGAAAGTTTTCTGGCGTCCGTCCTAGAACTAACGATTGACTGATTGACTGAAAGTTTTCTGGCGTCCATCCTGGAACTAACGATTGACTGATTGACTGAAAGTTTTCTGGCGTCCATCCTGGAACTAACGATTGACTGATTGACTGAAAGTTTTCTGGCGTCCATCCTGGAACTAACGATTGACTGATTGACTGAAAGTTTTCTGGCATCCTGGAACTAACGATTGACTGATTGACTGAAAGTTTTCTGGCGTCCGTCCTAGAACTAACGATTGACTGATTGACTGAAAGTTTTCTGGCGTCCATCCTGGAACTAACGATTGACTGATTGACTGAAAGTTTTCTGGCGTCCATCCTGGAACTAACGATTGACTGATTGACTGAAAGTTTTCTGGCGTCCATCCTAGGAACTAACGATTGACTGATTGACTGAAAGTTTTCTGGGCATCCTGGAACTAACGATTGACTGATTGACTGAAAGTTTTCTGGCGTCCGTCCTGGAACTAACGATTGACTGATTGACTGAAAGTTTTCTGGCGTCCATCCTGGAACTAACGATTGACTGATTGACTGAAAGTTTTCTGGCGTCCATCCTGGAACTAACGATTGACTGATTGACTGAAAGTTTTCTGGCGTCCATCCTGGAACTAACGATTGACTGATTGACTGAAAGTTTTCTGGCGTCCATCCTGGAACTAACGATTGACTGATTGACTGAAAGTTTTCTGGCGTCCATCCTGGAACTAACGATTGACTGATTGACTGAAAGTTTTCTGGCGTCCATCCTGGAACTAACGATTGACTGATTGACTGAAAGTTTTCTGGCGTCCATCCTGGAACTAACGATTGACTGATTGACTGAAAGTTTTCTGGCGTCCGTCCTGGAACTAACGATTGACTGATTGACTGAAAGTTTTCTGGCGTCCGTCCTGGAACTAACGATTGACTGATTGACTGAAAGTTTTCTGGCGTCCGTCCTGGAACTAACGATTGACTGATTGACTGAAAGTTTTCTGGCGTCCGTCCTGGAACTAACGATTGACTGATTGACTGAAAGTTTTCTGGCGTCCGTCCTGGAACTAACGATTGACTGATTGACTGAAAGTTTTCTGGCATCCTGGAACTAACGATTGACTGATTGACTGAAAGTTTTCTGGCGTCCATCCTGGAACTAACGATTGACTGATTGACTGAAAGTTTTCTGGCCTCCATCCTGGAACTAACGATTGACTGATTGACTGAAAGTTTTCTGGCGTCCATCCTGGAACTAACGATTGACTGATTGACTGAAAGTTTTCTGGCGTCCGTCCTGGAACTAACGATTGACTGATTGACTGAAAGTTTTCTGGCGTCCATCCTGGAACTAACGATTGACTGATTGACTGAAAGTTTTCTGGCGTCCTGGAACTAACGATTGACTGAAAGTTTTCTGGCGTCCATCCTGGAACTAACGATTGACTGATTGACTGAAAGTTTTCTGGCGTCCATCCTGGAACTAACGATTGACTGATTGACTGAAAGTTTTCTGGCTCCATCCTGGAACTAACGATTGACTGATTGACTGAAAGTTTTCTGGCGTCCATCCTGGAACTAACGATTGACTGATTGACTGAAAGTTTTCTGGCGTCCGTCCTGGAACTAACGATTGACTGATTGACTGAAAGTTTTCTGGCGTCCGTCCTGGAACTAACGATTGACTGATTGACTGAAAGTTTTCTGGCGTCCGTCCTGGAACTAACGATTGACTGATTGACTGAAAGTTTTCTGGCATCCTGGAACTAACGATTGACTGATTGACTGAAAGTTTTCTGACGTCCATCCTGGAACTAACGATTGACTGATTGACTGAAAGTTTTCTGGCGTCCATCCTGGAACTAACGATTGACTGATTGACTGAAAGTTTTCTGGCGTCCATCCTGGAACTAACGATTGACTGATTGACTGAAAGTTTTCTGGCGTCCATCCTAGAACTAACGATTGACTGATTGACTGAAAGTTTTCTGGCATCCTGGAACTAACGATTGACTGATTGACTGAAAGTTTTCTGGCGTCCGTCCTAGAACTAACGATTGACTGATTGACTGAAAGTTTTCTGGCGTCCATCCTGGAACTAACGATTGACTGAATGACTGAAAGTTTTCTGGCGTCCATCCTGGAACTAACGATTGACTGATTGACTGAAAGTTTTCTGGCGTCCATCCTGGAACTAACGATTGACTGAATGACTGAAAGTTTTCTGGCGTCCATCCTGGAACTAACGATTGACTGATTGACTGAAAGTTTTCTGGCGTCCATCCTGGAACTAACGATTGACTGATTGACTGAAAGTTTTCTGGCGTCCATCCTGGAACTAACGATTGACTGATTGACTGAAAGTTTTCTGGCGTCCATCCTGGAACTAACGATTGACTGATTGACTGAAAGTTTTCTGGCGTCCATCCTGGAACTAACGATTGACTGATTGACTGAAAGTTTTCTGGCGTCCATCCTGGAACTAACGATTGACTGATTGACTGAAAGTTTTCTGGCGTCCATCCTGGAACTAACGATTGACTGATTGACTGAAAGTTTTCTGGCGTCCATCCTGGAACTAACGATTGACTGATTGACTGAAAGTTTTCTGGCGTCCATCCTGGAACTAACGATTGACTGATTGACTGAAAGTTTTCTGGCGTCCATCCTGGAACTAACGATTGACTGATTGACTGAAAGTTTTCTGGCGTCCATCCTGGAACTAACGATTGACTGATTGACTGAAAGTTTTCTGGCGTCCATCCTGGAACTAACGATTGACTGATTGACTGAAAGTTTTCTGGCGTCCATCCTGGAACTAACGATTGACTGATTGACTGAAAGTTTTCTGGCGTCCATCCTGGAACTAACGATTGACTGATTGACTGAAAGTTTTCTGGCGTCCATCCTGGAACTAACGATTGACTGATTGACTGAAAGTTTTCTGGCGTCCATCCTGGAACTAACGATTGACTGATTGACTGAAAGTTTTCTGGCGTCCATCCTGGAACTAACGATTGACTGATTGACTGAAAGTTTTCTGGCGTCCATCCTGGAACTAACGATTGACTGATTGACTGAAAGTTTTCTGGCGTCCATCCTGGAACTAACGATTGACTGATTGACTGAAAGTTTTCTGGCGTCCATCCTGGAACTAACGATTGACTGATTGACTGAAAGTTTTCTGGCGTCCATCCTGGAACTAACGATTGACTGATTGACTGAAAGTTTTCTGGCGTCCATCCTGGAACTAACGATTGACTGATTGACTGAAAGTTTTCTGGCGTCCATCCTGGAACTAACGATTGACTGATTGACTGAAAGTTTTCTGGCGTCCATCCTGGAACTAACGATTGACTGATTGACTGAAAGTTTTCTGGCGTCCATCCTGGAACTAACGATTGACTGATTGACTGAAAGTTTTCTGGCGTCCATCCTGGAACTAACGATTGACTGATTGACTGAAAGTTTTCTGGCGTCCATCCTGGAACTAACGATTGACTGATTGACTGAAAGTTTTCTGGCGTCCATCCTGGAACTAACGATTGACTGATTGACTGAAAGTTTTCTGGCGTCCATCCTGGAACTAACGATTGACTGATTGACTGAAAGTTTTCTGGCGTCCGTCCTGGAACTAACGATTGACTGATTGACTGAAAGTTTTCTGGCGTCCGTCCTGGAACTAACGATTGACTGATTGACTGAAAGTTTTCTGGCATCCTGGAACTAACGATTGACTGATTGACTGAAAGTTTTCTGGCGTCCATCCTGGAACTAACGATTGACTGATTGACTGAAAGTTTTCTGGCGTCCATCCTGGAACTAACGATTGACTGATTGACTGAAAGTTTTCTGGCATCCTGGAACTAACGATTGACTGATTGACTGAAAGTTTTCTGGCGTCCATCCTGGAACTAACGATTGACTGATTGACTGAAAGTTTTCTGGCGTCCATCCTAGAACTAACGATTGACTGATTGACTGAAAGTTTTCTGGCGTCCATCCTGGAACTAACGATTGACTGATTGACTGAAAGTTTTCTGGCGTCCATCCTGGAACTAACGATTGACTGATTGACTGAAAGTTTTCTGGCGTCCATCCTAGAACTAACGATTGACTGATTGACTGAAAGTTTTCTGGCGTCCATCCTGGAACTAACGATTGACTGATTGACTGAAAGTTTTCTGGCGTCCATCCTGGAACTAACGATTGACTGATTGACTGAAAGTTTTCTGGCAT
>NC_090758.1:14790231-14827731 GCF_036898095.1 Palaemon carinicauda
ATTGTGATATTCTAAAATAGATTGTATAGTTATTTATATCTGTAATTCATCATCATCATCATCCCCTCCTATGCCTATTGACACAGAGGGCCTCAGTTAGGTTTCGCAGTCGTCTCTATCTTGAGCTTTTAAAGCAATACTTCTCCATTCATCATCTCCCACTTCACGCTTCATAGTCCTCAGCCATGTAGGACCCCATAAGGCCTACATATTTGTAATTCACAGGATAACAAATTCTTGCACTCAAAATCTATTACAGAGTCTAAACCCTTAACGTACATTTTGCAAATGCTTTCCTTTGGTATATAGTCATCATACATTTATATACACTATGCTAAAAAGTATATCATACATTCAATATCTCTACAAATATATGTTATATAAGCTTCAAGTCTTGTACTGTAAATATTAAGATGTTATTGGCGATAATCTTGAAAATATATTTAGGATTTAATACTTGAAAAAGAAAAAGCTTGTTGATAATTTATTCGAAATGTTCTGCCATACATTTATGGCTATTGGCATACTAACTATGTCATACAAATATGCAAATATATATAATTTCAGTGAAAATCTGAGTTAGTATTATTCCAATACAATCGATGTAACTCTGAATGGATTCATGAAATATTAAGGGAGTGAATTTCCATCCGCAGGTGATAGCAGCTTTGGTGATCGCAGCGGTAGCCACACCGCTACCAGATGACCGCGACTGGGAGGCTAGGTCAGTCCCAGGCAAGGTTCGTGCGGTGCACACTGGGCTCCACCATGGGGCAGTTAGCTACATCGCCGTCCCAACTGTCCACAACGTTGCTGTGCCCGTTCACCACTACCAGACTTCTTACGTCGTAAGCGGAGGACCCGTCCCAACCCCGGAGGTTCAGCAAGCAACAGCTGCTTTCATGGCTGCATGGAACGCTGCCGCTGCTAGAGCCTCAAAGATCCAATCGGCCCTCGTGAAGAGCGGTTCTCAAGGTCACTATGTTGTGCAAGTGCCTCAGCAGGTTCAGGCCACACATGAAGTACAGAGAGCAACATCTGAATTCATGGCAGCCTGGAACGAGGCTGCCAGGCGAGCTTCAACAGTCAAACATGCCGTTTACAGCGCGCCCCAACCGGTTCAGGAGACTGCCGATGTCAAGAAAGCAACAGAAGAATTCATGGCAGCTTGGGAAGCTGCAGCCCGTCAGGCATCGACCATCAAGACAGCTGTTTCTTACACAGGAACTCCCCAACAAGTTGATCACACAGATGAGGTCAAGAAAGCAACAGCAGAATTCATGGCTGCTTGGGAAAAAGCCGCCGCTCGTGTACCAAAGATTGAATCGACCATGTATTCTATCTCTGGAACTGTAGCTTCCCCTAACTATCAGCACACTGCTGGATCTACTCCCCAGTTCACTCCTTCAGTTGAACAAGCCACTGCTGAATTCATGAAGGCCTGGAATGCTGCTGCTGCCGCAGCTGCAGCTGCCCCTGATGTCAACATAATAATGGGAGCTGGTTCTGCACATTCAGGTTCTCACTCTGTATCCTACCAGTCACCTGCTGCTGTCTCATACACTGCTGCTTCTCTCTCTGATCTGTCTAAGCCTGTTGAACCCACCCCCGAAGTACAGAGAGCTACTGCTACCTTCATGGCTGCCTGGAACAAGGCTGCTGCTCAGGCAACTGCAATCAGGTCAACTCTTACTAGGAGCTCTTCTGCTGGACATTACACCGTCACCATACCAAAGCAAGTCGAAGCCACTGAAGAGGTAAAAAGAGCAACTGCTGCTTTCATGGCTGCCTGGAATGAAGCTGCTGGACGTGCATCAACTGTCGAACATGCTATCTACAGCGTACCTCAGCCAGTTAGAGAAACTGAAGATGTCCGAAGAGCTACCGCCGAATTCATGTCTGCCTGGGAGGCTGCTGCCCAACAAGCATCTGCTATGAGACAAGCTATCTCTTACTCAGGAGTTCCCCAGCAAGTTGATCACACTGATGCAGTAAAAAAGGCTACTGAAGAATTCATGGCTGCCTGGGAAGAGGCTGCCGCTCGGGTGCCCAAAATTGAGTCAACCATGTACACACTCTCTGGAACAGTAGCAGCTCCCGGCTCTCACCACACTGTTGGATCTGCACCCCAGTTCACTCCATCTGTAGAACAAGCCACAGCTGAATTCACAAGGATCTGGAATGCTGCAGCCAAGGCTGCTGCCGATGCTCCTGATGTGAACATCATTATGGGAGCTAGCTCTCTCCCTTCTACCTCCCACTCTGTTACTTACCACGCAGCTGCTCCTGTTGTTGCCCACGCTCCTGCCTCTGTCTCATACACTGCTGCTTCTCTTTCTGATCTTTCTAAGCCTGTTGAACCCACCCCTGAAGTACAGAGAGCTACTGCTGCCTTCATGGCTGCATGGAACAAGGCTGCTGCTCAGGCAACTGCAATCAGGTCAACTCTTACTAGGAGCTCTTCTGCTGGACATTACACCGTCACCGTACCAAAGCAAGTCGAAGCCACTGAAGAAGTTAAGAGAGCAACTGCTGCTTTCATGGCTGCCTGGAATGAAGCTGCTGGACGTGCATCAACTGTCGAACATGCTATCTACAGTGTACCTCAGCCAGTAAAACAAACTGAAGAAGTCCGAAGAGCTACTGCCGAATTCATGTCCGCCTGGGAGGCTGCTGCCCAACAAGCTTCTGCTATGAGACAAACTATCTCTTACTCAGGAGTTCCCCAGCAAGTTGATCACACTGATGCAGTAAAGAAGGCTACTGAAGAATTCATGGCTGCCTGGGAAGAGGCTGCCGCTCGTGTGCCCAAGATTGAGTCAACCATATACACCATTTCTGGAACAGTACCAGCTCCTGGCGCTCACCACACTCTTGGATCTGCTCCACAGTTCACACCATCTGTTCAACAAGCCACCGCTGAATTTACAAGGGCTTGGAATGCTGCAGCTGCTGCTGCAGCAGCTGCTCCTGATACCAACATTATCATGGGTAGCTCCCGTACCTCATCCCACCACGCATCAGCTTCAGCTACTTACTCTACAGGTTCAGCTCACACCTATAGTTCATCAGTACAGGTCGGTGCTCCTCAGCCAGTTCAGCCAACTCCAGAAGTACAAAGAGCCACAGCTGCTTTTATGGCTGCTTGGAATGCAGCTGCTGAAAGGGCAAACAAAATTCAGACAAAATTGTACAAAGCTTCTGGCTCAGCACACCAAGCTCACATTCCCCAACAAGTTTCAGACACAGATGCTGTAAGGAAAGCAACTGAAGAATTCATGGCAGCATGGAATGCTGCAGCTCGTCGTGGAGTAGTCGTGGAACAAGCCATTTCAACTCTTCCTCAACAGGTTCAAGAAACTGCCGACGTCAAACAAGCCACAGCTCAGTTCATGTCTGCATGGCATGCTGCAGCCCAACAGGCCTCTGCTATCCACAATGTTCTCCCTTCTGCCAGTGCCTACGCATCCCATCAACCTGTAACTGCTACTGCAGAGGTCAGGAAAGCCACAGATGACTTCATGGCTGCCTGGAATAAGGCTGCAGCCACAGTTCCAAAGATTGAATCCACCATGTATTCCCTTTCTGGTACTGGTGCCATCAGTGGAGTTTCAGCTCCAGTACCTGTGGTCGACACCCCTGAGGTAACAGCAGCCAGGGAGGCCTTCATGAACACCTTCCGCCAGGTTGAGGCTGCTGCTCTCCGTACCTCCGTCAGGAGAGGACTTCTACCAGCACCCACAGTTCTAGCTGCCGCACCTGTACATACGGTAGTGTACAGTGCTGCCGCGCCTGCTCAAGGGTACACTTTCGACGGCCGCTTGTTCGCACCCGTTGCTGGTCTTCCGCAATACGTAAAACCTTGCACATGTTAGTGACCTTTTCTAGATCAGATTAAGATGTCTTGGTGAATCTGTCTATACTTTAAGATATAAAATTTTATGTAAATACGATAAACAAAGAGCAAGAATTGAATTTTCCAAATGCCTTTTTCTCATCACCTAATCTATATAAACCAATGATCTGTTTAATTATTCAAGTGAATACTGTTTTGGAGTATTCAAAACAATGGGGCCTTATTCATTAAGGAAAGTTTTTTCAAAAAGCCTTCTTAAAATTTCAAGATTTGAGCATTCAAATTTACTAATTTCAGATGGATGACTGAAGTTATCTTGATAGTTTTAAGCAAGAAGTGGAAAGTCAGGATGAATAAGGTTGATATTAAAATAGACTGATCTAAATAACATATATACTCTAGAAACCATTGGAAGATATTTGTAAATTCTGTTATAGAGAATTAAGTTTTCTCCTTAATCATTACATATTGTTCAAACTAAATCCATCAGTTATTAGATATGAAGAAAACTATTCTAACCTTGAGCATACAAGTATATAGTATCTCAGATTTTATTGAGTGAAAAAATTCCATTTTGGGCCCAATTAAACACAGATAATACTTAACCTAACCTACAGTACCTTCACTTAAGTTAAGCATATATGCAAAAAATATTTACCAAAGGTAAGGAGGTGTCTGTTGTATTTATGAAACTGGAGAAATCTTATGATAGAGTTGATAGGGAGGAGATGCAGAGTGTGATGAGGTTATAGGGAATTGAAGAAAGGTTGTTGTAATCAGTAAAGAGTTTATACATAGACAGTATAACGTGTATTAGAATAGGAAAAGAATTGAATGATTGGTTTCCAGTGAGAGTGGGACTGAGACATGGATGTGTGGCATTGCCATGGTTGTTCAACTTGTTTGTTGATGGAGTGGTAAAAGAGGGGAATATTCAAGTGATTGGTCGAGGATTGAAGCTGATAGATGAGAGTTCATGAGTGGGATGTGAGTAAGTTGTTGTTTGTGGATGATGCGGTATTGGTTGCAGACTAAGAGGAGTAGCTGGGCTGAATAGTGACAATTTGGGAAGGTAAGTGAGAGAAGGAGGTTGAGAGTTGATGTGGGAAAGAGTAAGGTTATGAAAGTCCTGAGAAAAGAGGGTGGTGCTAGATTGAATGTCTTGTTGAGTGGAGAGTTACTCGAGGAAGCTGCAAATGGTCGGGTGGAAGCCAATATACGTCAAAGATGGATGAAGGATGTAAAGTGTTAGGGGCATTGAAGGGCTTGGTGAAGAATAGATGGTTAAGAATGAATGTAAAGAAAGTTCTGTGTGATAAAGTTATCGTACCAATTGTGATGTATAAATTGGAGTTGTAGGAAATGAAAGTGTCGGAGAGGCAGAAATTGAATGTGTTCGAGATGAAGTGTCTCACGACTATGGCTAATGTATCTCCATTGAATAGGGTTAGGAACGAAGAAGTGAGGGTGAGAAGTGCTATAATAAATTAATTAAATACTAGAGTTGTTATTAATATGTTAATATACTTTTGCCATATATTGAAAATGGAAATGGCTATTTGCTGAAGAAGGTAATTAATGCAAGTGTTGATGGGAGATGTACAAGAGGAAGGCCAAGGTTTGGGTGCATGGATGGGGAAAAGAAAGCTCTGTGCGATAGGAGGATAGAAGTGAGAGAGGCAAAAGAGCGTTCTTGACATAAAAATGATTATGGAACAATTGTGATGTAGTTCACGCCAAGAATTGCGAATGAGAATAATGAAACAGAAATGAGAGAAGAAAATGTTGAATATCTAACGGATATAGATATTAATGAAGCAGATATTGTCAAGGCTATAAACGAAATTAAAAATGGATCGGCAGCCGGACCAGATGGAGTTCCAGCGATTTTGTTAAAAAAAACTGCAAACACTATCGCGACGCCGCTTGCAATACTACTAAGACAAAGTGTAGATATGAGTGAGATATATGTTAAACATAAATTAGCTTATATAACCCCGATCTTCAAAAGTGGATCAAGACTAGAGGCAAGCAATTATAGACCTGTTAGTCTAACATCACATATTATGAAAGTGTACGAGAGGGTAATAAAAAAGAAAATAATGAACCATTTGGTGAAAAATAATTTGTTTAATATAGGTCAACACGGTTTTGTGCCTGGAAAAAGTACACAGACCCAACTGATAGCACACTATGAAAACATATACAAAAATATGATAAATGAAAAAGACACAGATGTGATCTATCTAGATTTTGCAAAAGCCTTTAACAAGGTAGACCATAATTTATTAGAGAAAAAATGAGAAAGCATAATATTGTGAGAAAGATAGGAAAATGGGTAAAAGAATTCCTGCAAAACAGAAAACAGATAGTGGTTGCAAATGACGAGAAATCAGATGAAGCCCAGGTAATATCTGGCGTGCCACAAGATACGGTATTAGCTGCACTGCTGTTTATTATTATGATCTCAGACATAGACTGTGATGTTGAAAACTCCGTAGTGAGAAGTTTCGCCGATGACACAAGAATAAGTAGAGTAATTACTTGTGATGAAGATAGGAACTCACTACAAAGAGATCTAAACAAAATATATGAATGGGCAGAGATAAATAGGATGGTATTTAACTCCGATAAATTCAAATCAATGAATTATTGAAACAGAGAAGGAATGGTATATGCATACAAGGGACCTAATAATGAGACAATCACAAACAAGGAAACAATTAAAGACCTTGGTGTAATGTTAAATAGGAATATGTTATGCAACGACCAAATAGCAACACTGTTGGCTAAATGTAAAGCAAAAATGGGAATGTTATTCAGACACTTTAAAACAAGAAAAGCTGAACACATGATTATGCTTTACAAAACTTATGTACGTTGTACACTCGAGTACTGCAATGTGATATGGTACACACACTACCAAAAGGATATTGCGCAAATAGAGTGTACAAAGGTCCTATACTGCTAGAATAGAAGAAGTTAAGGACCTTGACTACTGGGAAAGACTGCAAATTTTAAAACTATACAGTCTAGAAAGGAGAAGAGAATGCTACATGATAATACAAGCATGGAAGCAAATAGAAGGAATTACTGAAAACCTCATGGAGCTTAAAATATCAGAAAGAGCAAGCCGAGGTAGATTAATAGTGCCAAAAAATATTCCAGGTAAACTAAGAAAGGCGCACAGGACATTAATCCACTACGCACCAGCATCGATAATGCAGCGACTATTTAATGTGCTGCCAGCTCATCTAAGAAACATATCAGGAGTAAGCGTAGATGTGTTTAAGAATAAGCTCGATAAATACCTAAGATGCATCCCAGACCATCCAAGACTGGAAGATGCAAAATACACCGGAAGATGCATTAGCAACTCTCTGGTGGATATACGAGGTGCCCCACACTGAGGGACCTGGGGGAACCCAAACAAAAAATAAGGTAAGGTAAGGCAGTAAGGCATGCCTTCCATCTCTGCCAGATGTACGAGATTTCGAAATAAAAGTGAAAAAGAACGTCTATATATATATGCAAAAATAAACAAGTAAAGACGATTTCGTCAAACTCAGTCATGCAGACAACGCAGTGAAGATGACATCGTCATATAAAGACTGCTTTATCTTCATTTTTTGTCAAAAATAATTGGCTGAAACTTCTGAAAAGCATGTACCATATGTTTCTGCATGCATAGTAAAAATAATACTCCCCTTAAGCCTCTTAGACAATAATGTCTAGGTGAGAGGGGGTGGTTGTACCTAGATAATGCTTAAACATAAGCAGAAGAAAAGCCACTCACAATAGAAGAGTTTATTAAGCCCGGGGACTTGAATCCCTACCCCAGTCTAACCAGAAAGTCGGTCAATGAATTCATTGCATTGCAAGTGACATACTAAGTCAGTTGTTGGATAGAGTGAGGAGTGCTAATTATATTTTACAACTTTACACTTCAAACGATAATTCTATTTATTAATGACTTACAATTATAAGATAAAGTTTCAATGGAAAACTGAATTAAGATATGACCATTGCGCTAAAAGGAAAGTTTTCAGGACATTAGATTAAAAACTTCATGAGTTTGGACTTCAATAGGTATTGTGAAGGTATAAGTAAGTATGTTGCTTGGAGCAATGTTGGGTAAAATGAAAGGACTAAAATCAGAGGGACATAAAAAGGAAAAGGATAACACCTTACATAGCTCAGGATGAACCTAATCCTGAGTATTGAAATAAACCAATAAAACAAAAGTAGACAGAAACAAATAAATAAACAAGACCAGAAAAAGAATAATCATAAAAACACAAGTCCCTCGGAGGCTGGAAAGAGAACTCACCTCCTGGAAGTCCACAAGGCATGATGTCACAGCAAAAAGCTGTTGGGTCTGCCCCAATTTTTTCACCTCCCACTGTACTTCACTTTAGCACTATCCCTTCCAATCCTTACAATCCTAACTCCCCCCCCTCCTCCCCTCCCCCACCTATCCTATCCCCCTATACTGTATCTGTATTATTATTATTATTATTATTATTATTATTATTATCATTATTATTACTTGCTAAGCTACAACCCTAGTTGGAAAAGCAGGATGCTATAAGCCCAGGGGCTCCAATAGGGAAAATAGCCCAGTGACGAAAGGAAACAAGGAAAAATAAAATATTGTAAGAAGAGCAGCAATATTAAAATAAATATCACTTTATAAACTATAAAAACTTTAACAAAACAAGAGGAAGAGAAATAAGAAATCAGATAGAACAGTGCCCCTGAGTGTACCCTCAAGCAAGAGAACTCTAACCCAAGACAGTGGAAGAGCATGGCACCGAGGCTATGGCACTACCCAAGATTAGTGAACAATGGTTTGCTTTTGGAGTGTCCTTGACAGTACATTAAGTAAAATTGTTTGGTAATCTCAGTGTTGTCAGGTGTATGAGGACAGAAGAGAATCTGTTAAGAATAGGCCAGACTATTCTGTGTATGTGTAGGCGAAAGGAAAATTAACCGTAAGCAGAGAGAAGGATCCAATGTAGTACTGTCTGGCCAGTCAAAAGACCCCATAACTCTCTAGTGGTAGTATCTCAACGGGCCAACCTACTACATACCTAGCTGTAAAGGTAAATAAAGAGTCTCCTCAGGTACATTTCACTTATTGTAGTCTTCACCCAGAATCTCTCGCTTGCAAAGACATTATTCCAGAGCTTCCCTTTGCTTGCAAACACAGGGCTCAGACTATGAAGACTTAATGTTGCTTCACACAGGCAGAGGTCAGAGACCTTTTCCAGAGCACTCATTTGCCTATTCCTTCTTGCTTGTGGACCTTAACTCGGTGGTTTCACGACTGACAGTGACTGGTTAGGAAAGATAGTGGATTTATCATGAATTGAATCTTTCCAAACACAAATATTTTGTTATTGCTCCAGTAAATAAATGGAGCTGAAGATAGTAACACTGAAATGTTTCTTGAACTGGGAAGAATTTGGAGAAGAAAATTGATTATACCAAGACAATATGAAAGCACTGTTTAAAAAACCTTAATGTTCATCATAAATTCTCAATAAAAATATACTGTTCTCAGCCGTATTTCAGTAAAATACAGGCGACCGTAATTTGTACTCTACTTTGTTATTACCTTTTAAGGGTTGGTGACCGTATTATCACTCCTTTACGTCAATACATCCGTTTTTATTGACAAATCTTTAAGTGTATTAATAGCCCTTTGAAATCTACAAATTAAGGAGAGAGAGAGAGAGAGAGAGGAGAGAGAGAGAGAGAGAGAGAGAGAGAGAGAGAGAGAGAGAGAGAGTGTGTGTATAACATTGCCCCGCCCCCCCAGCCATTTCCTATCAATAAGAATAGCGGTCCTGTGGGATCCCATGACGTCACACGAAATGGACAGGCGCTTCTGAGCTGGTAGACACAAATCCTTCGAGGGAACGTCCTTCGGGAAGGTCCTAGCGGAGGGGGGCAGTCCTCCCTGCAACAGGGCAGTGGGTATATACCCCTACTGGGTTAAACAGACAATATTTTTACCGTTTTTAAGTGTAATAATAGTTAATAATCTTCGACGTGTTCTTGATCACTTCCAAAAAAATCATTTCTTTTTAGAAAATTCGACTCTAGAACATCTGACTTCAAAGATGGACAGCTCAAATAGATAGAACCTTAGAATAGAACCTTTTATAGAACATTATATAGAATTTTATGATAGAACCTTGCAATAAAACCTTACTTAGAACCTTATAATAGAATCTTATGATAGAACCTTGTATACAACCTTGTGATAGAACCTTATATAGAACATTGTAGAGAACCTTACAATAGAACCTTATATAGATTCTTCATAAAGAAAATTATAATAGAACCACATATAAAACCTATGATGGAACCTTGTGATGGAACCCTATAATCGAACCTTATGATAGAATCTCATATAGAACCTTATATCGAACCTTGTATGTAAAGAATCTTATATAGAACCTCATAAAGAACCTTATAATAGAACCTCATATGGAACCTATGATAAAACCTTATATAGAACCTCATAAAGAACCCTATAAAAGAACCTCATATAGAACCTTATAATCGAACCTCATAAAGAACCTTATAATAGAACCTCATATGGAACCTATGATAAAACCTTATATAGAACCTCATAAAGAACCCTATAAAAGAACCTCATATAGAACCTTATAATCGAACCTCATATAGAACCTTATATTGAACCTCATAAAGAACCTTATAATAGAACCTCATATAGAACCTATGATAGAACCTTATAATCGAATTCTATGATAGAACCTCATATAGAACCTTAAGATAGAACCTTATTTACAACCTCATATAGAACCTTATGATAGAACCTCATATAGAACCTATGATAGAACCTCAAATAGAACCTTATATCGAACCTTGTATGTGTAGAACCTTATGATAGAACCTTGTATGGAACCTCAAGAAAGAACCTTATGATAGAACCTTATATAGAACCTCAAATAGAACCTCATATAGAATCTATGATAGAACCTTATATAGAACCTCAAATAGAACCTTATAATAGAACCTCATATCAAACCTATTATAGAACCTTATATAGAACCTCATAAAGAACCTTATAATAAAACCTCATATAGAACCTATGATAGAACCTTATAATCGAACCTTATGATAGAACCTCATATAGAACCTTATATCGAACCTTGTATGTATAGAACCTTATATAGAACCTCATAAAGAACCTTATAATAGAACCTCATATAGAACCTATGATAGAAATTTATAATCGAATCTTAAGATAGAACCACATATAGAACCTTAAAATAGAACCTATGATAGAACCTTATAATCGAACCTTATGATAGAACCTTGAAATACAATCTCAAATAGAACCTTATATTGAACCTTATATCTCAAATATGAATCAATAATATACATTGAGTTCTGGATCCCAAAAACTGATTAAAACTAAATAAACAGTTTATTTTTCTCTCTCATGCGTATACTTTTTATATACATACACATACACACAATATATATATATATATATATATATATATATATATATATGTGTGTGTGTGTGTGTGTGTGTGTGTTTGTCTGTGTGTAATGTATGTATGTGTGCGTGTGTGAGTATACTTGAATGGATATACAGTTCTTTGGAGAGAGAGAGAGAGAGAGAGAGAGAGAGAGAGAGAGAGAGAGAGAGAGAGAGAGAGAGAGAGAGAGAGAGAGAGAGTTGAACTTGTAAAATGCCTGATGAGGCACTCTGAACTCTACAAGCTAAGAAGGAGAGAGAGAAGAGAGAGAGAGAGAGAGAGAGAGAGAGAGAGAGAGAGAGAGAGAGAGAGAGAGAGAGAGAGAGTGAATAACGGTTCTGTCGGATCCCATGACGTCACACGAAATGGACAGGTGCTGTAGTGCTGGTAGACAGAAATCCTTCGAGAGCACGTCCTTCGGGAAGGTCCTGGCGGAGGGGGACAGCTTCCCATCCCAGGGAAACAGGGGTATACAGGACTACCTAGAGAAGACTACTCTGATAAATCAGTTTTTTCATACCAGTGCCCTCAGGAGGGGCGTCCCCCTCGGGAGGGGCGTCCCCCTCGGGAGAAGTGGCTGAGAATGCCTCATGTGATTGGTGAGGCAGACAAGGGCGGGGCTAGTGGGCGTGGTCCACCCGTATATAAACCTCAGCTTGTGCTGGCCAAGACACGGCACACACATCACCCTATCGTCATGAAGACTTTGGTGAGCTAAGCATCAGTTCTCAATACATTCTCATACACTTGAGAAGAGTTCTCGTTATTCACTAGTGAAAAAAGGTTCATTCATTAGCTCTTCATTCAGCTATACAATGTTCTCATACATTCGTAGTTTATTTATTGAAATGTGACATCGTTTGTGAAATATGAATCCATCAATTTTATCATATTTCTAAAAGTTTCTTGAATGAATTCATAAAATCTTCTCATACATTTTTTATATTCATTATATAAACAGTTATTCAATAGTGAATGCGATTGTGAATGTGACATTTAAGTGAATTATTCATATAAATTCATTTCCATGAATTCATACAATCTTTGAATACATTCAGTTTTTCAATGGTGGAATTTTCTCATAAATTCTCAGATTTTTTTTCGTAAAACATACAACTATACAAAGATAGTATTCTTGTATACACTTATTCAATTTTATTATACATTCATATGTTTTCTAATACATCCATACATTCTTTTTATACATTTACACATCGACACATAAGCCAAGTCAACCTTGTGATTGTGATATTCTAAAATAGATTGTATAGTTATTTATATCTGTAATTCATCATCATCATCATCATCATCCCCTCCTATGCCTATTGACACAGAGGGCCTCAGTTAGGTTTCGCAGTAGTCTCTATCTTGAGCTTTTAAAGCAATACTTCTCCATTCATCATCTCCCACTTCACGCTTCATAGTCCTCAGCCATGTAGGACCCCATAAGGCCTACATATTTGTAATTCACAGGATAACAAATTCTTGCACTCAAAATCTATTACAGAGTCTAAACCCTTACCGTAAATTTTGCAAATGCTTTCCTTTAGTATATAGTCATCATACATTTATATACACTATGCTAAAACGTATATCATACATTCAATGTCTCTACAAATATATGTTATATAATCTTCAAGTCTTGTACTGTAAATATTAAGATGTTATTGGTGATAATCTTGAAAATATATTTAGGATTTAATACTTGAAAAGGAAAAAGCTTGTTGATAATTTATTCGAAATGTTCTGCCATACATTTATGGCTATTGCCATACTAACTATGTCATACAAATATGCAAATATATATAATTTCAGTGAAAATCTGAGATAGTATTATTCCAATACAATCTATGTAACTCTGAATGGATTCATGAAATATTAAGGGAGTGAATTTCCATCCGCAGGTGATAGCAGCTTTGGTGGTCGCAGCGGTAGCCACACCGCTACCAGATGACCGCGACTGGGAGGCTAGGTCAGTCCCAGGCAAGGTTCGTGCGGTGCACACTGGGCTCCACCATGGGGCAGTTAGCTACATCGCCGTCCCAACTGTCCATAACGTTGCTGTGCCCGTTCACCACTACCAGACTTCTTACGTCGTAAGCGGAGGACCCGTCCCAACCCCGGAGGTTCAGCAAGCAACCGCCGCTTTCATGGCGGCATGGAACGCAGCCGCTGCTAGAGCCACAAAGATCCAATCGGCCCTCGTGAAGAGCGGTTCTCAAGGTCACTATGTTGTGCAAGTGCCTCAGCAGGTTCAGGCCACACATGAAGTACAGAGAGCAACATCTGAATTCATGGCAGCCTGGAACGAGGCTGCCAGGCGAGCTTCAACAGTCAAACATGCCGTTTACAGCGCGCCCCAACCGGTTCAGGAGACTGCCGATGTCAAGAGAGCCACAGAAGAATTCATGGCAGCTTGGGAAGCTGCAGCCCGTCAGGCATCCACCATCAAGACAGCTGTTTCTTACACAGGAACTCCCCAACAAGTTGATCACACAGATGAGGTCAAGAAAGCAACAGCAGAATTCATGGCTGCTTGGGAAAAAGCCGCCGCTCGTGTACCAAAGATTGAATCGACCATGTATTCTATCTCTGGAACTGTAGCTTCCCCTAACTATCAGCACACTGCTGGATCTACTCCCCAGTTCACTCCTTCAGTTGAACAAGCCACTGCTGAATTCATGAAGGCCTGGAATGCTGCTGCTGCCGCAGCTGCAGCTGCCCCTGATGTCAACATAATAATGGGAGCTGGTTCTGCACATTCAGGTTCTCACTCTGTATCCTACCAGTCACCTGCTGCTGTCTCATACACTGCTGCTTCTCTCTCTGATCTGTCTAAGCCTGTTGAACCCACCCCCGAAGTACAGAGAGCTACTGCTACCTTCATGGCTGCCTGGAACAAGGCTGCTGCTCAGGCAACTGCAATCAGGTCAACTCTTACTAGGAGCTCTTCTGCTGGACATTACACCGTCACCATACCAAAGCAAGTCGAAGCCACTGAAGAGGTAAAAAGAGCAACTGCTGCTTTCATGGCTGCCTGGAATGAAGCTGCTGGACGTGCATCAACTGTCGAACATGCTATCTACAGCGTACCTCAGCCAGTTAGAGAAACTGAAGATGTCCGAAGAGCTACCGCCGAATTCATGTCTGCCTGGGAGGCTGCTGCCCAACAAGCATCTGCTATGAGACAAGCTATCTCTTACTCAGGAGTTCCCCAGCAAGTTGATCACACTGATGCAGTAAAAAAGGCTACTGAAGAATTCATGGCTGCCTGGGAAGAGGCTGCCGCTCGGGTGCCCAAAATTGAGTCAACCATGTACACACTCTCTGGAACAGTAGCAGCTCCCGGCTCTCACCACACTGTTGGATCTGCACCCCAGTTCACTCCATCTGTAGAACAAGCCACAGCTGAATTCACAAGGATCTGGAATGCTGCAGCCAAGGCTGCTGCCGATGCTCCTGATGTGAACATCATTATGGGAGCTAGCTCTCTCCCTTCTACCTCCCACTCTGTTACTTACCACGCAGCTGCTCCTGTTGTTGCCCACGCTCCTGCCTCTGTCTCATACACTGCTGCTTCTCTTTCTGATCTTTCTAAGCCTGTTGAACCCACCCCTGAAGTACAGAGAGCTACTGCTGCCTTCATGGCTGCATGGAACAAGGCTGCTGCTCAGGCAACTGCAATCAGGTCAACTCTTACTAGGAGCTCTTCTGCTGGACATTACACCGTCACCGTACCAAAGCAAGTCGAAGCCACTGAAGAAGTTAAGAGAGCAACTGCTGCTTTCATGGCTGCCTGGAATGAAGCTGCTGGACGTGCATCAACTGTCGAACATGCTATCTACAGCGTACCTCAGCCAGTTAGAGAAACTGAAGAAGTCCGAAGAGCTACTGCCGAATTCATGTCCGCCTGGGAGGCTGCGGCCCAACAAGCTTCTGCTATGAGACAAGCTATCTCTTACTCAGGAGTTCCCCAACAAGTTGATCACACTGATGCAGTAAAGAAGGCTACTGAAGAATTCATGGCTGCCTGGGAAGAGGCTGCCGCTCGTGTGCCCAAGATTGAGTCAACCATATACACCATTTCTGGAACAGTACCAGCTCCTGGCGCTCACCACACTCTTGGATCTGCTCCACAGTTCACACCATCTGTTCAACAAGCCACCGCTGAATTTACAAGGGCTTGGAATGCTGCAGCTGCTGCTGCAGCAGCTGCTCCTGATACCAACATTATCATGGGTAGCTCCCGTACCTCATCCCACCACGCATCAGCTTCAGCTACTTACTCTACAGGTTCAGCTCACACCTATAGTTCATCAGTACAGGTCGGTGCTCCTCAGCCAGTTCAGCCAACTCCAGAAGTACAAAGAGCCACAGCTGCTTTTATGGCTGCTTGGAATGCAGCTGCTGAAAGGGCAAACAAAATTCAGACAAAATTGTACAAAGCTTCTGGCTCAGCACACCAAGCTCACATTCCCCAACAAGTTTCAGACACAGATGCTGTAAGGAAAGCAACTGAAGAATTCATGGCAGCATGGAATGCTGCAGCTCGTCGTGGAGTAGTCGTGGAACAAGCCATTTCAACTCTTCCTCAACAGGTTCAAGAAACTGCCGACGTCAAACAAGCCACAGCTCAGTTCATGTCTGCATGGCATGCTGCAGCCCAACAGGCCTCTGCTATCCACAATGTTCTCCCTTCTGCCAGTCCCTACGCATCCCATCAACCTGTAACTGCTACTGCAGAGGTCAGGAAAGCCACAGATGACTTCATGGCTGCCTGGAATAAGGCTGCAGCCACAGTTCCAAAGATTGAATCCACCATGTATTCCCTTTCTGGTACTGGTGCCATCAGTGGAGTTTCAGCTCCAGTACCTGTGGTCGACACCCCTGAGGTAACAGCAGCCAGGGAGGCCTTCATGAACACCTTCCGCCAGGTTGAGGCTGCTGCTCTCCGTACCTCCGTCAGGAGAGGACTTCTACCAGCACCCACAGTTCTAGCTGCCGCACCTGTACATACGGTAGTGTACAGTGCTGCCGCGCCTGCTCAAGGGTACACTTTCGACGGCCGCTTGTTCGCACCCGTTGCTGGTCTTCCGCAATACGTAAAACCTTGCACATGTTAGTGACCTTTTCTAGATCAGATTAAGATGTCTTGGTGAATGTGTCTATACTTTAAGATGTAAAATTTTATGTAAATACGATAAACAAAGAGCAAGAATTGAATTTTCCAAATGCCTTTTTCTCATCACCTAATCTATATAAACCAGTGAGCTGTAAAACTTTTCAATTGAATATTGTTTTGGAGTATTCAAAACAATGGGGCCGTATTCATTGAGGAAAGTTTTTTCAAAAAGCCTTATTAAAATTTCAAGATTTGAGCATTCAAATTTACTAATTTCAGATGGATGACTGAAGTTATCTTGATAGTTTTAAGCAAGAAGTGGAAAGTCAGAATGAATAAGGTTGATATTAAAATAGACTGATCTAAATAACATTTATACTCTAGAAACCATTGGAAGATATTTGTAAATTCTGTTATAGAGAATAAAGTTTTCTCCTTAATCATTGCATATTGTTCAAACTAAATCCATCAGTTATTAGATATGATGAAACCTATTCTTACCTTGAGCATAAAAGTATATAGTACCTTTCAGATTTTATTGAGTGAAAGGATTCCATTTTGGGCCCAATTAAATACAGATAATACTTAACCTAACCTAACCTAACCTACAGTACCTTCACTTAAGTTAAGCATATATGCAAAAAATATCTACCAAAGATAAGGAGGTGTATGTTGTATTTATCAAACTGGAGAAATCTTATGATAGAGTTGATAGGGAGGAGATGCTGAGTGTGATGAGGTTATAGGGAATTGAAGGAAGGTTGTTGTAATCAGTAAAGAGTTTATACATAGACAGTATAACGTGTATTAGAATAAGAAAAGAAGTGAATGATTGGTTTCCAGTGAGAGTGGGACTGAGACATGGATGTGTGGCATTGCCATGGTTATTCAACTTGTTTGTTGATGGAGTGGTAAAAGAGGGGAATATTCAAGTGCTTGGTCGAGGATTGAAGCTGATAGATGAGAGAGTTCATGAGTGGGATGTGAGTAAGTTGTCGTTTGTGCATGATGCGGTATTGGTTGCAGACTAAGAGGAGAAGCTGGGCTGAATAGTGACAGTTTGGGAAGGTAAGTGAGAGAAAGAGGTTGAGAGTTAATGTGGGTAAGAGTAAGGTTATGAAAGTCCTGAGAAAAGAGGGTGGTGCTAGATTGAATGTCTTGTTGAATGGAGAGTTACTTGAGGATGTAGATCAGTTCAAGTACTTGGGGTCTGTTGTTGCTGCAAATGGTCGGGCGGAAGCCGATGTACGTCAAAGATGGATGAAGGATATAAAGTGTTAGGGGCATTGAGGGGATTGGTGAAGAATAGATGGTTAAGAATGAATGTAAAGAAAGTTCTGTGTGATAAAGTTATTGTACCAACTGTGATGTATAAATTGGAGTTGTAGGAAATGAAAGTGTCGGAGAGGCAGAAATTGAATGTGTTCGAGATAGTGTCTGACGACTATGGCTGATATATCTCCATTGAGTAGGGTTAGGAACGAAGAAGTGAGGGTGAGAAGGGCTATAATAAATTAATTAAATACTAGAGTTGATATGAATACGTTAATATACTTTTGCCATAGAGTGAAAATGGAAATGGCTATTTGCTGAAGGTAATTAATGCAAGTGTTGATGGGAGATGTACAAGAGGAAGACCAAGGTTTGGGTGCATGGATGGGGAAAAGAAAGCTCTATGTGATAGGAGAATAGAAGTGAGAGAGGCAAAAGAGCGTTCTTGACATAGAACTGATTATGGAACAATTGTGATGTAGTACTGATAGCCCCTGCGGCTTCCTCTGGTTGCCTTGGTGACCACTGAGGTAGCAGCAGTATGGGTTTCGGTAAATAAAGCTTTATTTGTGGTGGGTATTGTGGAAGGGTGGTCTGTACCAACCAATCTAGGATGAATCCTTTGAGAAAAGAGAAGACAAGTCTCCTTTTATCCATTTTCTAAAGTCAGCTACTCTCAAAATTTAGGTAAGTGCCTAGGTAAATAGATAGAACGTAACCTCTATACGTCTTTGGAAACTCTGGCTGTTCTCCTCGTAGTTTGGCGTTTGCGTTCGCCTACTCTCTACCTATGCCTTCAATCTCCGCCAGACGTACGAGATTTCGAAATATAAGAGAAAAAGAATGTCTACATATATGCAAAAATAAACAAGTAAAGACGACTCCGTCAAACTCAGTCACGCAGACGATGCAGTGAAGATGACATCGTCATATAAAGACTGCTTTATCTTCATTATTTGTCAAAATAATTGGCTGAAACTTCTGGAGAGCATGTACGACATGTTTCTGCATACATAGATAAAATAATACTCCCCTTAAGCCTCTTAGACAATAGTGTCAAGGTGAGAGGGGGTGGTTGTACCAAGATAAGGCTTAAACACAAGCTAAGATAAGATAGCTTATCCTAATATGGCCAGGAATTGCACGGAACTCACAGGCTCCTTCTGTGCAAGTCGTTCTAAAGCAAACAGAAATTTCTCTCTTCCTTTTTATCTTCAGCCTTCCACTTTTCTCTGCCCTTTCATCCTCAGATTTTCGTTTATCCTTCCACTTTCCTTTTCATCTCGAGCACTTTCACTTTTCCTCCTCTTCTTTACTCTTTTCTCTTTACAAGAGAATTTTGAGTCTAGGTAAGAGGGGATGGTTGTACCAAGATAAGGTTTAAACACACGCTAAGCTATGCTAAACTAAGATAGATTAGCCTAATATGGCGAGGAATCGCAGTGAACTACCACTCACGGGCTGCCTAGGGCAAGAGCCCCTTCTGTGCAAGACATTCTGAAGCAGACAAACTTTTCTCTCTTTCTTTTCACCTTCAGCCTTTAATACATTATGTCTCTTCATTTTCTTCTTTACCAATCCACTGTTCTCTTCACTTTCCTCACAGCTTTTCCCTCTCCTCTTCCTTTTCCCCATGACATCGTTACCTATTACGGTCAGGGAACAAACGAACAAACAAACACAGGGAATGTATGAAAAGGAGAATAATTCCCTGTAGAGGCTAATTGTCTTCTCTAAGAGTATTTAACGTGAAATGCTCTGCTAATTACTATTATTATTATTACTTGCTAAGCTACAACCCTAGTTGGAAAAGCAGGATGCTCTAAGTCCAAGGGCAAGGAAGAGATGTGGTCCCTGACTGGACTCTGTGGAGACTGACTGGACTATCTAAAGGAGACATTGTTACAAACATTCTCTTGTGGAACTTCACCCAGCACGAGGGAAATCTTTTCCAGAATACACTTCATCATTATGATATAGATACAGAGAAAAGTTTCATATGTTTAATGAATACATGCATACAAATACCCATACACACTTTATATAGACATACATACTGTAATGTATACTATGTATATATATACATATATATATATATATATATATATATATATATATATATATATATATATAAATATACATACATATATATATACATATATATATATATATATTATATATATACATATATGTAGAAATGATATATATATATATATATATATATACAATTTATATATCCTTTTCTAAGTGGAGATACCTTAACATGGTGAAAGGGTTTGAGGATCGCCATGATCAACAAAGCTGTACTAGTCAGGCCCACCCATACTAAGTTGGTTTTCTATTAGCGATCAGCCGAAAGTCTCCCACCATCACTAATCCACAGTACAATAATCAGCATTGTGTTGAAAACTGGCAAAACCCCAGAGATGAATAAGGACATGTCTGCGGTCTTTGTCCTACAGTGGAATAGTAAAGGCTGCATTTGCTGTTGTTGTTGTTGTTATTGTTGTTGTGGATTGATTTTTTTTTTTATCTTATTTTTTGTTGTTTTCCAAATTCAGAGAGAGAGAGAGAGAGAGAGAGAGAGAGAGAGAGAGTGCGTGTCAGCGAGCGAGAGGTAGTTAGTGTATCGATGTTTGTTGTGAGAAAGACTGTTGTTATAAATGAGGTTGTTTGTTTATGTTTTTAGCCAGGTTATGACAGTGGTGATAGTCTTGGGCCAATGCTTATTTTGATCAACTGCAGCTAGAGGCAGTTGTGTGTCTGAATGCTGGACTATTATTACTATTATTATTATTATTTTCTACCAGCGTGGATGTGTTTTGTTCATTTCAACAGCCGTAATTCCTCCTTTGGGAAGATATTTTTTATGATTGACCAATTGTTGCTGACCTGGATTATGATTATGGTTTCCTTGCTCTGAAAGATTTCATTGATGTAGATGCCATAATAACCCAGCTGTCTAAAGGAGTTTCTGTTTGAATTATTAATGAGAAGGATTACGAAGATGAGGATGACTATGATGAATAGAGAATGAATAGGACTGGAAATGAGTATGAGTAAAACGAAGACATGTTTAATGAAAATGCAGACAACAAAGGACATGGGACCAAAGTTAAAAGAAGGATAACCATGTGATGTAGAGCTTTTGGTAAAACAAAATGAGATTGCGAAAGGTAAAATGCCACTTTCTCTAGAAAGAAAAATATTTTATCAGATGGTCCTAGCAGTAATAACTTATACATCAGAAACTTGGAGCCTTACTATAGCCTTCGACTTAGAACATAAGCTAGTTACAACTCAGAGAGTTATGGAAAGAATAATGATGATATTACCACAAATAGACAGAAAAAGAGTAACAAGGATACAAATGATAGCCTTGAAGGTTGTCATTATGCAATACAAAATTCAATAGCATGCCTATTAAGGCTAGAATTGAATTTAAGATTTGATTGCTTGGTCCCCTACCCTCAAGCTACTAGCGCTGCTGTAAGAGTTAGACATGCTGATGACCCATATAGACTATTCGAAATTAGTGTGAATCATGCACTTGGAGGAAGAACGTTTTGTTATGCTGCACCGAGACTCTTCAACGACCTTCCACTTGATGTCAAGAATAGAAAAAATGTGGCAGCTCTCAAGAAAAACCTGAAGACTTATCTCTTTGGAAAGTGTTATAAAAGTGATCTGAAAATACAAATGCTAGCGAATAACTGAAAAGATACAGAGAAAAACATAAACTGGAAAGAAATTATTTTCACACATCAAGGCTCGCCTGAACAAACTCTTAGTGTTTGATGGAGGGCGAGAAATAAACCCCTAAAAGTAAAGCCATCATCCAAATATCTGGAAATTGATCTGTGCACTAAAGTTGGAGGCTATTTTGGCTCAGAAGAAGAAAATTGATTTTGACCGGGGAGTAGAAATATATTCAAAACAGGTTTATAAAAACTGCAACAACCGACTGCTAAATTTACTTAAAAACCATGATCCTTGCCAGAAAATGTCTTTCCTAAACAGCTGTTTCGTACAATCTGCATCAAATTTTTGAGTTTTAAACTTATTTTTATTGACAATCTCCAATGTTTGAAGTATTCAATCATTTCTAATTGAATAATATAAATAAAGGCCTTTTATAGATTTAATCAATTTGTATTTGATAATAAATACATCTTTCTTTTTTGTATTTTCATATTCTTTATGGATTTTATCCTTTTGTACACATTTCTAAAAAAAATCTGGTATGAGTTGTCCTAGATATCAGTTGTCCTAGGTATCAGTTGTCCTAGGTATCAGTTGTCCTAGGTATCAGTTGTCCTAGGTATCAGTTGTCCTAGCATGCTTAAACCTATATCCCAGTCTAACAAGAAGGTCGGTCAATGAATTCATTGCATTGCAAGTGACATACTAAGTCAGTTGTTGGATAGAGTGAGGAGTGCTAATTATATTTTACAACTTGACGCTTCAAACGATAATTCTAGTTCTTAATGACTTACATTTATAAGATAAAGTTTCAATGGAAAACTGAATTAAGATATGAGCATTACGCTAAAAGGAAAGTTTTCAGGACATTGGATTAAAAACTTCCAGAGTTTGGACTTGATAGGTATTGTGAAGGTATATGCACAGATGTTGCTTGGAGCAATGTTGGGTAAGATGAAAGGACTAAAAGCAAAGGGACATACAAAGGAAAAGGATAACTCCTTACATAGATCAGGATGAACCAAATCCTAAGAATTAAAATAAACCAATAAAAAAAAAGTAGACAGACACAAATAAATAAAAAAAGCCCCAGAAAAGAAATAATCATGAAAACACAAGTCCCTCGGAGGCTGGAAAGAGAACTCACCTCCTGGAGGTCCACAAGGCATGATGTCACAGCAAAAAGCTGTTGGGTCTGCCCCAATCTTTTCACCTCCCACTGTACTTCACTTTAGCACTATCCCTTCCAGTCCTTACAATCCTAACTCCCCCCCCCCCAAACTACAATCCTAGTTGGAAAAGCAGGATGCTATAAGCCCAGGGGCTCCAACAGGGAAAATAGCCCAGTGAGGAAAGGAAACAAGGAAAAATAAAATATTGTAAGAAGAGCAGCAATATTAAAATAAATATCACTTTACAAACTATAAAAACTTTAACAAAACAAGAGGAAGAGAAATAAGAAATAAGATAGAACAGTGGGCCCGAGTGTACCCTCAAGCAAGAAAAATCTAACCCAAGGCAGTGGAAGACCGTGGTACACAGGCTATGGCACTACCCCAGATTAGAGAACAATGGTTTGATTTTGGAGTGTCCTTGACAGTGCAGTAAGAAGAATTGTTTGGTAATCTCAGTGTTGTCAGGTGTATGAGGACAGAGGAGAATATGTAAAGAATAGGCCAGACTATTCGGTGTGTGAGTGTGTAGGCAATTGGGAAAATGAACCGTAACCAGAGAGAAGGGTCCAATGCAGAACTGTCTGGCCAGTCAAAAGACCCCATATCTCTCTAGTGGTAGTATATCAAACGGTGGCTGGTGCCCTGGCCAACCTACTACATACCTAGCTGTAAAGGTAAATAATGAGTCTCCTCATGTACGTTTCACTCACTGTATTATTCACCCAGAATCTCTCGCTTGCAAAGACATTATTCCAGAGCTTAGAAAACTCTTTTTTTGATATATCAGACAAAATCATCAACTGTATGACCTCCTGTCCTTTGAATACCAGGGTATTTGCTTTGCTTGCAAACACAGGGCTCAGACCATGAAGACTTAATGTTGCTTCCCACAGGCAGAGGTCAGAGGTCAGAGACCTTTTCCAGAAGAAAAATCCCCCTATTCCTTCTTGCTTGTGGCCCTTAACTCGGTGGTTTCACGACTGACAGTGACTGGTTAGGAAAGATAGTGGATTTATCATGAAGTGAATCTTTCCAAACACAAATATTTTGTTATTGTTTCAGTAAATAAATGGAGCTGAAGATGGTAACACCGAAATGTTTCCTGAACTTTGAGAAATTTGAAGAAGAAAATTAATTATACCATGACAATTTGAAAGCACACTTTTAAAAAACCTTAATATTAATCAGAAATTCTCAATAAAAATATAATGTTCTCAGCCGTATTTCAGTAAAATACAGACGACTGTAATTTTTACCCTATTTTGTTATCATCTTTTACGGGGTGGTGACCGTAATATCACTCCTTTACGTCAATATATCCGTGTTTTAAAACGGTAAATGTATGGCAACATTTATTCCAGGATTTTTACCGTTTTTAGCAGCAATTTTTTAACAGTGTAATAATAGTTAATTATCTTCAACGTCTTACTGATCAGTTCAATACTTTTTAGAAGTTCAATACTTTTTAGACGTTCAATACTTCTTAGAAGTTCAATACTTTTTAGAAGTTTAATACTTTTTAGACGTTTAATACTTTTAGACGTTCAATACTTTTTTAGAAGTTCAATACTTTTTAGAAGTTCATTACTTTTTAGACGTTCAATACTTTTTAGAGGTTCAATACTTTTTAAACGTTCAATACTTTTTAGAAGTTTAATACTTTTTAGACGTTCAATACTTTATAGAAGTTCAATACTTTTTAGAAGTTCAATACTTTATAGACGTTCGATACTTTTTAGAAGTTCAATACTTTTTAGACGTTCAATCCTTTTTAGAAGTTCAATACTTTTTAGAAGTTCAATACTTTTTAGACGTTCAATACTTTTTAGAAGTTCAATACTTTTTAGACGTTCAATCCTTTTTAGAAGTTCAATACTTTTTAGAAGTTCAATACTTTTTAGAAGTTCAATACTTTTTAGACGTTCAATCCTTTTTAGAAGTTCAATACATTTTAGACGTTCAATCCTTTTTAGAAGTTCAATACTTTTTAGACGTTCAATCCTTTTTAGAAGTTCAATACATTTTAGACGTTCAATCCTTTTTAGAAGTTCAATACTTTTTAGACGTTCAATCCTTTTTAGAAGTTCAATACTTTTTAGACGTTCAATACTTTTTAGAAGTTCAATACTTTTTAGAAGTTCAATACTTTTTAGAAGTTCAATACTTTTTAGACGTTCAATCCTTTTTAGAAGTTCATTACTTTTTAGAAGTTTAATACTTTTTAGAAGTTCAATACTTTTTAGACGTTCAATCCTTTTTAGAAGTTCAATACATTTTAGACGTTCAATCCTTTTTAGAAGTTCAATACTTTTTAGACGTTCAATCCTTTTTAGAAGTTCAATACATTTTAGACGTTCAATCCTTTTTAGAAGTTCAATACTTTTTAGACGTTCAATCCTTTTTAGAAGTTCAATACATTTTAGACGTTCAATCCTTTTTAGAAGTTCAATACATTTTAGACGTTCAATCCTTTTTAGAAGTTCAATACTTTTTAGACGTTCAATCCTTTTTAGAAGTTCAATACATTTTAGACGTTCAATCCTTTTTAGAAGTTCAATACTTTTTAGACGTTCAATCCTTTTTAGAAGTTCAATACTTTTTAGACGTTCAATACTTTTTAGAAGTTCAATACTTTTTAGAAGTTCAATACTTTTTAGAAGTTCAATACTTTTTAGAAGTTTAATACTTTTTAGAAGTTCAATACTTTTTAGACGTTCAATACTTTTTAGAAGTTCAATACTTTTTAGAAGTTTAATACTTTTTAGAAGTTCAATACTTTTTAGACGTTCAATACTTTTTAGAAGTTCAATACTTTTTAGAAGTTTACTCAAGAAAAGTATAGTTGGATACAAATGTCATTCGCTGCTCCGGGAAATTCCTTATCACCTGACTTTGAATGGATAGAACTTTATATAGAACTTTATGATAGAACCTTTAGTTAGATCTTTATATAGAACCTTATGATAGAACCTTATATAGGACCTTTCATAGAACCTTATGACAGAACCTTATATAGGACCTTTCATAGAACCTTATGACAGAACCTTATATAGGACCTTTCATAGAACCTTATGACAGAACCTTATATAGGACCTTTCATAAAACCTTATGATAGAACCTTACATAGGACCTTTCATAGAACTGGTTGGATAGATAGAAATTTAGGATAGAACCTTAAGTAGAGGTTTATATATTGTAGAACCTTATTATAGAACCTTAAGATATGACCTTATATAGAACCTGATGATAGATCCTTGTGATAGAACCTGATGATAGATCCTTGTGATAGAACCTCATAAAGAACCTTATGTAGAACCTCATGATAGAACCTTATGATAGAACCTTATATAAACCTTATGATAGAACCTTAAGATGGAACCTTATATAGAACCTTAAGATGCAACTTTATGATAGAACCTAATAATAGAACCTTATATAGAACCTTATTAAAGAACCTTAAATAGAACCTTATAAATGAACCTCATGATAAAACCTCAAGATAGAACCTAATAATAAAACCTTATAATAGAACCTTATATAGAACCTTATTAAAGAACCTTATATAGAACCTTATAAAAGAACCTCATGATAGAACCTCAAGATAGAACCTAATAATAAAACCTTATATAGAACCTTATAAAACGAACCTTATGATAGAACCTCATGAAAGAACCTAATAATAGAACCTTATATAGAACCTTATAAAGAACCTTATAATAGAACCTTATGATAGAACCTAATAATCGAACCTTATATAAAACCTTATAATAGAACCTAATAATAGAACCTTATGATAGAACCTCATGATAGAACCTAAAAATACAACCTTATATAGAACCTTATAATAACCTTATAATAGAACCTATGATAGAACCACGAGTAGAACCTTATATAGAACCCGTAAAGAACCTTATACAAGAAACTCGTATCGAACCTATGATAGAACCTTATAATAGAACCTTAAGATTGGACCTTATGTAGAACCTTATATTGAACCTCATGATAGAAACTTATATAGAACCTCATAAAGATCCTTATGATAGAACCTCATATAAAATCTTATAATAGAACCTCATAAAGAACCTCGAATAGAACCTATGATAGAACCTTATAATAGAACCTTAAGATTGGACCTTATGTAGAACCTTATATTGAACCTTGTATGAATAGAACCTTATGATAGAACCTTATATAGAACCTCATAAAGAACCTTATAATAGAACCACATGTAGAACCTTGAGATAGAACCTCATAAAGAACCTTATGATAGAAACTTATAATAGAACCTCAGGATAGAACCTCATAAAGAACCTTATTTTGAACCTTATAATAGAACCTCATAAAGAACCTTACATTGAACCTCACATCTCAAATATGAATCAACCACATACATTGAGTTCTGAATCCCAATCTCAAAAGAGGAATTTCTTGGCTTTAATCAAAACCAGACCTGAATATCTGAACACCTTTCGGATGGACCTCTGTGAAAAATACCATTGAATTAAACAAGGTTAAATTATAATGGGGTTTTAAACTGATTAAGACTGAATAAACAGTTTATTTTTCTCTCTCATGCGTATACATGTATACTGTTTATATACATACACATACACACAATATATATATATATATATATATATATATATATATATATATATATATATATATATATATATATAAGTGTGTGTGTATGTGTGTGTGTGATTGTCTGTGTTTATATGTATGTATGTGTGCGTGTGTGAGTATACGTGGATGGATATACAGTTCTCTTGCTAGAGAGAGAGAGAGAGAGAGAGAGAGAGAGAGAGAGAGAGAGAGAGAGAGAAAGATTTCAACTTGTAAAATGCCTGATGGGGCACTCTGAACTTTACAAGCTAAGGAGAGAGAGAGAGAGAGAGAGAGAGAGAGAGAGAGAGAGAGAGAGAGAGAGAGAGAGAGTGTGTGTAACATTGCCCCCAGCAATTTCCTGTCCATAAAGATAACGGTTCTGTCGGATCCCATGACGTCACACGAAATGGACAGGTGCTGTAGAGCTGGTAGACAGAAATCCTTCGAGAGCACGTCCTTTGGGAAGGTCCTGACGGAGGGGGACAGCTTCCCACTCCAGGGAAACAGGGGTATACAGGACCTAGAGAACACTGCTCTGAAAAATCAGTTTTTTCATGTCAGTGCCCTCAGGAGGGGCGTCCCCCTCGGGAAGGGGATGTCCCTCGGGAGAAGTAGGTGAGAAGGCCTCATGTGATTGGTAAGGCAGACAAGGGCGGGGCTAGTGGGCGTGGTCCGCCCGTATATAAACCTCAGCTTGTGCTGGCCAAGACACGGCACACACATCACCCTATCGTCATGAAGACTTTGGTGAGCTAAGCATCAGTTCTCAATACATTCTCATACACTTGAGAAGAGTTCTCGTTATTCACTAGTGAAAAAAAAAGGTTCATTCATTAGCTCTTCATTCAGCTATACAATGTTCTCATACATTCGTTGTTTATTTATTGAAATGTGACATCGTTTGTGAAATATGAATCCATCAATTTTATTATATATCTAAAAGTTTCTTGAATGAATTTATAAAATCTTCTCATACATTTTTTATATTCATTATATAAACAGTTATTCAATAGTGAATGTGAATGTGACATTTAAGTGAATTATTCATATAAATTCATTTCCATGAATTCATACAATCTTTGAATACATTCAGTTTTTCAATGGTGGAATTTTCTCATAAATTCTCAGATTTTTTTTCGTAAAAAATACAACTATACAAAGATAGTATTCTTGTATACACTTATTCAATTTTATTATACATTCATATGTTTTCTAATACATCCATACATTCTTTTTATACATTTACACATCGACACATAAGCCAAGTCAACCTTGTGATTGTGATATTCTAAAATAGATTGTATAGTTATTTATATCTGTAATTCATCATCATCATCATCCCCTCCTATGCCTATTGACACAGAGGGCCTCAATTAGGTTTCGCAGTAGTCTCTATCTTGAGCTTTTAAAGCAATACTTCTCCATTCATCATCTCCCACTTCATGCTTCATAGTCCTCAGCCATGTAGGACCCCATAAGGCCTACATATTTGTAATTCACAGGATAACAAATTCTTGCACTCAAAATCTATTACAGAGTCTAAACCCTTAACGTACATTTTGCAAATGCTTTCCTTTGGTATATAGTCATCATACATTTATATACACTATGCTAAAAAGTATATCATACATTCAATATCTCTACAAATATATGTTATATAAGCTTCAAGTCTTGTACTGTAAATATTAAGATGTTATTGGCGATAATCTTGAAAATATATTTAGGATTTAATACTTGAAAAAGAAAAAGATGTTGATAATTTATTCGAAATGTTCTGCCATACATTTATGGCTATTGGCATACTAACTATGTCATACAAATATGCAAATATATATAATTTCAGTGAAAATCTGAGATAGTATTATTCCAATACAATCGATGTAACTCTGAATGGATTCATGAAATATTAAGGGAGTGAATTTCCATTCGCAGGTGATAGCAGCTTTGGTGATCGCAGCGGTAGCCACACCGCTACCAGATGACCGCGACTGGGAGGCTAGGTCAGTCCCAGGCAAGGTTCGTGCGGTGCACACTGGGCTCCACCATGGGGCAGTTAGCTACATCGCCGTCCCAACTGTCCACAACGTTGCTGTGCCCGTTCACCACTACCAGACTTCTTACGCCGTAAGCGGAGGACCCGTCCCAACCCCGGAGGTTCAGCAAGCAACAGCTGCTTTCATGGCTGCATGGAACGCTGCCGCTGCTAGAGCCTCAAAGATCCAATCGGCCCTCGTGAAGAGCGGTTCTCAAGGTCACTATGTTTTGCAAGTGCCTCAGCAGGTTCAGGCCACACATGAAGTACAGAGAGCAACATCTGAATTCATGGCTGCCTGGAACGAGGCTGCCAGGCGAGCTTCAACAGTCAAACATGCCGTTTACAGCGCGCCCCAACCGGTTCAGGAGACTGCCGATGTCAAGAAAGCAACAGAAGAATTCATGGCAGCTTGGGAAGCTGCAGCCCGTCAGGCATCGACCATCAAGACAGCTGTTTCTTACACAGGAACTCCCCAACAAGTTGATCACACAGATGAGGTCAAGAAAGCAACAGCAGAATTCATGGCTGCTTGGGAAAAAGCCGCCGCTCGTGTACCAAAGATTGAATCGACCATGTATTCTATCTCTGGAACTGTAGCTTCCCCTAACTATCAGCACACTGCTGGATCTACTCCCCAGTTCACTCCTTCAGTTGAACAAGCCACTGCTGAATTCATGAAGGCCTGGAATGCTGCTGCTGCCGCAGCTGCAGCTGCCCCTGATGTCAACATAATAATGGGAGCTGGTTCTGCACATTCAGGTTCTCACTCTGTATCCTACCAGTCACCTGCTGCTGTCTCATACACTGCTGTTTCTCTCTCTGATCTGTCTAAGCCTGTTGAACCCACCCCCGAAGTACAGAGAGCTACAGCTACCTTCATGGCTGCCTGGAACAAGGCTGCTGCTCAGGCAACTGCAATCAGGTCAACTCTTACTAGGAGCTCTTCTGCTGGACATTACACCGTCACCATACCAAAGCAAGTCGAAGCCACTGAAGAGGTAAAAAGAGCAACTGCTGCTTTCATGGCTGCCTGGAATGAAGCTGCTGGACGTGCATCAACTGTCGAACATGCTATCTACAGCGTACCTCAGCCAGTTAGAGAAACTGAAGATGTCCGAAGAGCTACCGCCGAATTCATGTCTGCCTGGGAGGCTGCTGCCCAACAAGCATCTGCTATGAGACAAGCTATCTCTTACTCAGGAGTTCCCCAGCAAGTTGATCACACTGATGCAGTAAAAAAGGCTACTGAAGAATTCATGGCTGCCTGGGAAGAGGCTGCCGCTCGGGTGCCCAAAATTGAGTCAACCATGTACACACTCTCTGGAACAGTAGCAGCTCCCGGCTCTCACCACACTGTTGGATCTGCACCCCAGTTCACTCCATCTGTAGAACAAGCCACAGCTGAATTCACAAGGATCTGGAATGCTGCAGCCAAGGCTGCTGCCGATGCTCCTGATGTGAACATCATTATGGGAGCTAGCTCTCTCCCTTCTACCTCCCACTCTGTTACTTACCACGCAGCTGCTCCTGTTGTTGCCCACGCTCCTGCCTCTGTCTCATACACTGCTGCTTCTCTTTCTGATCTTTCTAAGCCTGTTGAACCCACCCCTGAAGTACAGAGAGCTACTGCTGCCTTCATGGCTGCATGGAACAAGGCTGCTGCTCAGGCAACTGCAATCAGGTCAACTCTTACTAGGAGCTCTTCTGCTGGACATTACACCGTCACCGTACCAAAGCAAGTCGAAGCCACTGAAGAAGTTAAGAGAGCAACTGCTGCTTTCATGGCTGCCTGGAATGAAGCTGCTGGACGTGCATCAACTGTCGAACATGCTATCTACAGTGTACCTCAGCCAGTAAAACAAACTGAAGAAGTCCGAAGAGCTACTGCCGAATTCATGTCCGCCTGGGAGGCTGCTGCCCAACAAGCTTCTGCTATGAGACAAGCTATCTCTTACTCAGGAGTTCCCCAGCAAGTTGATCACACTGATGCAGTAAAGAAGGCTACTGAAGAATTCATGGCTGCCTGGGAAGAGGCTGCTGCTCGGGTGCCCAAAATTGAGTCAACCATGTACACACTCTCTGGAACAGTAGCAGCTCCCGGCTCTCACCACACTGTTGGATCTGCACCCCAGTTCACTCCATCTGTAGAACAAGCCACAGCTGAATTCACAAGGATCTGGAATGCTGCAGCCAAGGCTGCTGCCGATGCTCCTGATGTGAACATCATTATGGGAGCTAGCTCTCTCCCTTCTACCTCCCACTCTGTTACTTACCACGCAGCTGCTCCTGTTGTTGCCCACGCTCCTGCCTCTGTCTCATACACTGCTGCTTCTCTTTCTGATCTTTCTAAGCCTGTTGAACCCACCCCTGAAGTACAGAGAGCTACTGCTGCCTTCATGGCTGCATGGAACAAGGCTGCTGCTCAGGCAACTGCAATCAGGTCAACTCTTACTAGGAGCTCTTCTGCTGGACATTACACCGTCACAGTACCAAAGCAAGTCGAAGCCACTGAAGAAGTTAAGAGAGCAACTGCTGCTTTCATGGCTGCCTGGAATGAAGCTGCTGGACGTGCATCAACTGTCGAACATGCTATCTACAGCGTACCTCAGCCAGTTAGAGAAACTGAAGAAGTCCGAAGAGCTACTGCCGAATTCATGTCCGCCTGGGAGGCTGCGGCCCAACAAGCTTCTGCTATGAGACAAGCTATCTCTTACTCAGGAGTTCCCCAACAAGTTGATCACACTGATGCAGTAAAGAAGGCTACTGAAGAATTCATGGCTGCCTGGGAAGAGGCTGCCGCTCGTGTGCCCAAGATTGAGTCAACCATATACACCATTTCTGGAACAGTACCAGCTCCTGGCGCTCACCACACTCTTGGATCTGCTCCACAGTTCACACCATCTGTTCAACAAGCCACCGCTGAATTTACAAGGGCTTGGAATGCTGCAGCTGCTGCTGCAGCAGCTGCTCCTGATACCAACATTATCATGGGTAGCTCCCGTACCTCATCCCACCACGCATCAGCTTCAGCTACTTACTCTACAGGTTCAGCTCACACCTATAGTTCATCAGTACAGGTCGGTGCTCCTCAGCCAGTTCAGCCAACTCCAGAAGTACAAAGAGCCACAGCTGCTTTTATGGCTGCTTGGAATGCAGCTGCTGAAAGGGCAAACAAAATTCAGACAAAATTGTACAAAGCTTCTGGCTCAGCACACCAAGCTCACATTCCCCAACAAGTTTCAGACACAGATGCTGTAAGGAAAGCAACTGAAGAATTCATGGCAGCATGGAATGCTGCAGCTCGTCGTGGAGTAGTCGTGGAACAAGCCATTTCAACTCTTCCTCAACAGGTTCAAGAAACTGCCGACGTCAAACAAGCCACAGCTCAGTTCATGTCTGCATGGCATGCTGCAGCCCAACAGGCCTCTGCTATCCACAATGTTCTCCCTTCTGCCAGTGCCTACGCATCCCATCAACCTGTAACTGCTACTGCAGAGGTCAGGAAAGCCACAGATGACTTCATGGCTGCCTGGAATAAGGCTGCAGCCACAGTTCCAAAGATTGAATCCACCATGTATTCCCTTTCTGGTACTGGTGCCATCAGTGGAGTTTCAGCTCCAGTACCTGTGGTCGACACCCCTGAGGTAACAGCAGCCAGGGAGGCCTTCATGAACACCTTCCGCCAGGTTGAGGCTGCTGCTCTCCGTACCTCCGTCAGGAGAGGACTTCTACCAGCACCCACAGTTCTAGCTGCCGCACCTGTACATACGGTAGTGTACAGTGCTGCCGCGCCTGCTCAAGGGTACACTTTCGACGGCCGCTTGTTCGCACCCGTTGCTGGTCTTCCGCAATACGTAAAACCTTGCACATGTTAGTGACCTTTTCTAGATCAGATTAAGATGTCTTGGTGAATCTGTCTATACTTTAAGATATAAAATTTTATGTAAATACGATAAACAAAGAGAAAGAATTGAATTTTCCAAATGCCTTTTTCTCATCACCTAATCTATATAAACCAATGATCTGTTTAATTATTCAAGTGAATACTGTTTTGGAGTATTCAAAACAATGGGGCCTTATTCATTAAGGAAAGTTTTTTCAAAAAGCCTTCTTAAAATTTCAAGATTTGAGCATTCAAATTTACTAATTTCAGATGGATGACTGAAGTTATCTTGATAGTTTTAAGCAAGAAGTGGAAAGTCAGAATGAATAAGGTTGATATTAAAATAGACTTACCTAAATAACATATATACTCTAGAAACCATTGGAAGATATTTGTAAATTCTGTTATAGAGAATAAAGTTTTCTCCTTAATCATTGCATATTGTTCAAACTAAATCCATCAGTTATTAGATATGATGAAAACTATTCTTACCTTGAGCATAAAAGTATATAGTACCTTTCAGATTTTATTGAATGAAAGAAGGCTACCCATTATCTGGATTTCATTTTGGGCCCAATTAAGTACAGATAATACTTGACCTAACCTAACCTAAAGTACCTTCACTTAAGTTAAGCATATATGCAAAAAATATTTACCAAAGGTAAGGAGGTGTCTGTTGTATTTATGAAACTGGAGAAAGCTTATGATAGAGTTGATAGGGAGGAGATGCAGAGTGTGATGAGGTTATAGGGAATTGAAGGAAGGTTGTTGTAATCAGTAAAGAGTTTATACATAGACAGTATAACGTGTATTAGAATAAGAAAAGAAGTGAATGATTGGTTTCCAGTGAGAGTGGGACTGAGACATGGATGTGTGGCATTGCCATGGTTGTTCAATTTGTTTGTTGATGGAGTGGTAAAAGAGGGGAATGTTCAAGTGCTTGGTCGAGGATTGAAGCTGATAGATGAGAGAGTTCATGAGTGGGATGTGAGTAAGTTGTTGTTTGTGGATGATGCGGTATTGGTTGCAGACTAAGAGGAGAAGCTGGGCTGAATAGCGACAGTTTGAGAAGGTAAGTGAAAGAAGGAGGTTGAGAGTTGATGTGGGTAAGAGTAAGGTTATGAAAGTCCTGAGAAAAGAGGATGGTGCTAGATTGAATATCTTGTTGAATGGAGAGTTACTTGAGGATGTAGATCAGTTCAAGTACTTGGGGTCTGTTGTTGCTGCAAATGGTCGGGCAGAAGCCGATGTACGTCAAAGATGGATGAAGGATGTAAAGTGTTAGGGGCATTGAAGTTATTGGTGAAGAATAGATGGTTAAGAATGAATGTAAAGAAAGTTATGTGTGATAAAGTTATTGTACCAACTGTGATGTATAAATTGTAGTTGTAGGAAATGAAAGTGTCGGAGAGGCAGAAATTGAATGTGTTCGAGATGAAGTGTCTCAGGACTATGGCTGATATATCTCCATTGAATAGGGTTAGGAACGAAGAAGTGAGGTGAGAAGGGCAATCCTTGGCACAATTCTTCGCGGTTGCCCTGAATCTGTTGTGGTAGTAGCAAAACTGCAGCGGATGGGAGGTAGTAAATGGCTGTAGAAGTCGTTGGTTGGGGCGCGAGCGAGTGGTGGGTGGTAGGTGGCTTTGTCACCGCTTCAGCACGTCACGGGGTAGGCGTGCATGTCCTACGGCATTCTCGTTAGCTTTGGTTGACGTTGAATAGGTGTCCTCTTCGTCAGGAGTGTAAGCGTTGATGGAGGTCTTGAAGTGGCTGTCCATAAGGGCGTAGGCTTTGGTCATCAAGTCCTTTATGGGTAAACTATCGACATCGGGTATGGCAGCGCGTACAGGTTCAGGTAAACAGCGTACCCAAAGGTCACGAAGTAGGTTCACTTAATGAGGAGAGCCGTCTGCGGCAGGTTGCAGGCGAGCGATACTGGTTATTTCCCTGAGGGCGAGCAAAGCCCTTTGGTCCCCAACGGTTGTTGAGAGCTGAAAAAGTTTTGCTATACGGGCTGCTGGCAACGGCGAGTACTGCTGCAGAAGGTATGTTTTGAGGGCGTCATACGCTATTGGGGTGTCTCCTTGTTCACAAAGCCAGTTGGATATTTCCGGGAAGGTGTCCTCAGGTATTGCCGCGAGAACATAATCTGCTTTGGTGGTTAAGCGAGTCACGCCCTTGGTGCGAAACTGGACTTCTACGCACTGAAACCAAGCAAACCCCTCTCCGCTGGCGAATGACGAAAGTTTCAATGGGGCAGCCGCAGCACCAGCTTCCGTAGAGTCTGCCATAGTACCAACAACGGAGGGGCGAGGGGGGGGTGGAAGGCAGGAGGAGCGAGTCGACTTCCGGGGTCACCAATGTGACGAGCCGAGAGAAGGTTGTGCCTCAAAGACAGGATGAAAGCAACTGAGTAACTTTATTACAGAACACTCTCCTTTATATACAAAAACTCAATGCAACAGGAAATTTCCTGTTCAACCGATACCGCATCGGTTAACAGTTAACGGTGAGAAAAACATACATGTTATTTCAGGTTCTTTTTAGTGCGAGGGGAGAGTGAAGATACAAGCATAATATATACACAAAATGAAATGTCGTTACCATGTACGATCGTGTGACACACGGTTGGTACACCCTATATATTTCAATACATTAATGTCTGGATTCTCTGATCGACCTCGGGATCAGAGCCCCTAGGTGGAACCACTCAAAGACAATAGCTTCTGGCCAACCAGGGAATCGAACCCTGGTCTAGGAAGCATGTAATGACAGTGACATAGCACTTAGCCACGTGCTATGTCACTTTCATTATAAGTTTCCTGGACCAGGGTTCGACTCCTGGCCAGTCAGAAGCTATAGTCTCTGAGTGGTTCCACCTAGGGGCTCTGATCCCGAGGTCGATCAGAGAATCCAGACATTAATGTATTAAAATATATGTCTTATTTGAATATGAAAAACATGTCTGAATGTGCAAAATTTATCATATATATATCCAAATATATATATATATATATATATATATATATATATATATATCACCATCATTTTCATCAGCCATTGCTAGTCCACTGCAGAACAAAGGCCTCAGACATGTCCTTCCACTCACATCTGTTTATGGTCTTTCTATACCTGTCCATACCCGCAAACTTTCTTAGCACGTCAATCCATCATCTTCTCTTCCTTTCCCTGCTTCTTTTGCAATCTCTAGGGACCCATTCTGTTATTCTTAATATCCACCTATTATATTTCATTCTCACTACATGTCCTGTCCATTTCCTTTTTCTTACAATTGTTAGAATATCCTCTACTTTAGTTTGCTCACTTAGTATCCATGTTGCTTTTTCCCTGTCTCTTAAGTGTTATTCCCATTATTAGTCTTTCCTTAGCTCATAGATAGACATTAAGAATAACATAATGGGTCCCAAGAGACTGCAAAAGAAGCAGGGAAAGGAAGGGAAGACGATGGATTGACGAACTAAGAAAATTTGCTGTTATAGACTGGCGTAAAGAGATCATAAACAAATGGGAGAGGAAAGACATGTATGAGGCCTTTGTCCTGTAGTGGATTGGAAACAGTTGCTGCTGCTAATATATATATATATATATATATATATATATATATATATATATGTGTGTGTGTGTGTGTGTGTGTGCGTGTGTGTGTGTGTAGTAAGGCCTATATTAGCATAGTGTGTGTATGCCTGTGTATTTACTTAATACAAGTAATTACTAAGAGAGAGAGAGAGAGAGAGAGAGAGAGAGAGAGAGAGAGAGAGAGAGAGAGAGAGAGAGAGAGAGAAAGTCTCTCTGGGTGGACTGCTTGGGGGTAGGACAAAAGAGAGAGAGAGAGAGAGAGAGAGAGAGAGAGAGAGAGAGAGAGAGAGGGAGAGAGAAAAAGTCTCTCTGGGTGGGCTGCTTGGGGGTAGGACAAGAGAGAGAGAGAGAGAGAGAGAGAGAGAGAGAGAGAGAGAGAGAGAGAGAGAGAGAGAGAGAGGGGGGGGGGGGAGAGAAAAAGTCTCTCTGGGTGGACTGCTTGGGTGTAGGACAAGAGAGAGAGAGAGAGAGAGAGAGAGAGAGAGAGAGAGAGGGGGAAGAGAAAAAGTCTCTCTGGGTGGACTGCTTGGGGGTAGGACAAGAGAGAGAGAGAGAGAGAGAGAGAGAGAGAGAGAGAGAGAGAGAGAGAGAGAGACCCAGTAATTAGAATAGTAAAAAAAAACTCGCTGAACTCTGCAAAGATTTTTTACCACAATAAAAGAAATGATTTATGATCACGATCAAACAAAGATGATATAAAAACCGAAACAAGATTGTTGAATAGACC
>NC_090758.1:14832731-14852731 GCF_036898095.1 Palaemon carinicauda
AATAATAATAATAATGATAATAATAATGATAATAATGATATTAAATAATAATAATAATAATAATAATAATAATAATAACAGATTCAGTCCCAATTGAAACAGGATTTCCTCTCACTGGTTCCTTGACATTTCGATGCTTGGAAATGTGGTCAAATGTAGTGAAATATACACATTCATGTGTATATATGTGTAAATGTATTATCTAATGTCACATATGCTTACGTATCATTAGATTATAGTTTTTGTTTTGTCAGATTTGGGTTAAATTGATGGTCACCTGTCCAAGTATTGAACAGACCCAATAGAGAGTCCTACATTGCAATATATACATTTAATTATTTCTCATTAAATATTGAAGGTTTAAAAGAGAAAAATGTACGTTTGAAAATTATCTTTTTGATAAATTATGGACTGAACTCTCCTCTCTTTGACATGAGAAATATATTCTGAACTAAAAGTTCAACTCTTTGACATGAGAAATATATTCTGAACTAAAAGTTCAACTCTTTGACATGAGAAATACATTCTGAACTAAAATCTCTACTCCTTGACATGAGAAATACATTCTGAACTAAAATCTCAACTCTTTGACATGAGAAATACATTCTGAACTAAAATGTCAACTCGTTGGCATGAGAAATATATTCTGAACTAAACACTCAACTCTTTGACATGAGAAATATATTCTGAACTAAAAGTTCAACTCTTTGACATGAGAAATATATTCTGAACTATAATATCACCTCCTCAAAAGGAGAAATATATTCTGAACTAAACTCTCAACTCGTTGACAGGAGAAATACATTCTGAACTAAAATCTTACCTCTTTGACATGAGAAATACATTCTGAACTAAAATCTCACCTCTTTGACATGAGAAATACATTCTGAAATAAAATCACTACTCTTTGACATGAGAAATACATTCTGAACTAAAATCTGAACTAATTGACATGAGAAATATATTCTGAACTAAAATCTCAACTCTTTGACATGAGAAATACATTCTGAACTAAAATCTCTACTCTTTGACATGAGAAATACATTCTAAACTAAAATTTGAACTCTTTGACATGAGAAATATATTCTGAACTAAAATCTCAACTCTTTGACATGAGAAATATATTCTGAACGAAAATCTCAACTCTTTGACATGAGAAATATATTCTGAACTAAAATCTCTACTCTTTGACATGAGAAATACATTCTGAACTAAAATCTCTACTCTTTGACATGAGAAATACATTCTGAACTAAAATCTACACTCTTTGACACGAGAAATACATTCTGAACTGAAATCTAAACTCTTTGACATGAGAAATACATTCTGAACTAAAATATCAACTCTTTGACTGAAGAAAAATATTCTGAACTAAACTCTCAACTCGTTGACAGGAGAAATATATTCTGAACTAAAATCTCAACTTGTTTACAGGAGAAATATATTCTAAACTAAAATCTCAACTCGTCAAAAGGAGAAATATATTCTGAATTAAAATCTCAACTCATCAAAAGGAGAAATATATTCTGAACTGAAATCTCAACTTTGGGACAAAAGAAATATATTCTGAACTAAAATCTCAACTCATTGACCTAAGAAATATATCCTGAACTAAAAGCTCAACTCATTTAAGGGAGAAATATATTCTGAACTAGAATTTCCACTCATCGACATACAAAATATATTCTGAACTAAAAGCTCAACTCGTCCACTGGAAAAATATATCCTGAAACAAAATATTAACTTGTCGAAAGAAGAAATATATTCTGAACTAAAATATTAACTCACTGAAAGTAGAAATATATTCAGAACTAAAATCTCAACTTGTTGACGAAAGAAATATATTCTGAACTAAAATCTCAACTCATTGACATAAGAAATATATCCTGAAATAAAAGCTCAACTCGTTTACGGGAGAAATATATTCTGAACTAGAATTTCCACTCGTCGACATACGAAATATATTCTGAACTAAAAGCTCAACTCGTCCACTGGGAGAAATATATTCTGAAATAAAATATTAACTTGTCGAAAGAAGAAATATATTCTGAACTAAAATGTTAACTCGCTAAACGAAGAAATATATTCTGAACTAAAATATTAACTTGTCGAAAGAAGAAATATATCCTGAACTAAAATGTTAACTCGCTGAACGAAGAAATATATTCTGAACTAAAATATTAACTTGTCGAAAAAAGAAATATATTCTGAACTAAAATCTCAACTTGTCGACAGTTAAAACATATTTTGAACTTCGACTTTAAATGACAGGAAAACAGAATTTTGTGAATTAAGGAGAGAGAGAGAGAGAGAGAGAGAGAGAGAGAGAGAGAGAGAGAGAGAGAGAGAGAGAGAGAGAGATATGAAGACGTGGACATATCTTTAAAATATATACATCGCAATATACATTAATGTATGGAGTTAATACATTACTGTATAAATTCAAATTTGGTATTTTTAGCAATATAGAAAATATCTTTGATTGAAATCAGAAAATTTCCGTTTTTTTTTTTTTATAATATATTTCATTCATTTTCTTTACTCTTAGAAATTGTATAAATCCAGAGATTAATCCAGAAATTAATCCAAAAAATCTCCATTGAAATATTTAAATCCATAAACAGGGCCATTATCCAATGCTGTATTAGAGGACCTAATCAAAAATTGTTCAAAGTTAAGAATTCTTTTTCCACTAAAATATTCGAAATTCGTTGAAATCCACAAAGAAATCCAGAGATTAATCCACAAATTAATCCATAAAATCTCCAACAATCTCCTTGAATCCTTCAGGCAGGTCTAAGCACCTTAATCCGATAGCATTGCTCCTAGCAATTTCTTGTCATTAAGAATAGCGGTTTGGACGTCAGACGAACTGGACAGAGGCACCAGGTCCCTTGGGAATGTCCTAGCAGAGGGGACAGCCCCTCCCCTCCCCCGGGAAAGTGGGGGTATATGGGGCAGGGCTGGTCCGTCAGGAAGGTCCTAGCAGAGGGGGGAAGTCATCCCTGAGACAGTAGGGGTAGGACAGGGAAATGGGTATATACCCCTACTGGGGTATCCACACAAGCGAAGACTACTTACAGAAGAGTGCTCTGATAAATCAGTTTATTTCATAGCAGTGCCCTAAGGAGGGGCGATCCCCTCGGGAGGGGGACGTCCCTCGGGAGAAGTGGCTGAGAATGCCTCATGTGATTGGTGAGGCAGACAAGGGCGGGGCTAGTGGGCGTGGTCCGCCCGTATATAAGCCTCAGCTTGTGCTGGCCAAGACACGGCACACACATCAGGCTATCGTCATGAAGACTTTGGTGAGCTAAGCATCAGTTCTCAATACATTCTCATACACTTGAGAAGAGTTCTCGTTATTCACTAGTGAAAAAAGGTTCATTCATTAGCTCTCCATTCAGCTATACAATGTTCTCATACATTCGTAGTTTATTTATTGAAATGTGATATCGTTTGTGAAATTTAAATCCCTAAATTTTATTATAATTCTAAAAGTTTCTTGAATGAATTCATAAAATCTTCTCATAATTTTTTATATTCATTATATAAACAGTTATTCAATAGTGAATGCGATTGTGAATGTGACATTTAAGTGAATTATTCATATAAATTTATTTCTATGAATTCATACAATCTTTGAATACATTCAGTTTTTCAATAGTGGAATTTTCTCATAAATTCTCAGATTTTTTCGTAAAAAATACAACTATACAAAGATAGTATTCTTGTATACACTTATTCAATTTTATTATACATTCATATGTTTTCTAATACATCCATACATTCTTTTTATACATTTACACATCGACATATAAGCCAAGTTAAACTTGTGATTGTGATATTCTAAAAGAGATTGTATAGTTATTTATATATGTAATTCATCATCTTCATCATCATCTCCTACACCTATTGACGCAAAGGGCCTCGGTTAGATTTCACCAGTCGTCTCTATCTTGAGCTTTTAATTCAATACTTCTCCATTCATCATCTCCCACTTCATGCTTCATAGTCCTCAGCCATGTAGGGCCCCATAAGGCCTACATATTTGTAATTCACAGGATAACAAATTCTTGCACTCAAAATCTATTACAGAGTCTAAACCCTTACCGTAAATTTTGCAAATGCTTTCCTTTAGTATATAGTCATCATACATTCATATACACTATGCTAAAAAGTATATCATACATTCAATGTCTCTACAAATACATGTTATATAATCTTCAAGTCTTGTACTGTAAATATCAATATGTTATTGGCGATAATCTTGATAATTATATTTATGATTTAATACTTCACGAAAAAAAAGCTTATTGATAATTTATTCAAAATGTTCTGTCATAAATTTATGGCTATTGCCATACTAACTATGTAAAGATATATAATTTCAGTGATAATCTGAGTTAGTATTATTCCAATACAATTTATGTAACTCTGAATGGATTCATGAAATATTAAGGGAGTGAATTTCCATCCGCAGGTGATAGCAGCTTTGGTGGTCGCAGCGGTAGCCACACCGCTACCAGATGACCGCGACTGGGAGGCTAGGTCAGTCCCAGGCAAGGTTCGTGCGGTGCACACTGGGCTCCACCATGGGGCAGTTAGCTACATCGCCGTCCCAACTGTCCACAACGTTGCTGTGCCCGTTCACCACTACCAGACTTCTTACGTCGTAAGCGGAGGACCCGTCCCAACCCCGGAGGTTCAGCAAGCAACGGCCGCTTTCATGGCTGCATGGAACGCAGCCGCTGCTAGAGCCACAAAGATCCAATCGGTCCTCGTTAAGAGCGGTTCTCAAGGTCACTATGTTGTGCAAGTGCCTCAGCAGGTTCAAGCCACACATGAAGTACAGAGAGCAACATCTGAATTCATGGCAGCCTGGAACGAGGCTGCCAGGCGAGCTTCAACAGTCAAACATGCCGTTTACAGCGCGCCCAAACCGGTTCAGGAGACTGCCGATGTCAAGAGAGCAACAGAAGAATTCATGGCAGCTTGGGAAGCTGCAGCCCGTCAGGCATCCACCATCAAGACAGCTGTTTCGTACACAGGAACTCCTCAACAAGTTGATCACACAGATGAGGTCAAAAAGGCAACAGCAGAATTCATGGCTGCATGGGAAAAAGCCGCCGCTCGTGTACCAAAGATTGAGTCGACCATGTATTCTATCTCTGGAACTGTAGCTTCCCCTAGCTATCAGCACACTGCTGGATCTACTCCCCAGTTCACTCCTTCAGTTGAACAAGCCACTGCTGAATTCATGAAGGCCTGGAATGCTGCTGCTGCCGCAGCTGCAGCTGCCCCTGATGTCAACATAATAATGGGAGCTGGCTCTGCACCTTCAGGTTCTCACTCTGTATCCTACCAGTCACCTGCTGCTGTTTCATACACTGCTGTTTCTCTTTCTGATCTCTCCAAGCCTGTTGAACCCACCCCTGAAGTACAGAGAGCTACAGCTGCCTTCATGGCTGCATGGAACAAGGCTGCTGCTCAGGCAACTGCAATCAGGTCAACTCTTACTAGAAGCTCTTCTGCTGGACATTACACCGTCACCGTACCAAAGCAAGTCGAAGCCACTGAAGAGGTAAAGAGGGCTACTGCTGCTTTCATGGCTGCCTGGAATGAAGCTGCTGGACGTGCATCAACTGTCGAACATGCTATCTACAGTGTACCTCAGCCAGTAAGACAAACTGAAGAAGTCCGAAGAGCTACCGCCGAATTCATGTCTGCCTGGGAGGCTGCAGCCCAACAAGCTTCTGCTATGAGACAAGCTATCTCTTACTCTAGAGTTCCCCAGCAAGTTGATCACACTGATGCAGTAAAGAAGGCTACTGAAGAATTCATGGCTGCCTGGGAAGAGGCCGCTGCTCGGGTGCCCAAAATTGAGTCAACCATGTACACACTCTCTGGAACAGTAGCAGCTCCCGTTTCTCACCACACTGTTGGATCTGCACCCCAGTTCACTCCATCTGTAGAACAAGCCACAGCTGAATTCACAAGGATCTGGAATGCTGCTGCCAAGGCTGCTGCCGATGCTCCTGATGTGAACATTATTATGGGAGCTAGCTCTCTCCCTTCTACCTCCCACTCTGTTACTTACCACGCAGCTGCTCCTGTTGTTGCCCACGCTCCTGCCTCTGTCTCATACAATGCTGCTTCTCTTTCTGATCTCTCTAAGCCTGTTGAACCCACCCCTGAAGTACAGAGAGCTACTGCTGCCTTCATGGCTGCATGGAACAAGGCTGCTGCTCAGGTAACTGCAATCAGGTCAACTCTTACTAGGAGCTCTTCTGCTGGACATTACACCGTCACCGTACCAAAGCAAGTCGAAGCCACTGAAGAAGTTAAGAGAGCAACTGCTGCTTTCATGGCTGCCTGGAATGAAGCTGCTGGACGTGCATCAACTGTCGAACATGCTATCTACAGTGTACCTCAGCCAGTAAGACAAACTGAAGAAGTCCGAAGAGCTACCGCCGAATTCATGTCCGCCTGGGAGGCTGCGGCCCAACAAGCTTCTGCTATGAGACAAGCTATCTCTTACTCAGGAGTTCCCCAGCAAGTTGATCACACTGATGCAGTAAAGAAGGCTACTGAAGAATTCATGGCTGCCTGGGAAAAGGCCGCCGCTCGTGTGCCCAAGATTGAGTCAACCATATACACCATTTCTGGAACAGTACCAGCTCCTGGCTCTCACCACACTGTTGGATCTGCTCCCCAGTTCACTCCATCTGTCGAACAAGCCACCGCTGAATTCACAAGAATTTGGAATGCTGCTGCCAAGGCTGCTGCCGATGCTCCTGATGTGAACATTATTATGGGAGCTAGCTCTCTCCCTTCTACCTCCCACTCTGTTACTTACCACGCAGCTGCTCCTGTTGTTGCCCACGCTCCTGCCTCTGTCTCATACACTGCTGCTTCTCTTTCTGATCTCTCTAAGCCTGTTGAACCCACCCCTGAAGTACAGAGAGCTACAGCTACCTTCATGGCTGCCTGGAACAAGGCTGCTGCTCAGGCAACTGCAATCAGGTCAACTCTTACTAGGAGCTCTTCTGCTGGACATTACACCGTCACCGTACCAAAGCAAGTCGAAGCCACTGAAGAAGTTAAGAGAGCAACTGCTGCTTTCATGGCTGCCTGGAATGAAGCTGCTGGACGTGCATCAACTGTCGAACATGCTATCTACAGTGTACCTCAGCCAGTAAGACAAACTGAAGAAGTCCGAAGAGCTACCGCCGAATTCATGTCCGCCTGGGAGGCTGCGGCCCAACAAGCTTCTGCTATGAGACAAGCTATCTCTTACTCAGGAGTTCCCCAGCAAGTTGATCACACCGATGCAGTAAAAAAGGCTACTGAAGAATTCATGGCTGCCTGGGAAGAGGCTGCCGCTCGGGTGCCCAAAATTGAGTCAACCATGTACACACTCTCTGGAACAGTAGCAGCTCCCGGCTCTCACCACACTGTTGGATCTGCACCTCAGTTCACTCCATCTGTAGAACAAGCCACAGCTGAATTCACAAGGATCTGGAATGCTGCAGCCAAGGCTGCTGCCGATGCTCCTGATGTGAACATCATTATGGGAGCTAGCTCTCTCCCTTTTACATCCCACTCTGTTACTTACCACGCAGCTGCTCCTGTTGTCGCCCACGCTCCTGCCTCTGTCTCATACACTGCTGCTTCTCTTTCTGATCTCTCTAAGCCTGTTGAACCCACCCCTGAAGTACAGAGAGCTACTGCTGCCTTCATGGCTGCATGGAACAAGGCTGCTGCTCAGGCAACTGCAATCAGGTCAACTCTTACTAGGAGCTCTTCTGCTGGACATTACACCGTCACCGTACCAAAGCAAGTCGAAACCACTGAAGAAGTTAAGAGAGCAACTGCTGCTTTCATGGCTGCCTGGAATGAAGCTGCTGGACGTGCATCAACTGTCGAACATGCTATCTACAGTGTACCTCAGCCAGTAAGACAAACTGAAGAAGTCCGAAGAGCTACCGCCGAATTCATGTCCGCCTGGGAGGCTGCCGCCCAACAAGCTTCTGCTATGAGACAAGCTATCTCTTACTCAGGAGTTCCCCAGCAAGTTGATCACACTGATGCAGTAAAGAAGGCTACTGAAGAATTCATGGCTGCCTGGGAAAAGGCCGCCACTCGTGTGCCCAAGATTGAGTCAACCATATACACCATTTCTGGAACAGTACCAGCTCCTGGCGCTCACCACACTCTTGGATCTGCTCCACAGTTCACACCATCTGTTCAACAAGCCACCGCTGAATTTACAAGGGCTTGGAATGCTGCCGCTGCTGCTGCAGCAGCTACTCCTGATACCAACATTATCATGGGCAGCTCCCGTACCTCATCTCACCACGCAACACCTCAAGCTACATACTCTACAGGCTCAGCTCACACCTATAGTTCATCAGTACACGTCGGTGCTCCTCAGCCAGTTCAGCAAACTCCAGAAGTACAAAAAGCCACAGCTGCTTTTATGGCTGCTTGGAATGCAGCTGCTGAAAGGGCAAACAAAATTCAGACAAAATTGTACAAAGCTTCTGGCTCAGTACACCAAGCTCACATTCCCCAACAAGTTTCAGACACAGATGCTGTAAGGAAAGCAACTGAAGAATTCATGGCAGCATGGAATGCTGCAGCTCGTCGTGGAGTAGTCGTGGAACAAGCCATTTCAACTCTTCCTCATCAGGTTCAACAAACTGCCGAGGTCAAACAAGCCACTGCTCAGTTCATGTCTGCATGGCATGCTGCAGCCCAACAAGCCTCTGCTATCCACAATGTTCTCCCTTCTGCCAGTGCCTACGCATCCCATCAACCTGTAACTGCTACTGCAGAAGTCAGGAAAGCCACAGATGACTTCATGGCTGCCTGGAATAAGGCTGCAGCCACAGTTCCAAAGATTGAATCCACCATGTATTCCCTTTCTGGTACTGGTGCCATCAGTGCAGTTTCAGCTCCAGTACCTGTGCTCGACACCCCTGAGGTAACAGCAGCCAGGGAGGCCTTCATGAACACCTTCCGCCAGGTTGAGGCTGCTGCTCTCCGTACCTCCGTCAGGAGAGGACTTCTACCAGCACCCACAGTTCTAGCTGCTGCACCTGTACATACGGTAGTGTACAGTGCTGCCGCGCCTGCTCAAGGGTACACTTTCGACGGCCGCTTGTTCGCACCCGTTGCTGGTCTTCCGCAATACGTAAAACCTTGCACATGTTAGTGACCTTTTCTAGATCAGATTAAGATGTCTTGGTGAATCTGTCTATACTTTAAGATATAAAATTTTATGTAAATACGATAAACAAAGAGCAAGAATTGAATTTTCCAAATGCCTTTTTCTCATCACCTAATCTATATAAACCAATGAGCTGTATAACTTTTCAATTGAATACTGTTTTGGAGTATTCAAAACAATGGGGCCGTATTCATTGAGGAAAGTTTTTTCAAAAAGCCTTATTAAAATTTCAAGATTTGAGCATTCAAATTTACTAATTTCAGATGGATGACTGAAGTTATCTTAATAGTTTTAAGCAAGAAGTGGAAAGTCAGAATGAATAAGGTTGATATTAAAATAGACTTATCTAAATAACATATATACTCTAGAAACCATTGGAAGATATTTGTAAATTCTGTTATAGAGAATTAAGTTTTCTCCTTAATCATTACATATGGTTCAAACTAAATCCATCAGTTATTAGATATGATGAAAACTATTCTTACATTGAGCATAAAAGTATATAGTACCTTTCAGATTTTATTGAGTGGAAGAATTCCATTTTGGGCCCAATTAAATACAGATAATACTTAACCTAACCTAACCTAACCTACAGTACCTTCACTTAAGTTAAGCATATATGCAAAAAATATTTACCAAAGATAAGGAGGTGTATGTTGTATTTATGAAACTGGAGAAAGCTTATGATAGAGTTGATAGGGAGGAGATGCAGAGTGTGATGAGGTTATAGGGAATTGAAGGAAGGTTGTTGTAATCAGTAAAGAGTTTATACATAGACAGTATAACGTGTATTAGAATAAGAAAAGAAGTGAATGATTGGTTTCCAGTGAGAGTGGGACTGAGACATGGATGTGTGGCACTGCCATGGTTGTTCAATTTGTTTGTTGATGGAGTGGTAAAAGAGGGGAATGTTCAAGTGCTTGGTCAAGGATTGAAGCTGATAGATGAGAGTTCATGAGTGGGATGTGAGTAAGTTGTTGTTTGTGGATGATGCGGTATTGGTTGCAGACTAAGAGGAGAAGCTGGGCTGAATAGTGACAGTTTGGGAAGGTAAGTGAGAGAAAGAGGTTGAGAGTTAATGTGGGTAAGAGTAAGGTTATGAAAGTCCTGAGAAAAGAGGGTGGTGCTAGATTGAATGTCTTGTTGAATGGAGAGTTACTTGAGGATGTAGATCAGTTCAAGTACTTGGGATCTGTTGTTGCTGCAAATGGTCGGGAAGAAGCCGATGTACGTCAAAGATGGATGAAGGATATAAAGTGTTAGGGGCATTGAAGGGATTGGTGAAGAATAGATGGTAAAGAATGAATGTAAAGAAAGTTATGTGTGATAAAGTTATTGTACCAACTGTGATGTATAAATTGGAGTTGTAGGAAATGAAAGTGTCGGAGAGGCAGAAATTGAATGTGTTCGAGATGAAGTGTCTCAGGACTATGGCTGATATATCTCCATTGAATAGGGTTAGGAACGAAGAAGAGAGGTGAGAAGGGCAATCCTTGGCACAATTCTTCGCGGTTACCCCGAATCTGTTGTGGTAGTAGCAAAACTGCAGCGGATGGGAGGTAGTAAATGGCTGTAGAAGTTGTTGGTTGGGGCGCGAGCGAGTGGTGGGTGGTGGGTGGCTTTGTTACCGCTTCAGCACGTCACGGGGTAGGTGTGCATGTCCTACGGCATTCACGTTAGCTTTGGTTGACGTTGAATAGGCGTCCTCTTCGTCAGGAGTGTAAGCGTTGATGGAGGTTTTGAAGTGGCTGTCCATAAGGGCGTCGGCTTTGGTCATCAAGTCCTTTATGGGTAAACTATCGACATCGGGTATAGCAGCGCGTACAGGTTCAGGTAAACAGCGTATCCAAAGGTCACGAAATAGGTTCACCTCATGAGTAGAGCCGTCTGCGGCAGGTTGCAGGCGAACGATACTGGTTATTTCCCTGAGGGCAAGCGAAGCCCTTTGGTCCCCCAACGGTTGTTGCGAGAGCTGAAAAAGCTTTACTACACGGGCGGCTGGCTACGGCGAGTACTGCTGCAGAAGGTATGTTTTGAGGGCGTCATACGCTATTGGGGTGTCTCCTTGTTCACAAAGCCAGTTGGATATTTCCGGGAAGGTGTCCTCGGGTATCGCCGCGAGAACATAATCTGCTTTGGTGGTTAAGCGAGTCACGCCCTTGGTGCGAAACTGGACTTCTACGAGCTGAAACCAAGCAAACGCCTCTCCGCTGGCGAATGATGAAGGTTTCAATGGGGCAGCCGCAGCACCAGCTTCCGTAGAGTCTGCCATAGTATCAACAACGGAGGGCGAGGGGGGGTGGAAAGCAGGAGGAGCGAGTCGACTTCCAGGGTCACCAATGTGACGAGCCGAGAGAAGGTTGTGACTCAAAGACAGGATGAAAGCAACTGAGTAACTTTATTACAGAACACTTCTTTATATACAAAAACTCAATGCAACAGGAAATTTCCTGTTCAACCGACACCGCACTGGTTAACAGTTAACGGTGAGAAAAACAGACACATTTTTTCAGGTTCAATGCAACAGGAAATTTCCTGTTCAACCGACACTGCATCGGTTAACAGTTAACGGTGAGAAAAACATACATGTTATTTCAGGTTCTTTTTAGTGCGAGGGGAGAGCGAAGATGCAAGCATAATATATACACAAAGTGAAATGTCGTTACTATGTACGATCGTGGGACACACGGTTCGTACACCCTATATATTTCAATACATTAACGTCTGGATTCTCTGATCGACCTCGGGATCAGAGCCCCTAGGTGGAACCACTCAAAGACAATAGCTTCTGGCCAACCAGGGAATCGAACCCTGGTCTAGGAAGCACGTAATGACAGTGACATAGCACTTAGCCACGTGCTATGTCACTTTCATTATAAGTTTCCTGGACCAGGGTTCGACTCCTGGCCAGTCAGAAGCTATAGTCTCTGAGTGGTTCCACCTAGGGGCTCTGATCCCGAGGTCGATCAGAGAATCCAGACATTAATGTATTAAAATATATGTCTTATTTGAATATGAAAAACATGTCTGAATGTGCAAAATTTATCATATATATATCCATATATATATATATATATATATATATATATATATATATATCACCATCATTTTCATCAGCCATTGCTAGTCCACTGCAGGACAAAGGCCTCATACATGTCCTTCCACTTGTGTCTGTTTATGGTCTTTCTATACCTGTCCATACCCGCAAACTTTCTTAGCACGTCAATCCATCATCTTCTCTTCCTTTCCCTGCTTCTTTTGCAATCTCTAGGGACCCACTCTGTTATTCTTAATATCCATCTATTATATTTCATTCTCACTACATGTCCTGTCCATTTCCTTTTTCTTACAATTGTTAGAATATCCTCTACTTTAGTTTGCTCACTTAGTATCCATGTTGCTTTTTCCCTGTCTCTTAAGTGTTATTCCCATTATTATTCTTTCCTTAGCTCATAGATAGACATTACGAATAACATAATGGGTCCCAACAGACTGCAAAAGAAGCAGGGAAAGTAAGGGAAGACGATGGATTGACGAACTAAGAAAATTTGCTGTTATAGACTGGCGTAAAGAGATCATAAACAAATGGGAGAGGAAAGACATGTATGAGACCTTTGTCCTGCAGGGGACTGGCAACAGCTGCTGCTGCTGATATATATATATATATATATATATATATATATATATATATATATATATATATATATATATATATATATATATATATGTATATATATATGTGTGTGTGTGTCTGTGTGTGTAATAAGGCCTATATTAGCATAGTGTGTGTATGCCTGTGTATTTACTTAATACAAGTAATTACTAAGAGAGAGAGAGAGAGAGAGAGAGAGAGAGAGAGAGAGAGAGAAAGTCTCTCTGGGTGGACTGCTTAGGGGTAGGACAAAAGAGAGAGAGAGAGAGAGAGAGAGAGAGAGAGAGAGAGAGAGAGAGACCCAGTAATTAGAATAGTAAAAAAAAAACTCGCTGAACTCTGCAAAGATTTTTTACCACAATAAAAGATATGATTTATGATCACGATCCAACAAAGATGATATAAAAACCGAAACAAGATTATTGAATAGACCAGTATTTACTTAGAATAACGGCAGTTTTCGTAAACCTGTATTTGTTTCAGAAATGTCAAAATCAGCCGTCGACGCCTAAATGGATTTGCAGATTTTTTGATTCGCGTTTTAACGGTGCGAGATGTAGACGCGAATAATTGCCCCAGTGAAATAACAGCTCAAGATCTGCAAAGGGCCTCGGTTAGATTTCGCCAGTCGTCTCTATCTTGAGCTTTTAATTCAACACTTCTCCATTCATCATCTCCCACGTCACGCTTTTTAGTCCTCAGCCATGTAGGCTTGGGTCTTTCAACTTTTCTAGTGCCTTGTGGAGCCCAGTTGAAAGTTTGGTGAACTAATCTCTCTTGGGGAGTGCGAAGAACATGTTCAAACCATCTCCATCTACCCCTCATCATGATCTCATCCACATAAGGTACTTGGGTGATTATTATTATTATTATTATTATTATTATTTTCCAACCCTAGTTGGAAAAGCAGGATGCTATAATAGAACCTTATATTGAACCTTGTATGAATAGAACCTTATGATAGAACCTTATATAGAACCTCATAAAGAACCTTATAATAGAACCACATGTAGAACCTTGAGATAGAACCTCATAAAGAACCTTATGATAGAAACTTATAATAGAACCTCAGGATAGAACCTCATAAAGAACCTTATGATAGAACATTATTTTGAACCTTATAATAGAACCTCATAAAGAACCTTATGATAGAACCTCATAAAGAACCTTACATTGAACCTCACATCTCAAATATGAATCAACCACATACATTGAGTTCTGAATCCCAATCTCAAAAGAGGAATTTCTTGGCTTTAATCAAAAACTGACCTGAATATCTGAACACCTTTCGGATGGACCTCTGTGAAAAATACCATTGAATTAAACAAAGTTAAATTATAATGTGTTTTGAAACTGATTAAAACTGAATAAACAGTTTATTTTTCTCTCTCATGCGTATACATGTATACTGTTTATATACATACACATACACACAATATATATATATATATATATATATATATATATATATATATATATATATATATATATATATGTGTGTGTGTGTGTTTGTCTGTGTGTATATGTATGTATGTGTGTGTGATTATACATGGTGGATGGAAGGATATACAGTTCTTTGGCTAGAGAGAGAGAGAGAGAGAGAGAGAGAGAGAGAGAGAGAGAGAGAGAGAGAGAGAGAGAGAGAATGCCTTTATACTGATATAGTCCACCGAAAAATAACAATTTCTGGCTGGAATGAGAGAGAGAGAGAGAGAGAGAGAGAGAGAGAGAGAGAGAGAGAGAGAGAGAGAGAGAGAGAGAGAGAGAGAATAACGGTTCTGTCGGATCCCATGACGTCACACGAAATGGACGTCCTTTGGGAAGGTCCTGGCGGAGGGGGACAGCTTCCCACCCCCAGGGAAACAGGGGCATACAGGACCTAGAGAACACTGCTCTGAAAAATCAGTTTTTTCATGTCAGTGCCCTCAGGAGGGGCGTCCCCCTCGGGAAGGGGATGTCCCTCGGGAGAAGTAGGTGAGAAGGCCTCATGTGATTGGTGAGGCAGACAAGGGCGGGGCTAGTGGGCGTGGTCCGCCCGTATATAAGCCTCAGCTTGTGCTGGCCAAGACACGGCACACACATCAGGCTATCGTCATGAAGACTTTGGTGAGCTAAGCATCAGTTCTCAATACATTCTCATACACTTGAGAAGAGGTTTCGTTATTCACTAGTGAAAAAAGGTTCATTCATTAGCTCTTCATTCAGCTATACAATGTTCTCATACATTCGTAGTTTATTTATTGAAATGTGACATCGTTTGTGAAATTTAAATCCATAAATTTTATTATATATCTAAAAGTTTCTTGGATAGATTCATAAAACCTTCTCATACATTTTTTATGTTCATTACAAAAAGTTATTCACTAGTGAATGTGACATTGGAGTGAATTATTCATCGAAATTTATTTATATAAATTCATACAATCTTCAAATACATTCACTTTTTCAATGGTGGAATTTTCTCATAAATTCTCAAATCTTTTCCAAAAATACAACTTTCCCAAAATAGAATAATTGTGATATTGTAGTTGTGTATACACTTATTAGATCTTATCATACATTCATATGTTTTCTAATACATCCATACATTCTTTTCATACATTTACACATTAACGCAAAGGGCCTCGGTTAGATTTCGCCAGTCGTCTTTTAAATCAATACTTCTCCATTCAACATCTCCCATTTCACGCTTCATAATCCTCAGCCATATAGGGCCACACAAGGCCTGAATATTTGTAATTCATGAAGTCAGTTTCTTGCACTCAAAATCTTTTGCTTAGACTAAACCCTTATCATACATTTTGCAAATGCTTTCTTTTTAGTATACACTATATTCATCATACATATATATACACTGTGCTAAAAAGTATATCATACATTACATGTCTCTACAAATATATGGTATAAAATTTTCTAGTCTTATAATGTAAATATCAAAATGTTATTGGCGATAATCTTGATAAATGTATTTATGATTTAATACTTGAAGAAGAAAAAGTTTAATAATAATTTATTCAAAATACTCTGTCAAACAGTTAAGGCTATTTCCATACTATGTCATACAAATATGCAAAGATATATAATTTCAGTGGTAATCTGAGTTAGTATTATTCCAATACAATTTATGTAACTCTGAATGGATTCATAAAATATTATGGGAGTGAATTTCCATCCGCAGGTGATAGCAGCTTTGGTGGTCGCAGTGGTAGCCACACCGCTACCAGATGACCGCGACTGGGAGGCTAGGTCAGTCCCAGGCAAGGTTCGTGCGGTGCACACTGGGCTCCACCATGGGGCAGTTAGCTACATCACCGTCCCAACTGTCCACAACGTTGCTGTGCCCGTTCACCACTACCAGACGTCTTACCTCGTAAGCGGAAGACCCGTCCCAACCCCAGAGGTTCAGCAAGCAACGGCCGCTTTCATGGCTGCATGGAACGCAGCCGCTGCTAGAGCCACAAAGATCCAATCGGCCCTCGTGAAGAGCGGTTCTCAAGGTCACTATGTTGTGCAAGTGCCTCAGCAGGTTCAGGCCACACATGAAGTACAGAGGGCTACATCTGAATTCATGGCAGCCTGGAACGAGGCTGCCAGGCGAGCTTCGACAGTCAAACATGCCGTTTACAGCGCGCCCCAACCGGTTCAGGAGACTGCCGATGTCAAGAGAGCAACAGAAGAATTCATGGCAGCTTGGGAAGCTGCAGCCCATCAGGCATCCAGCATCAAGACAGCTGTTTCTTACACAGGAACTCCCCAACAAGTTGATCACACAGATGAGGTCAAGAAAGCAACAGCAGAATTCATGGCTGCATGGGAAAAAGCCGCCGCTCGTGTACCAAAGATTGAGTCGACCATGTATTTTATCTCTGGAACTGTAGCTTCCCCTAGCTATCAGCACACTGCTGGATCTACTCCCCAGTTCACTCCTTCAGTTGAACAAGCCACTGCTGAATTCATGAAGGCCTGGAATGCTGCTGCTGCCGCAGCTGCAGCTGCCCCTGATGTCAACATAATAATGGGAGCTGGCTCTGCACCTTCAGGTTCTCACTCTGTATCCTACCAGTCACCTGCTGCTGTCTCATACACTGCTGCTTCTCTTTCTGATCTCTCCAAGCCTGTTGAACCCACCCCTGAAGTACAGAGAGCTACAGCTGCCTTCATGGCTGCATGGAACAAGGCTGCTGCTCAGGCAACTGCAATCAGGTCAACTCTTACTAGGAGCTCTTCTGCTGGACATTACACCGTCGCCGTACCAAAGCAAGTCGAAGCCACTGAAGAAGTTAAGAGAGCAACTGCTGCTTTCATGGCTGCCTGGAATGAAGCTGCTGGACGTGCATCAACTGTCGAACATGCTATCTACAGCGTACCCCAGCCAGTAAGACAAACTGAAGAAGTCCGAAGAGCTACCGCCGAATTCATGTCCGCCTGGGAGGCTGCGGCCCAACAAGCTTCTGCTATGAGACAAGCTATCTCTTCCTCAGGAGTTCCCCAGCAAGTTGATCACACTGATGCAGTAAAGAAGGCTACTGAAGAATTCATGGCTGCCTGGAATGAAGCTGCTGAACGTGCATCTACTGTCGAACATGCTATCTACAGCGTACCTCAGCCAGTAAGAGAAACTAAAAAAGTCCGAAGAGCTATCCTCGAATTCATGTCCGCCTGGGAGGCTGCAGCCCATCAAGCTTCTGCTATGAGTCAAGCTATCTCTTACTCTAGAGATCCCCACAAAGTTGATCCCACTGGTGCAGTAAAGAAGGGTACTGGAGAATTCATGGCTGCCTGGAATGAAGCTGCTGAACGTGCATCTCCTGTCAAACATGCTATCTACAGCGTACTTCAGCCAGTAAGACAAACTGAAGAAGTCCGACGAGCTACCGCCGAATTCATGTCCGCATGGGAGGCTGCCGCCCAACAAGCTTCTGCTATGAGACAAGCTATCTCTTACTCAGGAGTTCCCAAGCAAGTTGATCACACTGATGCAGTAAAGAAAGCTACTGAAGAATTCATGGCTGCCTGGGAAGAGGCCGCTGCTCGGGTGCCCAAAATTGAGTCAACCATGTACACACTCTCTGGAACAGTAGCAGCTCCCGGCTCTCACCACACTGTTGGATCTGCTCCACAGTTCACTCCATCTGTCGAACAAGCCACCGCTGAATTCACAAGAATTTGGAATGCTGCTGCCAAGGCTGCTGCCGATGCTCCTGATGTGAACATTATTATGGGAGCTAGCTCTCTCCCTTCTACCTCCCACTCTGTTACTTACCACGCAGCTGCCCCTGTTGTCGCCCACGCTCCTGCCTCTGTCTCATACACTGCTGCTTCTCTTTCTGATCTCTCTAACCCTGCTGAACCCACCCCTGAAGTACAGAGAGCTACTGCTGCCTTCATGGCTGCATGGAACAAGGCTGCTGCTCAGGCAACTGCAATCAGGTCAACTCTTACCAGGAGCTCTTCTGCTGGACATTACACCGTCACCGTACCAAAGCAAGTCGAAGCCACTGAAGAAGTTAAGAGAGCAACTGCTGCTTTCATGGCTGCCTGGAATGAAGCTGCTGGACGTGCATCAACTGTCGAACATGCTATCTACAGCGTACCTCAGCCAGTAAGAGAAACTGAAGAAGTCCGAAGAGCTACCGCCGAATTCATGTCTGCCTGGGAGGCAGCTGCCCAACAAGCTTCTGCTATGAGACGAGCTATCTCTTACTCAGGAGTTCCCCAGCAAGTTGATCACACTGATGCAGTAAAGAAGGCTACTGAAGAATTCATGGCTGCCTGGGAAGAGGCTGCCGCTCGTGTGCCCAAGATTGAGTCAACCATATACACCATTTCTGGAACAGTACCAGCTCCTGGCGCTCACCACACTCTTGGATCTGCTCCACAGTTCACACCATCTGTTCAACAAGCCACCGCTGAATTTACATGGGCTTGGAATGCTGCCGCTGCTGCTGCAGCAGCTGCTCCTGATACCAACATTATCATGGGTAGCTCCCGTACCTCATCTCACCACGCAACACCTCAAGCTACATACTCTACAGGTTCAGCTCACACCTATAGTTCATCAGTACACGTCGGTGCTCCTCAGCCAGTTCAGCCAACTCCAGAAGTACAAAGAGCAACAGCTGCTTTTATGGCTGCTTGGAATGCAGCTGCTGAAAGGGCAAACAAAATTCAGACAAAATTGTACAAAGCTTCTGGCTCAGCACACCAAGCTCACATTCCCCAACAAGTTTCAGACACAGATGCTGTAAGGAAAGCAACTGAAGAATTCATGGCAGCATGGAATGCTGCAGCTCGTCGTGGAGTAGTCGTGGAACAAGCCATTTCAACTCTTCCTCAACAGGTTCAAGAAACTGCCGACGTCAAACAAGCCACTGCTCAGTTCATGTCTGCATGGCATGCTGCAGCCCAACAGGCCTCTGCTATCCACAATGTTCTCCCTTCTGCCAGTGCCTACGCATCCCATCAACCTGTAACTGCTACTGCAGAGGTCAGGAAAGCCACTGACGAATTCATGGCTGCCTGGAATAAGGCTGCAGCCACAGTTCCAAAGATTGAATCCACCATGTATTCCCTTTCTGGTACTGGTGCCATCAGTGGAGTTTCAGCTCCAGTACCTGTGCTCGACACCCCTGAGGTAACAGCAGCCAGGGAGGCCTTCATGAACACCTTCCGCCAGGTTGAGGCTGCTGCTCTCCGTACCTCCGTCAGGAGAGGACTTCTACCAGCACCCACAGTTCTAGCTGCCGCACCTGTACATACGGTAGTGTACAGTGCTGCCGCGCCTGCTCAAGGGTACACTTTCGACGGCCGCTTGTTCGCACCCGTTGCTGGTCTTCCGCAATACGTACAACCTTGCACATGTTAGTGACCTTTTCTAGATCAGATTAACATGTCTTGGTGAATCTGTCTATACTTTAAGATATAAAATTTTATGTAAATACGATAAACAAAGAGCAAGAATTGAATTTTCCAAAAGCCTTTTTCTCATCACCTAATCTATATAAACCAATGATCTGTTTAATTATTCAAGTGAATACTGTTTTGCAGTATTCAAAACAATGGGGCCTTATTCATTGAGGAAAGTTTTTTCAAAAAGCCTTCTGAAAAGTTTCAAGA
>NC_090758.1:14862731-14924125 GCF_036898095.1 Palaemon carinicauda
ATCTGTTTTGATTTTAATGTTTTTAGAATGATTTATTGTTATTTTGTTCCCATCATTTATCTATTCCCTTATTTCCTTTCCTCACTGGGCTATTTTTATCTCTATTGAAGCCCTTGGGCTTATAGCATCTTGCTTTTCCAACTAGGGTTGTAGCTTGGCTAATAATAATAATAATAATAATAATAATGATAATAATAATAATAATAATAATAATAATAATAATAATAATAATAATAATAATAATAATAATATAGATGATACCACACAGCTACCTTCCTTTAGGCTAAATCAGTAACAACAGTTGTGAGAATAATAACACAAGTTGTGTTTAATGTAATCTATAGAGGGTTATGAAGTGTAAAGTACAGTAGAAGCAAATAGTATGTGATGTGCCTTGCTTCATTAAATCTGTTATAAATGCTTACAATCTTGCTTTATTAAAAATAATAATTATATACAGATATCATGATTGATATAGTATTTACAATTGTCAATGTAGTGATTTGTGGACAGCTTTCATAATGAATAAATATTCATTATATGTCATATTGCATAAATATAGAAAAATAGGGCATACATTCATACATGTATACATACAGCAATGCTGATATATATATATATATATATATATATATATATATATATATATATATATATATATATATATATATATATATATATATATATATACATATATATATATATAAATATATTTATATATATACATATATATATAGAGAGAGAGAGAGAAATATGTATGCATATATATAGAAATATATATATATATATATATATATATATATATATATATATATATATAGATATAGATATATATATATATATATATATATATATATATATATATATATATATATATATATATATATATATATAGATATAGATATATATATATATATATATATATATATATGTGTGTGTGTGTGTGTGTGTGTGTGTGTATGGGGGTTTCTCTCTTATACCTCGTGATCAGAGACCCAAGGGGGAATCAACTCAGAGATAATAGCTTCTTATCCGCCCGGGGATTCGAACCCGGGCCCAAGAAACTGGTACGACAGTGACATGGCATTTAGCTAAATGCTATGCTAGTTTTGATTTTGTTATTTGCTTGCATGGTGGCGGTAAAATGTTTCCCTGCAAGATTAGATTATGTTGCAATGGGTATCGAACAAATTATTGAATATCCCAAGAAATTTGGTTGTTCCCTTGCATACATTGAACTTAACAAGGTTTTTTCTAGTTGATTATGCAAGAAGTTTGTATTGGATCCACCAGTAAGTTGAGCAGAAAACTTAATATGAATTTATCTATTAAAGCATCGCAGGAAGGACAAGAAAATAGAACTGAATAAAACAGATTCCAAATGCCAGCCGACTATACTCCAAACACCAGTATTAGCTGTACTCTAAACTCGGAGATTAACTTGGGAATCGAAATATTGAGAACTGTCGTTTTGGCTGGTAATGGTGGAATCAAATCAGCAATTTCTTGTCCGAGGTTTTCGCCAACCTCCAGCCGATGATAGCGAGCGAAAGTGTTGTAGCGTCGCATTACGATATCGCAGTTTGAGGAGCAAATGGGGAAAAAGTTGAACGAAACCGATCAGATGATATCATCATGGCGCCCAGATATTTTCTAACCATTGCAGTAATATTATCGATATATTATGTGAACTTCAGAATTCGACAACTAACACAGGATGAACAAAGCAGATTTTTATTATCTCTTGAGGCTTGTAGGACCCAAGATTGCCAAGTAAGAGTATGTCATATTTGCAGCCGCCATCTTGTTTGTTTACATATGACGTCATGCTCACGGTTTATAGTAAGCATTATACAACACTCCAAAATCAAATCATTGTTCTTTAGTCTTGGGTAGTGCCATAGCCTCTGTACCATGGCCTTCCACTGTGTTGGGTTAGAACTCTCTTGCTTGAGGGTACACTCAGGCACGCTATTCTGTCTTGTTTCTCTTCCTCTTGTTATTTTGAAGGTTTCATAGTTTATACATGAAATATTTATTCTAATGTTGTTATTGTTTTTAAATTTCTCTTGTAGTTTATTTCCTTTTTTCTTTTACTTACTGGGCTATTTTCCCTGTTGGAGCCATTGGGCTTATAGCGTCCTGCTTTTTCAACTAGGGGTGTAGCTTAGAAAGTAATAATAATAACAACAATAATAACAATAATAACAACAATAACAACAATAACAATAATAACAATAATAACAACTATAACAATAATAACAATAATAACAACAACAATAACAATAATAACAACAACAATAACAACAATAACAACAACAATAACAATAATAATAATAACAACAATAACAACTACAACAATAATAATAATAATAATAATAATCAGTTGAAATATACAAAGCATTTCAACAGTAATCTCTACCATTACCTTTAGTACCTCCGAGAGAGAGAGAGAGAGAGAGAGAGAGAGAGAGAGAGAGAGAGAGAGAGAGAGAGAGAGAGAGAGAGAGAGAGAGAAGGATGATTTCAATCTTCCATATCTCTTTTACAGTTTTTGTAGCAACTGTTAAAAGGAAGATGATGATTATTGTTTTGGTTTTATCAAAGTTTGAAGGTTTTTGAAATCTTTTTGATTTCTTCATATTAGACATTTCTCCAAAGAAAAGACTAATTTCTATTTCTTTAAAGATTTTTATTTATTCAGTTTGCATTATATCTATTGTCCTATTATTTTATAAAAACTATCTACCTTGCCAATTAAAACCTCAGCTTTGTTTGAAACATATATTACATCTAGAACCGGTTTTTGAACAATTATAGAATCATGGAGTGTTCAAGCCATATATATTTGATAATCATGTCACATTTCATTATTATTATTATTATTATTATTATTATTATTATTATTATTATTATTAAATGCTAAGCTACAACCCTAGTTGGAAAAGCAGGATGCTACAAGCTCAAGGCCCCCAACAGGGAAAATAGCCCAGTGAGGAAAGGAAATAAGGAAATAAATAAAATATTTTAAGAAGAGTAACAACATTAAAATAAATATTTCCTAAATAAACTATAAAAAACTTTAACAAAACAAGAGAAAGAGAAATAAGATAGAATAGTGTGCTCGAGTGTACCCTCAAGCAAGAAAACTCTAACCCAAGACAGTGAAAGACCATGGTACAGAGGCTATGGCACTACCCAAGAGTAGAGAATAATGGTTTGATTTTGGAATGTCCTTCTCCTAGAAGAGCTGCTTACCATAGCTAAAGAGTCTCTTCTACTCTTACTAAGTATTTCGTCAATGAAGATGCCCACCCATACCTACTCTTATTTCCTTTCCTCACTGGGCTATTTTCCCCTGTTGGAGCCCTTGGGCTTATAGCATCCTGCTTTTCCAACTAGGGTTGTAGCTTAGCTAGAAAAATTCTCTTTGGTGTCCTAACCTTTCTCCTGGCTAGTACAGCGGTAACGTGTTCACCTAGCATTCGAGTGGCAGCAGATCGATCCCAGCCCGGGACTTGGAGTTTAAGCTGTTTACTGGGGAGGCCACTGCTGTAGTTGGGCACCACTGTGGGTGGGTTGGGCTTGCCCGGCTGACGTTCTGATGAGTATCTATTTCGATGTAGCTGGAACTGAAAGCAGACACCTTTGACCTTAACCTTGAATGCTTCGTTATCTGATCTTCTATAGGCTGTGGTAAGAAACAGGATTTATTATAGATACCACTAATTCTTTTATTCCAGGTTAGAAAGCGACTAATAGGACAGCTTTTGCCTTGCAGTCTTGCTTTTTAGCATAAGGCTAGGTCCACTGCCAACACACACACACACACACACAAACACACACACACACACACACACACACATATATATATATATATATATATATATATATATATATATATATATATATATATATATATAATATATATATATATATATATATATATATATATATATATATATATATATATATATATATATATATATATATATATATATATATATATATATATATACATATATATATATTATATATATATATATATATATATATATATATATATATATATATATATATATATATGTATATATATATATATATATATATATATATATATATATATATATATATATAATATATATATATGTATATATATATAAATATATATATATATATATATATATATATATATATATATATATATATATATTTATATATATATATATATATATATATATATATATATATATATATATATATATATATATATATATATATATAAATATCCTATGGAAGGTTGACTCCAAAGGACACGACTCTCTCTCTCTCTCATCAACTATTTACAAACTATTAAAAACAAGAGAATTAAACTCAGGATGTTGAATGATGTTGACACTTCCCAAATTAAGTAACATATGAGCTAAAAAGTAAACTTATTATAATATAGATATTTATTATATTTTTTTATTTATTATTTATGTAAAAAATTACATAGAAATAATAGAATAGATATAAAAAATAGCGTTTAAAATAGCAAGAAGAAGTCTTGTTATGACAGAAGCAGACGACAGACTGCCCAGACACACACGTTAAAAAGGTTAAAATTCACACCTGTGGGCCTTTTTAAAGCCATTTTTTACCTTTTTTTTAGGATTATCTATCAGGCGAGATGTATTTCGCGTGACCTGGGCCGATAGATAGAGATCTGCCGGCCATTTTATGAAGGAAAACAGGTTAGTGAAACCACAGACGGGGAAATGTCCCTTAACCCGAGTGTGACTCATGACCACAAGAATTATGTTTGTTTTGATAAATTGCAGTGTTTATAAAGGCTATTTTAAATGTATTTTAATGTCTTTTACATATATTCTTCCTCTGGAGGATATTTTAAAGTCGATAGATATGATATTTTAGACATTATCTACCCTAAGTTGTTTTCACCTCGGTGTCTTTATGGAAATTAAACTGAATTTTAATAGCTCAGTCATTTATAAATGTTAAATTTGTATATTTACTTATTTAATATAATTTCTAATACATTTTTAAGTATATTTGAGGTGAATTTAGCACCTAAATCACACGTAAACTACACAGCCTTTTGGTAGGCTATTGCAAGTGGGCGGGTTCCAAGTTGTTCCTATTATATTATTATATATTATATTATCCAATTATTAATGTTTATTTAACCATTTAATTGACTACTTTGTATCTTCAAAACCTTTAACAGTTATAATTTGGCTATAACCTATAATAACACCTATAACGCCATATACGTATATACTCTATTAGGTTTGACTCTTGTTCAAACCCTAACTGTTTTAACTTGTGTTTGATTAGTTAATGCTCTTATTAATTCCACTGTTAATTCAAGTAAATTGTTTGATTTATATACATTTAAATGACGAAAGTATTCGCCGATTCCGTTTATCGAACGATGCGTTAATTTCTTGTCAAATACAGGATCTATACATGTTTCCAGCTGGTGATCTTTTTATATGCATTTTTAACCTTTATTTAATTTCACTTTGATTCAAGTGAATTGTTTGAATTTTTATATACATTTAAATGAAAGTAGTCGCCGATTCCGGTCGTACAACGCATCAATTTCTTGTCGAATACAGGTTCTATACATGTTTTCTGCTGGTTATCTTTACTGGTTATCTTTTTATATGCATTTTCAATCTTTATTGTTGGTGTAAACTAATCAATATTTTGTTTGAATTTTCATATACATTTAAATGTTGAAAGTAGTCGCCAATTCCGTTAATCGTACGACGCGTCAATCTCTTGATGAATACAGGATCTATACATGTTTCCAGCTGTTTATCTTTTTTTTTTTTATATGCATTATCAATCTCTAATCAATATTTTGTGTTTCTCCAGCCAGCCATATATTATAGTCGCTTGGGATTCTTGAAAAATGATAATTTATGGATGATTTACTATATATTTTAATTAAATCACTACTGGTTTTTGAAAATTTATATCTCATTTTTTCATCATTAGCCATCTTTCAGATCCTTATGAAAACTAAAATTGTAGTAATAAAAGACGGATGTGTTCTAGCCGAGACTTGTACACTTTGACCTTATCAAACTGGTGGCTCCTGGCCTTGCCTAACCTAAACTAGGATACCAAAAGTCATAGAAAATATATATTTTCTGGCGTAACCTAACGACACATCGTTAACGTGGAGTACCACAATACAGGTATACATTTTGCCTAACCTTACGATACATCGTTCCCTTGAAGTACCACAATGTGTGGATACAGTGTAGCCTAACCCAATGATACATCCTTCTCTTGGAATACCACATTACATGTATACATTCTAGACTAAATTAACTATATATTGTTCCCTTGGAATACCCTAATACAGGTATACAGTCTACCCTAACCTAACGATATATCGTTTGCTTGGAGTACCACAGTACTGGGTACATTCTAGCCTAACCTAACTAAATATCGTTCCCTTGGAGTACCCTAAGCTAACGACCTAAAATGCTAGATTATCTATATTATCCAATTGAAAATGGGCGAGGGTTTTCCCTCTGGACGTATCTTGTGCGCATTTCAAAGAAATTTTCACACCTGTATAATTGTCATAACTAATGAAAATTGATGTTATCTGAATTTTCTGATGAAAAGTTTTCTCTTGGCCATTGGTGAAGTGAAGTTGTCAAATAAATTTAGCTTTTTGAGTTTTTTAAATATTAACTTTTAAAGGCTTTCTATTACTATTGCTAATGTGTAAATTAAGTAAATATTGATAAATACTTACAATTTAAGTGTTCAAAATTGAGTGGTAATATAAGTATGGCAGAATACTTACATTGCAGTTCAATTTTGAAAACTGCAAAGTAGACAAATATACAGAATATTTTTTTCATTGTTTTTAAAATTTTTCGTATATTTTATCATTTATAAATCTAAGCTTTTAGAAGCCAAAAAATAACTATTTAGAAAATTATTATATGGATAATATGAATCTGCAGTTGGAAACCCGTTATATAAATAAAAGGTTCGCAATATAGATTCAAGTATAAAGTTAAAGTTAAATAAAGCTGCGGGTTTTAGGTCTCCACTCGGACGATCTACATCATTCTGCTCGGGCGACCATAACCCAGCAGGGACTATCACTAGTCCCCTCTAACCCTCTAACCTCCCCCCCCCCCCCCCCAGCACCACCCTGAGGAGTAACACCCCCCCCCCCCCCCCGGTAGAAGGTCTCACGGTATTCGCGTCCTGGCAGGGACGCGAACTCAGGACCTCTGAAACAGAAGCCCACGACGTTACCAACCTAGCTATCCGGAGATAATGTACTTATAAATGTGCGATGGGCGAACTGTGATGTTACCACGGGTTACTATATTGTGTGATGTTTGGACACGCACACCGATAAATATGCTATTCTGTCGGAATACGAAATTCATGTTATCAGGAAGAAACGCCAGCTTGAAAATTGTCAGAATTCAGATAATTACCTCCGCCAAGGAAGTTGGAAGGATGTTATGTTTTCTCTCCTGTTTATGTGTTTGTGATAAGCTTCCTGGCCATAATTTTAATCGTAGAGTAATGAAACTTGTAGGGATTAACTGTTATGTAAAAAAACTGGAAATTATTAAATTTTGGAAAGTGAAGGTCACAGTCAAGCAAAATGTCCAATTCACGTCATCAACCATAAGTTTGGACATCGTTGTCACAGAGATTTCAAACTTGGTTCATATTTGAGTGTGTGAAAATCCTCGCCAATTAATACATTTTCAGGTCAAAGGTCAAGGTCGAGAAATATTCTAGTACAGTATACAGTTTGCCATTAGATGTGGAAGTACTGGAGTTGTGCAAAGAGCTGTGAGAAGACCCAGAAATCCATGGGAAGATAAATTAATTCTTAGACTGTAAGTTCAGGCAGAAAGAGTAATGGACATAAGAGATTTGAGAGAGCTCATCTCCTGTCTTGATTCTTTTACTGACATTAAATGTTGTTGATGATAATATCTATGTAGTTTACTGCCATTTATACAAGCTATTGCACAGTAAATGGTAGGAGAAAATTTATAAAAAATACTATTTTTTATATCAGGTATTCCACAGTAAATGGGAAACGGATAAACCTAAATGATTTTCTATAATTTTGCAAGCCCCAAGCAACAGCTAGCTCTGTTTACCTCAGAGTAGATATTGTTGAACAGTCAACCGAGTAGCTGCATTTGTAATCTTGTAATTTTTAAGTCCTTCTACCCTTGATGTCATCAGATTCTGTAAAGAATAATTAAGAAAGCTTTAGGTAGGATTTTAGCGTGGAGAGAAAAGGAAAGATATACGAACAAGGCGAATGCTTGTTTGTCGCAGAGGACACTTTGGTGTCTCCAGTGGCTTGGAGAGTTAAAATAAAGCTTATAGTTCACCATTTAGTCTAATTTGACCTAATCTGACCCATATTAAGTTCACCATTGTCCTTTATAACATCCTGGTTCAAGTACTCTTGGGAAACTTTTCTGTTGAAAGTCCAAATTTCTTCAGGTAATGTAAACAGTCGTGATAACTTTTCTTTAGGCAATTACCACTTATAAGTAAAAGATCCTGGAAAAATCCAGACTTCTTCAAAGAGAAGAAGAATAATCCAATTATACTAAAACGTTATTACTGTGCTGTTGATATAGGAAACTCACAAGAAACACAGAATTGTTTGTTAGTATTATATAATGCTCACGACTTCCAAGATTTTTTACGATGATCAACAACTCAATGTATCGACCTACATATGTTAACGTTTTGTACTCTTACTAACAAGGGAATATAGATAAAAACAAACTGAAAATTTTATTAGAAAACTGAATAAATTTTCTACATAGACGAATGGGATGACACCCTAAGAGGGTGATCTCCTGTTGTAGATAATACCCAGGTACATTAGATATTCAAAGTCACAGGTTTCTAATGGTTTAGACCTTTGATGTCAGGATGTCGGAGAACTTCAAATCATTCATTCATTCTAATGGTTTAGTTTTGAGTCACATTTATCAGTTCATTCTATATCCATATTATAGCTGCTATAAACTACTTTACGCCTTTTTTTAGGTTAGTAAAATTTCATCGCGCCACCAACCTTTTAAATTAAAAACCTCCTTTCAGCTTCATCGTCGCCAAGTGATTGACATCCATGAAAGAGACCTCAAGATGAGCCATGGCCGTGGGAACGAGGGTGAAGATAATCTTAAAAATGGGCTGGACAAATGCTCGAATGCCTCGGGAGAAAACTCGCCCAAAATAGGAAGCTCCGACTCCAGCGAGAGCGTGGGATGCAAGGGGGCCGCGGCCGCCAGGCCCGAGGGTGGCCAGGATGTTTATCCGATTCATTGGCTGGTTTGGCATAATGACTATAGACGGCTAGAGGAAGAACTCGGCAAGGGGAAGGTAGGTTGGATAACAGGTTCAATGTTACAGTATTCTTAGTGTATCCGCACTAGCCCAAAACTGTAAGAATCGTCTGTAACTACGCTGAATGAGGAAAATGCAAACAAGTACTGACCTAATATAGATTAACATTTGTTTGTTCCTACAAGAATAGAAACCCTCGTCCTGTAATCAAAGTATGATTTCAGCTTGACTGGAATTCAGCTGTTAAATTTTATAGTTGGGTGTTGGTAATTACTGGTGGGGAATCCCTTTTTTTAGCTAGTTCATAGATTAGCCACTTTGTTTTCAGCTGCCGGAGAGTATAAAAGTGCTCCTGGTGTCTTTATCTGGCTGTTTTTTTTTAGGTTGGTAAGAATCGATACTCCCGTCAAGTGTTGGTGGTTGGTAAGAATCGACACTCCCGTCAAGTGTTAGGGGTTGGTAAGAATCGACACTCCCGTCAAGTGTTAGGGGTTGGTAAGAATCGACACTCCCGTCAAGTGTTAGGGGTTGGTAAGAATCGACACTCCCGTCAAGTTTATAGATGATGGTTTTGGTGAGGTAATGTGCGCAAGAGTTTTGCAGTTTTCCGTGCAGTCTGCCGATAGTTCGCTTCCTCCGTGTAGGACAGCTTTACTTTTGCTGTCTGTTCCCTTGCTATGGTGGCGATGACGTCAGCTTGACTGTGGAATTCGATTTTCCTTAGAAGTGTCGGAGGTTGTTTCTTTGGCCGCCAAATAAAAGGGAATTGTACTGCTCTACTTTTTGTTGTTAGTGTCTTCCCTTTGCTGGAAGAGCAGTGCTGTCACGATAACCCTTTAAAAGGCAAACTTCAAGTTCTTCCTTCTCCCCTGCCGACTCTTCTCTGCGAAGTCATGGAGGCCAATTGATAGGAGTGGCATTCTCTCTCTCCTACCATTTCTCTACACGTGGAAGAGAAAATGCAGTACCAGAACCTTGGGGATGCTTCTGACTACTCAATTCACTGCCAGTTGGGTTTGAGGCGCACAACACGCAACACGCATCACGAGTCCACGTGCACTGGACTCTGCCCACTCCCAGTTCATAACGAAAAGATCATCCAAACCTTGAAGAGACATCGCGTGAGTGCTCTTGTTCCCATGCCCCTGATGGCTCACTCAACATTAACACTTGAATTTATACTGATTTTGAGCAATTACCTGCTTGCACTCATCAGACTTGGAACATTCTCCTGTTCATGTAAACCTTTTAGCACATATTCCTTGGACTTGACCGTTCCCTTGCGAGCACGCTTGCCACTTGGTGTGCGATACTCTGATCCTGCTTTCTTCTTCTGTAATCGCTTTCCTTTGTGCACAGTTTGCAGAAACTTATCTGGACATGACTACTCACTCTCTGTCTTCATCATTGATAAACCTGAGAGTCATGCACCTGGAATCCATGTGTATTGGCAGTTCATTCCAGGCACTCTGGAATTTGCATGTATCTAGGATGCATACATCCAGTTGTTAATGTAGGACTGATTGTAATATCCCCGCTCACGCAAGGATGATACACGTCACTCGCAGGAAAGGGATCTACCAAGAAAAGTGTTACAAACCAATGGGTAGTGGAATGTATTAGGCACCTGGGATGCAGAGTTGCTTTGATAAGTAATTCTTTCTAGTCATACATACATACATATACCAAAGGCACTTCCCCCAATTTTGGGGGGTAGCCGACATCAACAAGAAACAAAACAAAAAGGGGACATCTACTCTCTATGTTCCTCCAGCCTAACCAGGGACTCAGCCGAGTTCAGCTGGTACTGCTAGGGTGCCACAGCCCAACCTCCCACATTTCCACCACAGATGAAGCTTCATACTGCTGAGTCCCCTACTGCTGCTACCTCCGCGGTCATCTAAGGCACCGGAGGAAGCAGCAGGGCCTACCGGAACTGCGTCACAATCGCTCGCCATTCATTCCTATTTCTAGCACGCTCTCTTGCCTCTCTCACATCTATCCTCCTATCACCCAGAGCTTTCTTCACACCATCCATCCACCCAAACCTTGGCCTTCCTCTTGTACTTCTCCCATCAACTCTTGCATTCATCACCTTCTTTAGCAGACAGCCATATTCCATTCTCTTTCTAGTAATTGGTACATGTTTGTTTTGCAGCTGTGGTCGGTCTTGTGCCGAGTGCAGTGCCCTCATTTGAATGCTGCTGCTCCACCCGAACGGGAAGATGTCTAAATAGGTCCAATCAACTTAGCCGAGTTTGTACAATGATCTCCCGAATGTGTGAGGTGTGTGTGTGCTAAGATTTTACCCAGCACTGAAAAGTTTGTACCATGGTCTTCCACTGTCTTGGGTTAGCGTTCTCTTGCCTGAGGGTACACTTTGGGCAAGCTGTTCTATCTTATTTCTATTCCTCTTGTTTTGTTTTTTGAAGTTTTTTAGTTTATATATATGAGATCTAATTTAATATTGTTACTGTTCTTAGATTATTTTCTTATGATTTTTTATTATTCTCTCATAGTTTCTTTATTTTCTTGTTTCCTTTCCTCACTGGGCTATTTTTCTATGTTGGAGCCCTTGAGCTAATAGCATCCTGCTTTTCCAACTGGGGTTATAGCTTAGCTTGTAATAATAATATAGTTTTTTCTCAAACCATCTGTCCGCTGACAAGAACCCAGCCTAACGGGTGAGAATCTAATGTCAAGTGTTGGGGGTTGGTAAGAATCGACGCTCCCGTCGAGTGTTGGGGGCCGGTAAGAATCGGCACTCCCGTCGAGTGTTGGGGGTTGGTAAGAATCGGCACTCCCGTCGAGTGTTGGGGGTTGGTAAGAATCGGCACTCTCGTCGAGTGTTGGGGGTTGGTAAGAATCGGCACTCCCATCGAGAGTTGGGGGCCGGTAAGAATCGACGCTCCCGTCGAGTGTTGGGGGCCGGTAAGAATCGGCACTCCCGTCGAGTGTTGGGGGTTGGTAAGAATCGGCACTCCCATCGAGAGTTGGGGGCCGGTAAGAATCGACGCTCCCGTCGAGTGTTGGGGGCCGGTAAGAATCGGCACTCCCGTCGAGTGTTGGGGGTTGGTAAGAATCGGCACTCCCGTCGAGTGTTGGTAAGAATTGGCACTCCCGTCGAGTGTTGGGGGTTGGTAAGAATCGGCACTCCCGTCGAGTGTTGGGGGTTGGTAAGAATCGGCACTCCCGTCGAGTGTTGGGGGTTGGTAAGAATCGACGCTCCCGTTGAGTGCAGGGGGTTGGTAAGAATCGACACTCCCGTCGAGTGTTGGGGGTTGGTAAGAATCGACGCTCCCGTTGAGTGCAGGGGGTTGGTAAGAATCGACACTCCCGTCGAGTGTTGGGGGTTGGTAAGAATCGACACTCCCGTCGAGTGTTGGGGGCCGGTAAGAATCGGCACTCCCGTCGAGTGTTGGGGGTTGGTAAGAATCGGCACTCTCGTCGAGTGTTGGGGGTTGGTAAGAATCGGCACTCCCATCGAGAGTTGGGGGCCGGTAAGAATCGACGCTCCCGTCGAGTGTTGGGGGCCGGTAAGAATCGGCACTCCCGTCGAGTGTTGGGGGTTGGTAAGAATCGGCACTCCCGTCGAGTGTTGGTAAGAATTGGCACTCCCGTCGAGTGTTGGGGGTTGGTAAGAATCGGCACTCCCGTCGAGTGTTGGGGGTTGGTAAGAATCGGCACTCCCGTCGAGTGTTGGGGGTTGGTAAGAATCGACGCTCCCGTTGAGTGCAGGGGGTTGGTAAGAATCGACACTCCCGTCGAGTGTTGGGGGTTGGTAAGAATCGACACTCCCGTCGAGTGCTGGGGGTTGGTAAGAATCGACACTCCCGTCGAGTGTTGGTAAGAATCGACACTCCCGTCGAGTGTTGGGGGTTGGTAAGAATCGACACTCCCGTCGAGTGCTGGGGGTTGGTAAGAATCGACACTCCCGTCGAGTGCTGGGGGTTGGTAAGAATCGACACTCCCGTCGAGTGCTGGGGGTTGGTAAGAATCGACACTCCCGTCGAGTGTTGGGGGTTGGTAAGAATCGACACTCCCGCACATCTGTCAGGTCAAGGTGCATTGACATCCAGGGATTTTAAACCAGCCATTATGGTTATAGGAGCTTCTTGCCTCTTGAGGAGAAGTCTCCCGTTAAAAGACAAGGGTTTGTATTCGTTTGGGAACAAATCACAGTTTAAAAGTAATTTATAGATCCCAAAACGTCGGACATCTTCAAAAACACAAAACAACACAGCAATGAAAAACATGTCTGAACCTTCGCTGGTGCTAAGGAGGAATGAAGGTAGGGGTGAGGGGAGGATAGACGTAGTAGAAGGCAGCAGTTGGGTGTAGGTCGGCACCTCGTAGTTTCAGGGGATGATGATGAAGGAGAGGTCTAACTGGTGAGGGACCTATGGTCGTGGTTCTATCACGCCCCTGTAACTATACCGACACTCGTAGAAGGGAGCGAGCTGGGTTAATTTCTGGCATTCCATGCAATCCTTTTTTCTCTGGTATATTTAGCAATAATTATGCCTTAGAAATGGTGCTTTAAGGAGCATTTCACGGAGCGACACAGGTTCCTCGCCCAGAAATAGATTTTTCCTTCGTCAAAATCCCTTATTTCTTATCTACTCCAATGTGGGTCTTTTTAAGTTATGCTTCCGCCTCGTCCACTCCGCAAGGTTCTGCGTGAAGGTCAGGGTTGTTTCTCAGCGAGCTAGCAGGGACGAGGCTTTGCTCACGACCCGCTAGTAACTACCGACACCTCGTTGTTGATTATAACAGTCTAGTCTCAAGCATCCTCAAAAATCATAATCCTGTTAACCCTTTTACCCCCAATGGACGTACTGGTACATTTCGCAAAACTCATCCCTTTACCCCCATGGACGTACTGGTACGTCCTTGCAAAAAACTGCTATTTACCTTTTTTTTTTGCATGTTTTTGATAACTTTATGAGAAAATTCAGGCATTTTCCAAAAGAATGAGACCAACCTGGCCTCTCTATGACGAAAATTAAGGTTGTTAGAGCAATTTAAAAAATATATATTGCAAAATGTACTTGAAAAAAAAAAAGCCTTGGGGTAAAGGATTGGAAAGTTCCAAATAGCCTGGGGATAAAAGGGTTAAATAACTCAGGTTTGTGTAGTTAGGAAGAATACAAAATACTTTTAAAAATCTGGATATTTTCAGTCTCTTGTTTGATACAATTGTATAAATCTGTTTTGTTATTTTTCTAATACTTAATTGATGAATAATTCATGTTTTATTGTATTCCATGCATTAGCATGAGCGTAACGTAGCCTTGCGTGTGCTAGAGATCGTTAAGATACCACTTAGGGGTAACCTAACCTAGGTTACTCATCCCTATTCATACATTGATCGTATTTTTACCATCCTTGAAGCTATGAATGCAAATATGGAAGGGATTACTGAGCTGAGGTCATATTATTTTCATTTATGAGTGTATATTCTTATGGTAGAAGCATAAAAGTCATGGAGTTACATTATGGTATAAGGTTATGCTGAATATAGTATATTATGTATTATTATTATTATATGCTAAGCTACAACCCTAGTTGGAAAGCAGGACGCTACTTTCCCAAGGGCTTCAATTGGGAAAATAACCCAGTGATGAAAAGGAATTAGGAAACTGATAGAATAGTGAGCTTGAGTGTACCCTCAAGCAAGAGAACTCTAACCCACGACAGTGGAAGACCATGGTGCATAACCCAAGGTATTACCTAAAAGATCAATTTAAATATGATAACACTTCAATGTTTCAAGAGATCTCTATTGATCGACTTCATGACTCCGGCACTTCTTTCCGGGCTATCCTTTTAAACTATGTATTTAGCCGATAAATCTTATACGTCGGGTGATAAATGTAAAAGGCATTATGAAAATTATAACTGAAGCTATGTATTTCTAGACATAGAACTCTCCGAAACCAAACCTCTGTGCCAGTGGCTTTCCACTGTGTGGTTGATTCACTTGCTAGAGGGTACATTCTAGCGCTCTTTTATGGCTACGTGTATTTGCTCTTTTTGTTTTTCTCTTTTTCAAACTATGCATTAGTCAGTTGTGATAGAAATGCTATGGATGTTTGGTGGTTTTTTTGAAGAAGTCTCCCTTTGGCTTTGCCAAAATCAAAGATTTTACTAAGGGTACGTATTCCCCCCTGCCTCTGTTTGTGAACAACTTCACGCAAAAACCACTGTACCGATTTCGACCAAACTAGGTAGTCATGTTGGGTATGACTCAGGGATAAATCAGTCACATTTTAGATACAGTACAGTACATCAAAGTAAAAGTATGCAGCAGTACTTTCAAAATAATGGCAATGTTAATTTTTTGTTTGTGAACAATGTTACACAAAACTAATGAATCAATTTCAACGAAACTTGGTGGACATGTAGGGTATGACCGAAGGACAAATCCATTAGATTTTAAAGTAAATACATCGAATTAAAAGTACGCAGTGAAGTTAGGAACGACATAAGACTGCTTGGCATGGTGAAGGCATTCTCTTGACTGAATGCCCCTCTAGTTGATTTAGTTTTCGTCCTTGATCATCATCTTGATCGCTACTGCCTTTCTCCTTTTATATAGTCATGGTTTTATTTTTGTCATTTTCTTCTTTTATCTTTTTGTAGTTTATTCTTTACTTCTGTTTCATCTCCCTTATTGGGCTGCTGTCCCTGTTGGGACCCTTGGGTTTGTAGAATTCTGCTTTCGTAGATAAAGTTTATAATAGAAATAATAATGGTAACAAATTTTTTATGTTATCAGGGAGTTGGTCTCCCAAATTTGGATAAATTAATATGTATACAGGTTTATAATTAATTACAATTAACAAGTGAAATGAAAGTGTAAAGAAGGACGTGTAAAAAGGAGTTAGAAGAGTAGCCATTGGCTTTCTCGCAAGCTATGGAACGCAAACCCTCGAGACTTTGGGAGGATCTCGTGAAAAGATCATTGCATCTTGTGACTTTCATTATGGGTAATTTAAGATCTGTAGCTTGTCCTGGCTTGATGGATAAAAGAAGGAAGGGAGATTGGCTAGCTAGAGAAGAAAAATTGTACGATCTGGAAAACTGAAATGATCGGGCGGTCGTTGATTACCATTGGCGTTATTGCCAGATGTGGAGCTTTATTATAGATGGAAAGAAATAGAATATGTTAGTTTTTTCAGTGGAAAACAGCTGAAGATTTCTGACTTGTAAATAACCGATGAGAATTTAAATATGCTAAGGTGAAGGAAATCGGAGTCTGGCGAACAATGTCCTTCTGGAATGATCCAATAGCAGTGTCATCACAGCACCTTATGTGGATCACTGTAAGCATTATGAACAGGCTTTTCAGAGTCCCTTAGGCCCCAAGCTGTGACCACATTCTTAGCCAATGTGTTTACCACCAAAAGTTCTAAATTGCAGCAAATGTTTTTATGTTGAACAGGCTGACATGTCTTTCTATACAGTAGTTTATATATGAAAGTTGTTGCTGTTCATAAAGTATTTTATAGTGTTCATTACTTCTCTTGTAGCTTATTTCCTTATTTCTTTTCCTCACTGGGCTATTTTTTTCCTTGTAGCCGGTGGCTTTTACCATCCTGCTTATCAAAATAGGGTTTGTAGCTTAGCTAGTAATAGTAATGATAATCTTTGTTCATTTTCTTCCATGTTGATAAACTTTTTTTTTGTCTAATCCTTCTTGGAGTCGCTGTATTTTTTCTTTTAAGGAATTCTGAGCAATTTCCCATTCTCCCTAGTTCGTAGTATTGATGCCTATTTACTTGTGTACGTCTGAAGCAAAGATATCAGTATGTAGCACATTAATTAGTGTTCTAAGCAAGAGGCTGTTTATTTTTGGAATATATTGTCCATAATTAGATACCATTAAGTACCAGAACGATCAGTTTTTTTGTTTATGGTCTCCTAACTGTGATTTCCATGTCCATTTTGAATTTATACTATCTTGTGTTCCAGTTTTAGCGAAACTTATTTTCTTCCAGCACGACCGCGAGTCCAGAGATCCGAGAGGCCGCACGCCTCTCATGCTAGCGGTGACCCTGGGACACCTGGAGTCCACTCGCACTCTTCTGCGGCATAACTGCAACGTGACTGTCGAGAATAACGATGGGTGGACGGGTAAGAGAATGCGTTGCTGGCGCACCTGACGCTTTAATTTAATTCACATTTATTTTCTTTCCTCCGTCTTGCTGTCCAAACTCTCTCTTGACTATTCTTGGTGTAACTGGAGGGTTTTTGCAGGAAACTCTCTTTGACTATTACTTCTTGGCACAAACGGAGGATTTTTACCAGAGTTTCGACCTGACGATGAATGACCTCCCTGACTCTAGGGCTGGAATATTTAGTCAGAATTTCATGAATCAAAGGATTTGACTTTCCTCTGTAGCATTATAACCCAGTTCTCAGATATTTGACCTTTCTCTGTAACATTATAACCCAATTGTTAGATATTTGGCCTTTTTCTGTGACATTATAACCCAATTTTCAGATATTCGACCTTTTTCTGTGAAATTATAACCCAGTTCTCAGATATTTGACCTTTCTCTGTAACATTAGAACCCAATTTTCAGATATTTGACCTTTCTCTTTAACATTATAACCCAATTTTCAGATATTCGACCTTTTTTCTGTGAAATTATAACCCAGTTCTCAGATATTTGACCTTTCTCTGTAACATTAGAACCCAATTTTCAGATATTTGACCTTTCTCTTTAACATTATAACCCAATTTACAGATATTTGACCTTTCTCTTTAACATTATAACCCAATTTTCAGATATTTGACCTTTTTCTGTGAAATTATAACCCAGTTCTCAGATATTTGACCTTTCTCTGTAACATTAGAACCCAATTTTTAGATATTCAACCTATTTCTGTGAAATTATAACCCAGTTCTCAGATATTTGACCTTTCTCTGTAACATTAGAACCCAATTTTTAGATATTCAACCTTTTTCTGTGACATTAGAACCCAATTTTCAGATATTTGACCTTTCTCTTTAACATTATAACCCAATTTTTAGATATTTGACCTTTCTCTGTAACATTAGAACCCAATTTTTAGATATTCAACCTTTTTCTGTGAAATTATAACCCAGTTCTCAGATATTTGACCTTTCTCTGTAACATTAGAACCCAATTTTCAGATATTCAACCTTTTTCTGTGACATTAGAACCCAATTTTCAGATATTTGACCTTTCTCTTTAACATTATAACCCAATTTTCCGATATTCGACCTTTTTCTGTGAAATTATAACCCAGTTCTCAGATATTTGACCTTTCTCTGTAACATTAGAACCCAATTTTTAGATATTCAACCTTTTTCTGTGAAATTATAACCCAGTTCTCAGATATTTGACCTTTCTCTGTAACATTAGAACCCAATTTTCAGATATTCAACCTTTTTCTGTGACATTAGAACCCAATTTTCAGATATTTGACCTTTCTCTTTAACATTATAACCCAATTTTTAGATATTTGACCTTTCTCTGTAACATTAGAACCCAATTTTTAGATATTCGACCTTTGTCTGTGACATAACCCAATTTTTAGATATTTGACCTTTCTCTGTAACATTAGAACCCAATTTTTAGATATTCAACCTTTTTCTGTGAAATTATAACCCAGTTCTCAGATATTTGACCTTTCTCTGTAACATTAGAACCCAATTTTCAGATATTCAACCTTTTTCTGTGACATTAGAACCCAATTTTCAGATATTTGACCTTTCTCTTTAACATTATAACCCAATTTTCAGATATTCGACCTTTTTCTGTGAAATTATAACCCAGTTCTCAGATATTTGACCTTTCTCTGTAACATTAGAACCCAATTTTTAGATATTCAACCTATATCTGTGAAATTATAACCCAGTTCTCAGATATTTGACCTTTCTCTGTAACATTAGAACCCAATTTTCAGATATTCAACCTTTTTCTGTGACATTAGAACCCAATTTTCAGATATTTGACCTTTCTCTTTAACATTATAACCCAATTTTTAGATATTTGACCTTTCTCTGTAACATTAGAACCCAATTTTTAGATATTCAACCTTTTTCTGTGAAATTATAACCCAGTTCTCAGATATTTGACCTTTCTCTGTAACATTAGAACCCAATTTTCAGATATTCAACCTTTTTCTGTGACATTAGAACCCAATTTTCAGATATTTGACCTTTCTCTTTAACATTATAACCCAATTTTCAGATATTCGACCTTTTTCTGTGAAATTATAACCCAGTTCTCAGATATTTGACCTTTCTCTGTAACATTAGAACCCAATTTTTAGATATTCAACCTATTTCTGTGAAATTATAACCCAGTTCTCAGATATTTGACCTTTCTCTGTAACATTAGAACCCAATTTTCAGATATTCAACCTTTTTCTGTGACATTAGAACCCAATTTTCAGATATTTGACCTTTCTCTTTAACATTATAACCCAATTTTTAGATATTTGACCTTTCTCTGTAACATTAGAACCCAATTTTTAGATATTCGACCTTTGTCTGTGACATTACAACCCAATTTTTAGATATTTGACCTTTCTCTGTAACATTAGAACCCAATTTTTAGATATTCAACCTTTTTCTGTGAAATTATAACCCAGTTCTCAGATATTTGACCTTTCTCTGTAACATTAGAACCCAATTTTCAGATATTCAACCTTTTTCTGTGACATTAGAACCCAATTTTCAGATATTTGACCTTTCTCTTTAACATTATAACCCAATTTTCAGATATTCGACCTTTTTCTGTGAAATTATAACCCAGTTCTCAGATATTTGACCTTTCTCTGTAACATTAGAACCCAATTTTTAGATATTTGACCTTTGTCTGTGACATTATAACCCAATTTTTAGATATTTGACCTTTCTCTGTAACATTAGAACCCAATTTTTAGATATTCAACCTTTTTCTGTGAAATTATAACCCAGTTCTCAGATATTTGACCTTTCTCTGTAACATTAGAACCCAATTTTCAGATATTCGACCTTTGTCTGTGACATTATAACCCAATTTTTAGATATTTGACCTTTCTCTGTAACATTAGAACCCAATTTTTAGATATTCAACCTTTTTCTGTGAAATTATAACCCAGTTCTCAGATATTTGACCTTTCTCTGTAACATTAGAACCCAATTTTCAGATATTCAACCTTTTTCTGTGACATTAGAACCCAATTTTCAGATATTTGACCTTTCTCTTTAACATTATAACCCAATTTTTAGATATTTGACCTTTCTCTGTAACATTAGAACCCAATTTTTAGATATTCGACCTTTGTCTGTGACATTATAACCCAATTTTTAGATATTTGACCTTTCTCTGTAACATTAGAACCCAATTTTTAGATATTCAACCTTTTTCTGTGAAATTATAACCCAGTTCTCAGATATTTGACCTTTCTCTGTAACATTAGAACCCAATTTTCAGATATTCAACCTTTTTCTGTGACATTAGAACCCAATTTTCAGATATTTGACCTTTCTCTTTAACATTATAACCCAATTTTCCGATATTCGACCTTTTTCTGTGAAATTATAACCCAGTTCTCAGATATTTGACCTTTCTCTGTAACATTAGAACCCAATTTTTAGATATTCGACCTTTGTCTGTGACATAACCCAATTTTTAGATATTTGACCTTTCTCTGTAACATTAGAACCCAATTTTTAGATATTCAACCTTTTTCTGTGAAATTATAACCCAGTTCTCAGATATTTGACCTTTCTCTGTAACATTAGAACCCAATTTTCAGATATTCAACCTTTTTCTGTGACATTAGAACCCAATTTTTAGATATTTGACCTTTCTCTTTAACATTATAACCCAATTTTCAGATATTCGACCTTTTTCTGTGAAATTATAACCCAGTTCTCAGATATTTGACCTTTTTCTGTAACATTAGAACCCAATTTTCAGATATTCAACCTTTTTCTGTGACATTAGAACCCAATTTTTAGATATTTGACCTTTCTCTGTAACATTAGAACCCAATTTTTAGATATTCAACCTATTTCTGTGAAATTATAACCCAGTTCTCAGATATTTGACCTTTCTCTGTAACATTAGAACCCAATTTTCAGATATTCAACCTTTTTCTGTGACATTAGAACCCAATTTTTAGATATTTAACCTTTCTCTTTAACATTATAACCCAATTTTCAGATATTCGACCTTTTTCTGTGAAATTATAACCCAGTTCTCAGATATTTGACCTTTCTCTGTAACATTAGAACCCAATTTTTAGATATTCGACCTTTGTCTGTGACATTATAACCCAATTTTTAGATATTTGACCTTTCTCTTTAACATTATAACCCAATTTTCAATATTTAACTTAGCCGGTGATTATATAGCTGCAACTCTGTTGCCCGACAGACAACTCTACGGTAAAAACTCGCCAGCGATCGCTACACAGGTTGCGGGTGTGCCCAACAGCGCCATCTGTCGTACAGATACCCAGTACTCAATGTAAACAAAGACTCAATTTTCTCTCTGTCGAGCTATCGACAAGACGTACTTACTCGCTGTTGCTAAACTGGAGTTTTTTCACAACTAATTGGTGAAGTACTTTATTCTAGTTTTGAGCTTTCGCTATGCAGGTGTTTTATCTTCATCTTAAATCTTGAACTCATTTTGGATAGATTTAATTATGGTGACAAAGAGAGTATGGACTTTCTTTCACTTTTAAATGGCCGACCCTTCCCTTAGACGGAAGTGTGTTTAGGCTTTTAGTAATTATCTTATCACGTTATAGATTTTCTTCTATATATTTTATATCTCTCCGCCTTTATTAGGCCTCTTCGATTAACTTTCCATTTATTATAAACATATAAAAATAAATTTTAATGTTTTGTTTATATAGACCTTTCCTGAGAGTAGGCGGTCCTAACTTGGAAACCGAAGTTAAACAACGTTGAGCCCTTTATATCGTAATTAGCTTTTAAAGAGCTAAGGATTTAAAACTTTTTAATGTAATATTTTATGAAAGAATTTCTTTGATAGTCTTCGTACTGTTTTCAAAGATGAACTAACGTTTAGTTTTTTTATGCTACGCAGTTGTTGACGTTCAGGACGTTCAACATGCGCTCTATCGTTACGATAGAGAGAGAGAGTGTATCACGGTTTCACTTTGCAGAAAGAGTAAATCGATTCTGACGTTTTGTTCATTCTTTCTTAGATTAAATGTTTTAAATTCTATTTTATTTGAAAAACCTTTCAGTTTTTTCCTTTAGTCAAATAACATGTTTTTTTGACGAAATATAATTGGGCTCTTCTCTTAGGTGCGAAATCAAGAGAGAAAGAGAGAGAGAGATAGAGACGGAGGGAGAGAGAGGAGAGAAAACGTTCTGTTCAAGCGGGTAACGTTGTTCTCGAGTTACTCTCGTCCCTAGTCGCTGTACGGGGAGGAAGGATAAAACGTTTTTAGTTTTTTATTCTCGTCCCCAGGCTATGTGCGGTGAGAGATTGAAAACGTAGTTATATGAACTAGTGTTTAGTCTCTTTCCCAGCCACTGATTTTTTTATCTTAAAATATGTTTTCTGTTTTTTGCTGGTATTAATGAGCTTGCATTATACGACTGATTTCGCAATTACTACCTTTTAATGAAGGGTAGAATTGCGTGTTTCAGGTAGAAATCAGTAAAAGTTTTGATTTCAGTGAAATAAGTGCAAAACAGAAAATCGAAGTGATAAAGTGATATGCGCAAAGTGTTACAGTGCTGCGTCCGAGGGTTCGTCTGTTCGTGCCTGTCGTTCACCTAGTCCGGGACCTCTTGCATGCTCCCAAGCCCAGGGGAGAAGTAATGTCAAACGACTTATGGGTTCGAGAGGCCTTGATCAACGAACAGACGTTTTCCCTCTATGGTATCGGGTGTATCTTACCAAGATCTCCCCTACCATAAGACGAGAGAGACGTTGTTTCTCCTCATCATCCGAAGGCTTTTCGCATAAGAAACCTGTCACAAGGTTTCGAAGCCCTTAAGCGAAAGTCAGTCCTTTCAGGACAGGTCCAGCGTCCTGGTTACAACCATTAGGATAGCTCTGACCCTATGCAGTCATCGGATAACTGCTCGCCGCCTAACAAAAGCGTAACACAGACTCCGAGAGTCTTTTTTTTGTTGACAAAGTGTTGCGGTCACAGACGTTACCCTCGTCTCTTACCACAACCATTTCCGTTGATCCTTAATGGGTTGTATGGCAAGACATGCAGTATATGCTTGCCTCCCTTATGGAAGACTATTCTGCCGATTAGTCCGTTGAGTCTAGCCGTTTATCTCATCGATATCCTGGCTTTCAGCCAACCTAACGTTCCTTTGTGCTTACTGTTGACGTTGGCGTAGCTTAGTCACGTCAGTCAGGTTGTTTAGAACCACACTCGATGCGGTCTCGTGTGGTTTTTCAGCCGCATTTGGACGTTAGGCCACTTGCTGATGCTCCTGTTGACGTTCAAGACGTTCACTAACAATCGGAGTTGACTTGTTTTGACGCTGTGCGTCAACCTCCGCATTCTAGAGTTGTTTTGACTGCTCAGTCTAGGCAGTCAAAGCAGTCTCGAGTGGACGCTGTGCGTCCTCACGCACCTGTTGTGGTTGACAGTTCAGTTGTTGACAGTTCACAGACTGTCAAGCAGTTACATGACGTTGCGTTCTGGTCCGCTACTAATGCACCAGTGAGTGTGGACTCTGCTTATAAAGCATTGCCACCACGGTAGGTCTCTCCCTTGCTTGAGACTCAGCTTTTATCGGACAAGGTTCCTGTAGATGAGGAAGTTGCTGTTCCCCCTCCTACTGATATTCCCTTGAGGACTCTGTCATTTGGAGAGGAGCCTAAAGCTGCTTAGCCTCCTATGGACCTTAATTAAATCATGATGATTTTTTTTTAAGGATCTTTGTCCGGATCTTTTTGTAACTGCTGCTCCTCGTTCGCCTAAACGTCAGAGCTTACACTAGGCCTAGCTACTTCGAAGCCGTTGTTTTTAAGCTAGTGCTCTCTCGCTCTCCTAGAGAGCTTTACGTTGGCTAGGCGACTGGTTTTTCACCAGGAGGAGTTTGGGGGATACAGCCTTTGCTTTCCCTTCTTTTAAACTGGTTTATAGAGCGAGAGTCTGATATGACACGAGAGAAGTTCTCGGCTTGGGAGTTCATGCCTCTGCCTAGATAGACTTCTCAATTCTCGTAGACTCTCCCTGGCGCCTGGCCAGGAGACGCTCCAAGTTGTTTACAGGTCAACTTCACAGCTGTTTTTGAGCCTTTGAAGTTTTGCTGTACAATTATGTCATGCATAACAAGGCTTTCAGGGATGGTAAGCGGTACCGCCTCAGTCGCTAACCCCGTCTGTTGCCACACTTGCTCCCGTAGACCCTAAATGGGCTTTGCTGCAAGACATGCAGTCCAAGCTTGCGTCCTTGATAGAGGACTTTAATGCGGAGAAGGTTGCTACCGAACCTTCTGGCCAACAACCTTCCAACCGGTCGGTTGTGCGCCCTGTTGACGCTGAGGTAACCTACTCGCGTCTGCCAGTTGAGGTGGTTCCTCCACCGATGCGACCCAGTGTGGGTTGCCAGCCGCACGTTGACGTTAAGCGACGCTCTGAGGTGGTTGTTGACGTTCAGGACGTTCAACAACCAGCAGAGGTGACTTGTTTTGACGCAGTGCGTCAACCTCAGCAACCCGGTAGGGTGTTGACTGCACAACCCAGACGGTCTAGACAGTCTCGGGTTGACGCTGTGCTTCCTCGCACACCCATGGTTGTTGACAGTTCACAGACTGTGCAGCAGTTCCATGATGTTGCGTCCGGCTCCGTCACGCTTCCACCAGTGCGACCGGACTCAGCGAGCCAGACGTTGCCCACTCCGTTGCCGTTTCCTCATCAGTTTTCGGATGAGGAACCCTCTGATGAGGACGTTGCTGAACAACAAGACGATCAGCCCCCAGAATAGATCAAGCCCTGCTATCCATCCAGAAGATGCTGAAGAAGGAACGCTGCTCAGTCAGGCTGTGGATGAGTCTGGTAGGGACGCTGTCATCCGTGGAACAATTTGTGTCACTAGGAAGACTACACCTCCGTCCTCTTCAATACCATCTAGCTTTTCACTGGAAAGAGGACAAGACGCTAGAAGCGGTCTCGATCCCGGTATCCGAAAAGATAAAGTCTTGTCTGACTTGGTGGAAGGACAATATCAACCTAAGAGAGGGTCTTCCCCTGGCTGTTCAGACTCCCAACCACGTTCTCTTCTCGGACGCATCGGACGTGGGCTGGGGCGCGACACTAGACGGTCGGGAATGCTCAGGACTGTGGAACTCGAGTCAGAGGAGCATGCATATCAACTGCAAGGAGCTGTTGGCAGTACATCTGGCCTTGAAAAGCTTCAAGTCTCTCCTTCGAGGCAAAGTGGTGGAAGTTAACTCGGACATCACCACGGCCTTGGCGTACATCTCCAAACAAGGAGGTACCCACTCACTGACGTTGTACGAGATCGCAAGGGACCTGCTCATCTGGTCAAAAGGTCAAGACATCTCCCTAGTAACGAGGTTCATCCAAGGCGACTTGAACGTCATAGCAGATTGTCTCAGTCGGAAAGGGCAAGTAATTCCAACCGAATGGACCCTCCACAAGGATGTGTGCAAGAGACTTTGGGCCACTTGGGGTAAAACCATCCATAGATCTCTTTGCAACCTCGCTGACCAAGAGGCTTCCAATCTATTGCTCTCCAGTCCCGGACCCAGCAGCAATACATATAGATGCTTTCCTCCTAGATTGGTCACATCTGGATCTCTACGCATTCCCACCGTTCAAGATTGTCAACAAGGTACTGCAGAAGTTCGCCTCTCACGAAGGGACAAGGTTGACGTTAGTTGCTTCCCTCTGGCCCGCGAGAGAATGGTTCACCGAGATACTTCGATGGTTAGTAGACGTTCCCAGTAGTCTTCCTCTAAGGGTAGACTTTCTACGTCAGCCACACGTAAAGAAGGTACTCCAAAGCCTCCACGCTCTTCGTCTGACTGCCTTCAGACTATCGAAAGACTCTCGAGAGCTAGAGGCTTTTCGAAGGAAGCAGCCAGTGCGATTGCTAGAGCAAGGAGAGCTTCTTCCATTAGAGTCTACCAATCGAAGTGGGAAGTCTTCCGAGACTGGTGCAAGTCAGTTTCTGTATCCTCGACCAGTACCTCTGTAGCTCAAATAGCTGTTTTTCTCTCATACCTGAGAAAAGGACGATCCCTTTCAGCTCCCACTATCAAGGGCTACAGAAGCATGTTGGCATCGGTCTTCCGGCATAGAGGCTTAGATCTTTCCAAACATAAAGATCTGCAAGACCTCCTTAAGTCTTTTGAGACCACCAAGGAGCGTCGTTTGGCTACCCCTGGATGGAATTTAGACGTGGTACTAAGATTCTTCATGTCAGATAGGTTGGAGCCGTTACAATCAGCCTCCCTGAAAGATCTCACTCTTAAGACTCTTTTCCTGGTATGCTTACCCTCGGCTAAAAGAGTCAGTGAGATTCATGCCTTCAGCAAGAACATAGGATTTTCGTCAGAAAAAGCCACTTGTTCGCTACAACTTGGTTTTCTAGCCAAAAATGAGCTGCCTTCTCGGCCTTGGCCTAAATCTTTCGATATCCCCAGCTTATCGGAGATCGTAGGTAATGAACTAGAAAGAGTCTTATGCCCTGTTAGAGCTCTTAAGTTTTATTTAAAGCGTACTAAACCTTTACAAGGCCAATCTGAAGCTTTATGGTGTTCAGTTAAGAAACCATCCTTGCCTTTGTCAAAGAATGCTTGGTCAGACTTTATCAGATTGTTAATACGAGAAGCTCATTCACATCTGAGTGAGGAAGACCGAACTTTGCTTAAGGTGAAGACGCACGAAGTTAGAGCTGTAACAACTTCCGTGGCCTTTAAGCAAAATATATCTCTGCAAAGTATAATGGACGCAACCTATTGGAGAAGCAAGTCAGTGTTCGCGTCATTTTACTTGAAAGATGTCCAGTCTCTTTACAAGAACTGCTACACACTGGGACCATTCGTAGCAGCGAGTGCAGTAGTGGGTGAGGGCTCAACCACTACAATTCCCTAATTCCATACCCTTTTAATCTGTCTCTTGAAATGTTTTTATTGTTGTTTTTTGGGTTGTCCGGAAGGCTAAGAAGCCTTTCGCATCCTGGTTGATTTGGCGGGTGGTCAAAGTCATTTCTTGAGAGCGCCTAGATTAGGGGTTTTGATGAGGTCCTGTTGTATGGGTTGCAACCCTTGATACTTCAGATCCTAGGGGTCGATCAGCATCCTAAGAGGATCGCGAGGCTCCGTAAGGAAGACGTACTTAAAAGGCAGAGTAATTGTTCAAGTCGACTTCCTTACCAGGTACCTATTTATTTTGTTTTTGTTATTTTGATAACTTCTAAAATGAAATAAAAACTCTTAGCTCATAAAAGTGTAAACATATTGCTGGTCTCTACCCACCCCCCTGGGTGTGAATCAGCTATATAATCACCGGCTAAGTTAAATATTGAAAAATGTTATTTTGATAATAAAATAAATTTTTGAATATACTTACCCGGTGATTATAAATTAAAGGACCCTCCCTTCCTCCCCAATAGAGACGCAGTGGGACGAGGAGAAAATTGAGTCTTTGTTTACATTGAGTACTGGGTATCTGGACGACAGATGGCGCTGTTGGGCACACCCGCAACCTGTGTAGCGATCGCTGGCGACTTTTTACCGTAGAGTTGTCTGTCGGGCAACAGAGTTGCAGCTATATAATCACCGGGTAAGTATATTCAAAAATTTATTTTATTATCAAAATAACATTTTTCAGATATTCGACCTTGTTCTGTGAAATTATAACCCAGTTCTCAGATATTTGACCTTTCTCTGTAACATTAGAACCCAATTTTCAGATATTCAACCTTTTTCTGTGACATTAGAACCCAATTTTTAGATATTTGACCTTTCTCTTTAACATTATAACCCAATTTTCAGATATTCGACCTTTTTCTGTGAAATTATAACCCAGTTCTCAGATATTTGACCTTTCTCTGTAACATTAGAACCCAATTTTTAGATATTCGACCTTTGTCTGTGACATTATAACCCAATTTTTAGATATTTGACCTTTCTCTGTAACATTAGAACCCAATTTTTCATTAACCTCGTGACCCTCTTCTCTCCACAGTTGTTCAGGAGGCAACGGCCACAGGAGATCCGGAGTTGCTGGGGGCAGTGGTGGAGGGCAGGGACATGGAGCGTTACTCCTCCCGCGTGGCGGGGATTCCTACACTATTATGCAAATTAAAAGAGGTAAGGGAAGGTTGATGTGACTTTGTACTGTCGGAATTCTGCATTTTGGTGGTGACTTTTGCCCGGCTGCATTTTGCTGATGAGTTTTTCAAATTGAAGGAGAGCAAAGTGTAATTTACTATCGAATTTACAGCTGTCCCCACTTTCTATCCTTTTAACTTTACGATGAATCTTGAATGGTTTGTCTTTACTCTAGGGTTTGCGTTACAAATATTTATAACTAGGTGCTTAAGGGTTGCCTTTACTTATAAAATGTTATTTTACAGTTGCCGTCACTTATGAAAAGAGATAATTGGGGTTGCCTTTATACCTTTACTTTAAAAAATATTTATTTTAGGGTTGCCTTTATTTATAAAAAGGTACTTAAGGGTTTCTACATACATACATATACCAAGGCACTTCCCCCAATTTTGGGGGGTAGCCGACATCGAACAAATGAAACAAAAAGGGGGACGTCTCCTCTCTACGTTCCTCCCAGCCTGACGAGGGACTCAACCGAGTTCGGCTGGTACTGCTAGGATGGCACAGCCCAACCTCCCACATTATCCACCACAGATGAAGCTTCATAATGCTGAATCCCGTACTGCTGCTTAAGGGTTTCTGTTATTTATAAAAAGGTACTTTAGGGGTTGCTATTACTTTACTTAAAAAAACGAACTTTAGGGTTCCAGTTATTATGAAAAGTTACTTTACGATTACCGTTACTTATTAAAAGAGCAGAGGTATTTGAAGCTACCAAAAATTGGAACCTCGTTCAGTTTCTGTTTATTATCTGATTGAGTAGTTTTTTTCATTAAAGCATTAAAGCATCTTTTTTACAAGAGGAAGGCCAAGGTTTGGGTGGATGGATGGAGGGAAGAAAGCTCTGGGTGATAGGAGGATAGATGTGAGAGAGGCAAGAGAGCGTGCTAGAAATAGGAATGAATGGCGAGCGATTGTGACGCAGTTACGGTAGACCCTGCTGCTTCCTCCAATGCCTTAGATGACCGCGGAGGTAGCAGCAGTAGGGGATTCAGCCTTATGAAGTTTCATCTGTGATGGATAATGTGGGAGGGTGGGCTGTGGCACCCTAGCAGTACCAGCTGAACTCGGTTGAGTCCCTTGTCAGGCTGGAAGGAACGTAGAGAGTAGAGGTCCCCTTTTTGTTTTGTTTCATTTGTTGATTTCGGCTACCCCCCAAAATTGGGAGAAGTTCCTTGGTATATGTATGTATGTTTATACTGATTTCATTACTGCTCTGTTTTTTGTACAGCACTGTACTTGCCTGCCTTCATCTTTACGTTCGGTATTATTTCTCACATCTCCCCAAACCTCTTTGTTCATTGTTCACGTTTTCCAACACAAAAAAAAACTTTTATAATTCTTACTTTTCTAAAGAGGTGTAAGAATATTATCAAATCCTGTTCATCAGTACAGAATGTCTCCGACTTACAAACTAAATTGTTTCCAAGAAGCTTTTTGTAAGTCAAATTTGGATATATTTTGGCCTAGGTTAGACCTAACCTGAGTCCCTTGCCTATGATTTCCAACTAAAAAAGTCAACAAATAGTCAGGTTTCATATGAAATGGATATAAGGATATTACAAATGTCGTTTTGCTTACTCCGGATAGCTAGGTTGGTAGCGTCGTGGGCTTCTGTTTCAGAGGTCCCTAATTCGTGTCCCCGCTAAGGTGCGAATAGTGTGAGACCTTCTACCGGGGTTACTCCCCAGGGTGGCGCCTGGTGGGGGAGGTTAGAGTGGGCTAGTGATAGTCCCTGCTGGCTCATGGTCGCCCGAGGAGATGATGAAGGTCGTCTCAGGGGAGACCTAAGACCCGCAACTTTAACTTTTAACACTTTTACCCCCAGGGTATTTGGAAATTTCCAACCCTTAACCCCCAGGGGTTATTTTTTTTCAAGCACATTTTGCAGTATATTTTTTTAAAATTGCTCTAACAGCCTTAATTTTTGTCATAGAGAGGTCAGGTTGGTCTCATTCTCTTGGAAAATGCCTGAAGTTTCTCAAAAAACTATCAAAAATATGCAAAAAAAATTTTAAACAGCAGTTTTTTGCAAGGACGTACCGGTACGTCCATGGGGGTAAAGGGATGAGTTTTGTGAACGTACCAGTACGTCCTTTGGGGGTAAAAGGGTTATCTTTTATTAAATGATATAATATTGTTTTATTACACAGTACAGTGAACCCTCGTTTATCGCGGTAGATAGGTTCCAGACGCGGGCGCGATAGGTGAAAATCCGCGAAGTAGTGACAGCATATTTACCTATTTATTTAACATGTATATTCGGACTTTTAAAACCTTCCCTTGTACGTAGTACTGTTAACAAACCACCCTTTACACCCTGTAATGTACAGAACACTTAATGCATGTACTACAGCACCCTAAACTAAAACAGGCACAAATATTAAAGGCGATTTTATATCATGTGTTTCCTAAACACCTAAAAAGCACGATAAAAAATGGCAACCAATGTTTTGTTTACGTTCATCTCTGATCATAATGAAGAAACAAACTCATTTAGTGTACACATATATGTACGTATGGTTAGTTTTTGCATCGATTATATTGATTATACAGTACTGTATGTTGATTTTTTTATTACCAATGTTTTAGTTTACGTATTTTTCTTAGGACTTCCAAATGAAATCTTTTTCTTTATGACGCCGCCTGAAACGACGGCGTGTACGCTCAGTAAACAACCACGCTCAGAACAAACAAGGCATTTAACACGCATGATGATAGTGATAAATAATGATACAGTACATACAGTATTTACAGTACAAAGCATTTACAAAATATGTTACCTTACAAATATAAATTATACAGTACTTGTACGTAGCAAAGCAGGAAAACAATTTGAGAGAGAGAGAGAGAGAGAGAGAGAGAGAGAGAGAGAGAGAGAGAGAGAGAGAGAGAGAGAGAGAGAGAGAGAGAGAGAGAGATTGTTTTACGTACGTAAATGTAAATTTTAAACAAAAAAAATATGATAGGTTACAACATGTAGACTTTTAAAACCTTCCCTTTAACTTAATGCATACAGTACGTACATTACTAAACTATAAAACAGGTTAAAGTAAAAAATAAAGATTGTTACTGTACTCACCACGAAAGAAGTTCAAGAAAAACTTGAATGACGATGGCGATGAATTTGCTGCACAGTAGAAATGATGATGATGAAGCTGATGATGTGTTCTACTGTGCAGTCAATGATAGTATTTTACGTCTCTTCAGACGGAGGTGTCTTTTCCTGGGACACCTCTTCAACTTCTTCAATTTCTTCCGAAGGCGTACTAGCAGGAGGAACTGGCTCTTTTTTGCGAGGCTGAAAAAACATTGTGATCGGAAGTTGTTGCCGCTGCTTCTTTTTTCGATCCAAGAGCATCCTGTAGGGAGTCGTGATGTCATCGACCTTGTTGCAGAATTGCATCGAGCGAACCATATCCTCGTCCCACTCTTGCAACATTTCTTTCGCCTCCTTCATATGGTTGCAGAACTTGGCGAGCCGTTCTAATGTTAAGCCCGTTTCTTCTACATTTTCTTGGGTCTCTTCCTGGGTACCCTCACTCTCTTCCTCACTTGCCGATTTCGTCAGGTCTTCGAGGTCTGCGTCAGTTAGGGGCTGGGAATGGCAGTCCAACAACTCGTCGACGTCTTCAGTCGTCATGTCGCCAAACCCGTCACCCCCAATTATGGCAGCCAACTGCACAGATTTCCGTATTGCAGAGTGTTGGATTTCCGACGGAGTAAATCCCTTGTCGTCGTAAACAATATCGGGCCACAGCTTCTTCCAGCTCGCATTTACGGTTGCAGGTTTCATCTCTTGAAGTGCCTTTTGAATATTCTGCAGGCACGTGGCTATGGTGTACTGCCGCCAGTACGCCTTCAAGTTGAAGTCTTCATCCTCGTCATCTTGGGCAGCATCCACACACGCAACGAGGTCCGCCAAGGTATTCTTCGTGTAGAGGGCCTTGAACGCCCTGATAACCCCCTGGTCCATTGGTTGAATTAATGACGTGGTGTTGGGTGGCAGGAACTCAACCTGAACGCCCTCACGCGACAGGTCAGTTGCGTGTCCACCAGCGTTATCCATAAGGAGAAGGATCTTGAATGGCAAGCCCTTCTCTAAGAGATATTCATGGACTTGCGGGATGAAACACTGGTGGAACCAGTTGGAGGTCAGCATCTTCGTAATCCATGCTTTTTGATTATGCATCCAGTACACGGGAAGGAGATTCTTATTTTTGTTTTTCAAAGCGCGAGGATTTTTCGACTTATAAATAAGCCCCGGCTTTAACAAAAATCCAGCAGCATTGCCACACATCACGAGGGTAACGCGATCCTTGAATGCCTTAAAGCCAGAGGCTTTGGCTTCCTCTTTGAACAGGAAAGTTCGCGACGGCATTCTCTTCCAAAACAAGCCGGTTTCATCCATATTAAACACTTGTTCCGGCTTGTATCCACCTTCAGCGATAATGTTCTTGAAAGTCTGGTTCACGTAAGTTTCAGCAGCGGCAGTGTCAGCGGAAGCAGACTCCCCATGCAGGGAAACGCTTTTCAGGGCGAAGCGTTTCTGAAACTTCGCGAACCATCCTTTGCTGGCGGAAAAACGTTGTTTCTGACGCTGGGAATCAGTGGAGGTCCCTGGTTGAGGATCATCTACATCATCATCTTCTTCAGCATGGTCGCCATCGTCGTCATGAGGTTCCTTTACCGCAAAATTCTCATACAAGCTCAAAGCCTTTGTTCGGATGGTGTTCGTATCCAACGCTATGTTCTTCTTCCGACAGTCGGCAATCCACACAGCTAAAGCACCTTCCATGCGTACGATCGTTTTATTACGCGTTGTAACGACTCGCTTCGCTGATCTGCTAAAGGTGATTGCAGCAGTCTTTCTAATGTTCGCCTCGTCCTTCCTGATGTAGCGAACGGTGGATTCGTTGATGCCAAAATGGCGGCCGGCGGCCGCGTAACTTCTACCATCTTTTAACATGTCGAGAAGCGTAACCTTCTCAGCTATCGTCATCATTCTTCGGTGGCGTTTAGGCTCACTACCAGCCTTACTAGAAGCAGAACGCTTGGGAGCCATTGTAACAGAAAGTTCAACAAAAAGTTCAACTTAAAACAGTCGCACACAGCACAGATTAAACTTCACAAAGTTAAGAACGTCTACTCAGCAATACGCGGAAAGAGAAAGTGAACGATGCAGACCCGCGAGAACTGTGATGCTGGAAGTTGAAGATGCGGGCAAAACACCAATCACAGGCTAGATAACAAAACTTGAGTTTTGATTCGTCATCTGTCAGCGCTTGAACCAATCACAACCCGTCTTACAGTACATGGTGCGTTGGTTACTCATAGAAGATGCCCCGCGCATACTGAACGTACGTAGATTAAGTACAAGGGTACCGTAATAATAATAAATAATGATAATAATACTGTACAGTACAGTAATAATAATAATAATAATGATTAATAATAATAACAATAATAATTTTATTAACAACAACAACAATAATAATAATAATAACAATAATAATAAAAATTTACGTACGTACGCTATTTTACGCCTCTCTCTCTCTCTCTCTCTCTCTCTCTCTCTCTCTCTCTCTCTCTCTCTCTCTCTCTCTCTCTCTCTCTCTCGTACGCTTACAGTACTTATTCGAAATGTGATTTTTGCAACAAAGAATATTATTGGATGCAGTACTGTACTACGTACGTATACATACAAAAGATTCATGGAAAAGAAGCACATCCATTACAGTACACACCATTCTAATATGGTATGACTGCATCTGATTTGCGTTTCATGTTCGATTTAATTTTACTACGTACTGAATTATCGTATGATCACATTCTCTTTTCGTGTTTTATTTCTTTCTGTGCTGAATTATATATCATATGTAATGCAATGAACAATCAGTAAGAGCAGATATTACTAATTACAGTATTAATGGAATTACAGGTAACAAAATATCGTATTTGGTTATCTTCAGATTTCGCGGTATTTTCGAATTTTCCGGAAAATCCGCGATATGTATATATATATGGGTTATGGGAAAACCCCGCGAAGTGGTGAATCCGCGATTGTCGAACCGCGAAGTAGCGAGGGTTCACTGTACTTCTTTATATTATTTGTTATTTTCAATTGGATTTGTGTTTGTATTTCTGAATGCTTGTAAGTAGGGGGACCTTCTGTAATAATGAATTTTATTGTCCACAGGCACCTGACTTTTATGTGGAGATGAAATGGGAGTTCACTAGTTGGGGTGAGTGTTTCTACAACTATTGTTAATATAATTGATATTTTTCTCATCTGTATTATCTTATAACGCTAAAGAATGTATGAGAATGAATAGAATAGAGTTTAAGTTTATTCTTATAGGGTGTCGTTCATGATTTGAGAAGTTGAGTAACGGTAGGCAGCGTCTGAAAGAGTTGAAGACCACCTCCGTCGTGGTAGGAGCTTGTGACATACTCGTAAATACAGCAATAGCTTTGTTGTTATTTATAATCTTTGGTAGACTAAACCCTTCTTTTTTCTTTAGTTGGAGTTAAACGGACTTCACAGTTTTGCCAAGAGTTTTTTTTTGGCAAAGGATAACCTCACCAAGTCGAACCAAAATAATATAGGAAATCTTGCTTGGAGCAAAATTTCATGCAGCAAAAATTAATAAGTTTCGACTCATCGGATTTAGAATACCCAAGAGGTATTCAAAGGAGGAAGGCCAAAAAATTTGAAAATGGTCTTACCATCCACATTTATACACCTTAAGTACTATATTATATCCTCTCTTGCTGCTTGTCCGTCTCCTCCTACTCTGCGTAGGAAGACTGTAGTCTGGCTCGCCAGATGGCAGATGCTAGTCCCAGGGAAAGTCTGGTGTTTTCCCACTTATCCTTTGGAAGGTCACTCCTCGTGAGGATGTAGTGTTGTCAGTGGTCCTCTTACTCTGCTTTAAAGGCATTACCCAGTGGTTCCTATCTACGCCTACTTTTTAGACTACCCTTTTGCTTATGTTCTGGCATTCTTTTTGCCATTTTGCCGTGCATCCTCTTAACTTGGATTTCACTGCGGAATTACAGCCTTTTTTTTTTTCCCGTAGTTGCAACTTGGCTGTGAATGACCTACCTAGTCCGTGCTCTGGACTTTATGACCCAAATTCTAAGACTAACTGAAAACTTTCTTGTTCGCCAAGTGCTTCGATATTGTGGAATTGTCGATAAATGAGTAATATGCGTTGTGAAATGTTGAATGCTTTCGAACAAACAGGATAAATTGATAGTGGAGATCCTATAGAGAATAGGGTTCCCCTGGTGTATAGGACCAGAAAAGCAGCCTCTAAAGTATAAGTACAGTAACTAACTTTCCTTTATGTAATTTCAACTATACTCTGATGTGGTTTGACGCAGTGCAATTAACACTTAACCCCCCCTGTGAATCTGATGACACACACTGGCTGTTATATTGAAAATTTATTCAGTTTTCTAATGGACTTTTCAGATTCTTTCTACTTCTGTTCCTTTGTTAGTTACGCTACGAGACGTTGACATAAGTATGGTGATGCACAACGTCATTGCTCCCTGGCCTAAAGTCTTGAACCTAACTGATTTTTTCATGACTTGGATACAAGTACAAGAGGGTTAATTTGCTTTTTGGTGAGTGGGTGCACAACATTTGACAGAACTCGGTGATGTGACTTGCATGTGTATTGTGGGAGTTATTTTTTTTAGTTTGTATAACAAGTTGCCTTCCTAGATTTTTAGAGTCTTGTCCCAAAGAATTCTTTACAAATGAGAAGTGAAAATGGAAGCTAGGTATAGTTGATGAGGGAAAGAAGTGGTTAAAAAGGTCGATAACAATCAATAAAGTTGAACACCCTGGTGAGAAGAAAGTAAAATCGGGAAAAGATGAGAACTTTAACCTCAGTGTCTTGTTCTAAAGTAGAGTCCATCTCTATTACTTCTTTGCGAATTGATTAGGAATCTTGTGTCTATTCAAAAGTGAAATCTAGATTGTCTTCCCAGGCTCTCTATCGTTTATAGAATCAAGTCAGTTTTTTACTTGGAGTAATGTGTTCGTAGGGGCTTTGACGATGAATCTTACAGGTGAATTTTGATGAAATTTTAACATTCTAAAAACATTTGGTAAGGTTGTGACAATATTAGATTTAATAATCAAAGTTAATTTTTTGAAGTACGATGTACTGTATAGTACAGTATTTGAGGATTAGCAAATTCTGTAAGCTTATAATGGAGCAAAATTAGTTTGGTAGTGCAAATTTTTCTAGGACATTCTATACATGAAAGAGAAACTGTCAACCTGAATATGTAATATTTTATTGTATGAGACATTCTGTTTTGATTTTGTAAATGTATTGATTATTTTAATCAAATTTTGTATGCGTATTAATGATAGAAAAAATATTTATGCTTCCGTGCCGTGAACTGTTCATATCGAACGCAGACTATTGTGTTCATTGTGAGTATTAGATATCAAAGAATGATTTCTTTCCAAGGTTTTTGGCAATGTTCTCAGTCCTGTGACCTTAACTCTAGATATTTGTTATGTCAGTTCGGAGTATAATTGCTTCAAACTCTATCAAACGTTGCTGTCCGTTATTCAACTTCTCAAATCATGAACGACATCCTATATGAATTAACATAACCTCTATCCTGTTAGATTCTTTTGGATACATATCGGCTTCACAGTTTAAAACAAAGATTAAGACAACCTGAAACAGTGGTTTGTATGTGCGAAACATAGAACTGTTTGATAAATATCCCATTTTGTGCTAGGTAACTTTTTCTATGTCTTTTAGTCTTGTCACTTGTGGTTAGTGACTTGGTCTAACCTTTGCATTCTAGTCTCAGAGAGGGGTCATGAAATCGACATACTGAAAGGTATGTGGTGTTCGCAATTGAGGGCTGAAGCCCCGAGTCGCTTCTTGGTGTCGCACAGTTGTACAGCATCACTTTGAATTCAATAGCTTCCAATGTGAACATCAGCATAAGCCGACGTAGCCTCTATGCCTCCTACTGTACGACTCCTCTTCTTCTTTCCAGTGCCTCTCGTCTCGCGCATGTGTCCGAGCGACACTTACCGAGTGTACAAAAGCGGGTCGAACGTTCGCATCGACACGACGCTTCTGGGGTTCGACCAGACGAGCTGGCAGCGAGGGAACAGGAGTTACATTTTCAAGGGTCATGGTAAGTTTGTAGGAAGAGAGATTCAAGAAATTGATTGAGGCTAAGGTGATAAGGCTCGGAGGATTTAAGATCTTCCATAACCTGACAGATTGAGCTGTAGTAATTTCAAATGATTGGACGAGAAAGTTGATGTATTTCAACAGAACCTCCAAACCTTAGATTGCGTCCACATGTGCAGGTTGGAGCAGGCTGAAGCTTGGATAGTAATACCTTAAGCTGCTTCCATACATGCAGGTAGGCGCAGGCCAAAGCTCGGATCTAAAGTAGTTGAACTAGAATCTATGGATTTCAAATCAGAGCTTCAGCTTGTTCCGACTTGCACCTGCCGAAAAGCCACCCGAGTGGATGCAGCCTTGAACTGTTTCGTTATTTTGTTAATGATTCTACTGTGTTTGTTTCTTTAATTTCATAAAAGGCCATTCTGCTCACTCAAATGTTACCTAAATATTCATTTATCTTTTTTCTATTTCCTAAATGAATAATGAATTACTCTGTTTCTATATTGCTAGGTATTTATAGCTTGATTCCATATTATTCCCTCTTATTCAATGAATTCCCTATTGTGCTTATAAGACTCTTCTTAAAATGTTAATGTATTGATTTTTGTAACTTTCTTTCGATTGTGTTCCAAGGAATTTCGTTAAGTATGTATAGCTGTGAATTTTATTTGTTGAATATTTTGAATTTTTGAATACGGTACGTTAATTCAAATGCGTTTTATGTTGAATTAAACTTGATTTCTTTCCAGTCGATGGAGCCACCATGATGGAGGTCGATCACGAAACTGGACAGGTGAGTCGAGAGAAATATTTCATCAAGGCACCAGCTACCCGTTGAGATATTACCCCCTAGAGATAGTCATTTTGGTCCTTTGACTGGCCAGAGAGTACTACATTGGATCCCTCTCTCTGATTACGGCTCATTTTTCTTATGTGTACACATACACCGAATAGTCTTTCCTATTTTTTACGCATTTTCCTCTTTCCTCATACACCTGACAATACTAAGCTAATCAAACATATCTTGTTCACTTAAGGGGTTAACTACTGCAATGTATTTGTTCAGTGGCTATTTTCCTTTAGGTAAGGGTAGAAGAGACTATAGCTATGGAAAGCAGCTCTACAAGGAAAAGGACACAACAAAATCAAACAATTCTTCTCTTGTTTTGAGTAGTGTAAGAATAATTATTTTACTGACGATTGAATAAATGTCTCTTTTAACTTGCAATCTGCAGTTCATGAATTAGAAGAACCTCACTCACAGCTTCATAGTTTTCACTAGAGTCCACAGCCTAACTATCCTTGTGGGTAGACCTAAATGTCTACTTGAAGGTTTAAAGGTCTCTCATGAATAGAAGAGGCAAGAGACAGGACAATCCCCCTAGAGACTGACCATATATACATATGATCAGTGCCCAAGCCCCTTCTCTATCAAGTTAGGACCAGGGAGGGCCAGGCAATGGCTATTAATGACACAGCAGGTAGACCTATAGGCTCCCCCAAACCCTCCATCTTTAGCTCATATGGATGGTGAGGTTGCAGACACTACAGGAAACTTTAAAGTTTCTTCAGAAGCCATTGCCTATCTCCACCTGGTCCTACTTTAGGTTGAGAGGGGACTTAGACACTGATCATGAGTAATCTTTAGAATTTAAGCATTTTTGCATCTACTGTGATGTCTGTCTTCTATACCTAACTTTAGATCTTGGCATTTTGCAGTTATGCATTTTGAAAATCTTTTAGTAATAGTAGTAGTAGCAGAAATAGCAGAAGATTTACATTAAAATCCTTGCAAGTTAAGAAAAGTATAAGCTAAAAGATAAGCCACTTAATAGAAGCAAAAATAGAAGATTTATATTGCAAAGTAAGTAAGAAAAGTGGAGCCTAAAAGATCACCCACTTAATAACATCATTGAAGTCTCCTCGAATATTCCTGCAGGTGTACATGGAGAGCATGAAGACGCTAGCGCCCGACCAGGTCCAGACGTACATGCGGCCTCACCCGGGCATGGTTTCGCACCGTTTGACCACCCCAATAGCCACCACTTACGTCGATACGGAAAAAATAAGTTTTGAGAGGTGAGGGCAACACCAATTTTGTCTTTTAGTTGGTTTTTGTTAGGGGTTTTTCTTCTGTAGAAGTTTTGGAAATGTTTTTAAGATATCAGAGAAGGATTGTTTTTCTCTTTCATCGACGGAGGCAAGTTTTCAGAGAAGGGTTACTTTTCTCTTTCATAGACAGAGGCTAGTTTTCATGCATTGATGTCCAAAAAGCGCATTTGACAGATAAAGCTATTTATAAAGTCCTCGACTTGCAAACATTCAGCAGCGATGCAAACACAAATCCAACAGAAAATAACAAAGATAAGGTAAAGAAATATCTGTAATAAAACATCAAGTTGCTGTCAGTGCGAGGGGAGAGCGAAGATACAAAGGATGATACATACAAAAAAAGAGAAATGTCATTAATATGTACGATCGTGTGACACACGGGTGGTACATATCATTTAATACAGTAAGCAAAATGTCATTTGTAATACCCTGATATCTATTTCATATAAAACCTGACTTTGTTGACTTATGTAGCTGGGAATTATAGGCAAGAGATTCAGGCTAGGCTTACCGCAAGCCAGAATTTAACAAATCGACTTTTCAAAACAGCTTCTTGGAACTAAATAAGTTTGTAAGTTCATGACCTGTATTTTAGATATTGATAAACCAAATATTCTGTAGTATTCTGAAGAGGACATTTATAGTTTTTGTACTTTCTGATACTACAATCATGCTATACATGCTAGTAGATGTTTGCTCAGACATCTTATATAATGTTTACAATTGTTCCTGAAAGCTAAATCACTGGCTACACCACCACTTACTTAACCCTTTTTACCCCCAATGGACGTACTGGTACATTTCAGAAAACTCATCCCTTTACCCCCATGGACGTACAAGTACGTCCTTGCAAAAACAGCTATTTACATTTTTGTTTGCATATTTTTGATAACTTTATGAGAAACTTCAGGCATTTTCCAAAAGAATGAGACCAACCTGACCTCTCTATGATGAAAATTAAGGCTGTTAGAGCAATTTGAAAAATATATATTGCAAAATGTGCTTGAAAAAAAAAATAACCCTTGTGGGTTAAGGGTTGGAAAGTTCCAAATAGCTTGGGGGTAAAAGGGTTAATGAACATCCTCTACAACATTTCCAGAAGACTAAAATAACTTCAAGCAATTCCCCCCCAAAAAGAAAAAAAAAACATTTATATCCTAAAATGTTTAAGAAACAAAACAATCCTATCTGTTTAACCTAAGACAAGGACATCATACTTGAAATTTTATTGTTGTCTTAAAGAAAATCTCTGAATCAATTTTGCTAAAAGTCATTCCGATACATATCTAGAATTTCGAAATGCTTGTCAGGATTATTTTGTAATTGAGTTAAAGTTGTTGGAAGTTAAATAAAACCAGAAATTAGATAAGGACGGAAAGTTGATGCAGTCTGAAACAGAGGGACGTGGTCGTATGTCATACTATACTCGACTCGCAGCTGTGCCCTTTTAGCTCGGGAAAGTTTCCTGCTATCTGATTGGTTAGAATTATCTTGTCAATCGGTGATGAGGAAACTTTTATGAGCTAAAAGGGCACCCCTGCGAGTCTGTACAAATCTGCCCCACTGAAAAGAATTGACTATAGTACCATCTTCATACTGGTTCGATTAAATTTTTTGCATGGAATTCTTGTGCCATGAGTTAATTTCATTTAAGTAATTATTATATCAGATCTGTTCATTTTTTAGGGACAAAGCCGGCATATGGGGTTGGCGTAGCGATCGGAGCGAGATGGTCAACGGTCATGATTGTAAGGTAAGTTTATGAATGTTGTTTTTACGTGTGCTGTAGATATCATTAAAATCCTTAAAATGAAATAGGGAGTGGATGGTTAACCTTGGCTAAAAGTCTTTTGTGTTGTAGATATTAAAATCCTTAAAATAGAATTACGGGTGGATGGTTAACCTTGGCTAAAGGTCTTTTGTGTTGTAGATATCATTAAAATCCTTAAAATGAAATAGGGAGTGGATTGTTAACCTTGGCTAAAAGTCTTTAGTGTTGTAGATGTTAAAATCCTTAAAATGAAATAGGGAGTGGATGGTTAACCTTGGCTAAAAGTCTTTTGTGTTGTAGATGTTAAAATCCTTAAAATAAAATACGGAGTGGATGGTTAACCTTGGCTAAAAGTCTTTTGTGTGTTGTAGACATCATTAAAATCCTTAAAATAGAATAGCGGGTGGATGGTTAACCTTTGCTAAAAGTCTAATAGCTCATCTTTCAGCTTCGCCAAAATTAATATCCCTATAAACAGCTACAGGTTTGTATTGCTAGGAAAAATACAAATTACTTCTAAATTTTTCATTTTTATATGTGCCGTAGGTATCATTAAAATCATTGAAATAAAAGATTTTCTGAAGTAATGGGTTGCTGACGGCACTGAATTTCCAGTGTTTCCCATCTTGGCCTCGCCTGAAACTTTTCCAACCATTCGTCTGGTATTGTACTCGCCAGCATTCGAGTCTCCTCGCTGCTTATGTCCTTTTATTAAGGCTCCACATTCGACAGTCTTTTTTTAGACAGAAAGACGTAGTAGTGAATTTTGTTATTTGTTGTAAATGATGTAAAAGATGGAAAATTAACCTGTACTGTTTGGAGGTGGTTGATTGGCCTAACAGAATCACATGATTGGCACAGCAGAATCACCCGATTGGCCCAACAGAATCACCTGATTGGCACAACAGAATCACTTGATTAGCACTGCAGAATCACTTGATTGGCACAGAAGAATCACTTGATTGGCACAGCAGAATCACCTGACTGACCCAACAGAATCACCTGACTGGCCCAACAGAATCACTTGATTGGCACAGCAGAATCACCTGGTTGACCCAACAGAATCACCTGATTGGCACAACAGAATCACTTGATTTTCACAGCAGAATCACTTGATTGTCATAGCAGAATGACCTGATTGACACAGCAGAATCACCTGACTGTCACAACAGAATCACTTGATTTTCACAGTAGAATCACCTGATTGACACAGCAGAATCACCTGATTGGCACAACAGAATCACTTGATTGGCATAGCAGAATCACTCGATTTTCACAGCAGAATCACCTGATTTTCATAGTAGAATCACCTGGTTGACACAACAGAATCACTTGATTGGCATAGCAGATTGACCTGATTGGCACAGCAGAATCACTTGATTGACACAGCAGAATCACCTGATTGGCATAGCAGAATCACTTGATTGGCATAGCAGATTGACCTGATTGACACAGCAGAATCACCTGATTGGCACAACTGAATCACTTGATTGTCATAGCAGAATCACTTGATTGGCATAGCAGAATCACTCGATTTTCACAGCAGAATCACTTGATTGGCATAGCAGAATCACTTGATTGGCATAGCAGAATCACTTGATTGGCATAGCAGAATCACTCGATTTTCACAGCAGAATCACCTGATTTTCATAGTAGAATCACCTGGTTGACACAACAGAATCACTTGATTGGCATAGCAGAATCACTCGATTTTCACAGCAGAATCACCTGATTTTCATAGTAGAATCACCTGGTTGACACAACAGAATCACTTGATTGGCATAGCAGATTGACCTGATTGGCACAGCAGAATCACCTGATTGGCACAACAGAATCACTTGATTGGCACAGCAGAATCACTTGATTGACACAGCAGAATCACCTGATTGGCACAACAGAATCACTTGATTGGCATAGCAGAATCACTCGATTTTCACAGCAGAATCACCTGATTTTCATAGTAGAATCACTTGATTGTCACAGTAGAATCACCTGGTTGACACAACAGAATCACTTGATTGGCATAGCAGATTGACCTGATTGGCACAGCAGAATCACCTGACTGGCCCAACAGAATCACGTGACTGGCACAACAGAATCACTTGATTGGCACAGCAGAATCACCTGACTGGCCCAACAGAATCACGTGACTGGCACAACAGAATCACTTGATTGGCACAGCAGAATCACCTGACTGGCACAACAGAATCACTTGATTGGCACAGCAGAATCCCTTGATTGGCACAGCTGAATCACTTGATTGGCACAGCAGAATCCCTTGATTGGCACAGCTGAATCACTTGATTGGCACAGTAGAATCACCTGATTGGCACAGCAGAATCACCTGATTGGCACAGCAGAATCTCTACATATACATAAAATTAATAGTAATCTTAAAGTGGGAGAAGTATCATTGTTTAGGTATTTTTAAAGGGTCTTTGCAGTGGCCACTTTTTAGCCTCCATTCTATTCCTGCTTGCTTTCTTCCGTCTTATCGTCGAACCTCTTTCAGCTTTGGCTTCATAGTGCCCATGTGAAGTTATCCCCAGTTTAACACCTCCGCTGAATGGCCACTGTGGGCTAGCGTTAGCCCATAGAGACCAATTCACGAATGCAATAGAAGCATCAACGTAGCAAGTTGCAGAAGACGTGATGGTGGTAGTTCAACTACAATTGACTCTTACCTTCCTTATTCTAACACATTTTTGTTCATTATCTTTCTGTTTACCTGAGCCATGCTCTGATAGTAGCTCACTACTTAAGGCTTCTTAATCCCGAACAGTTTAGGCGAGTATCTTGCCATGCCTAAGTATGGCATATGGCAACTGCTATCTATCATGTAAAGTATTGTGGTGGAAGGTGTTCTTTCGATTAAGGCAATCTGCTTCATTGCCTTTGCCTAAAGGTGTTGTTTTCATTAAGGGAATCTGCTTCGTTGCCTTTGCCAAAATAAAAGATTTTGCTAAGGGGATGTATTTGGTCGTGTCGTCTTTTATTAATTTGTTTGTGAGCAACTTTAAACCAAAACAACTGTAACGATTTTGACGAAACTTGGTAGTCATATTGAGTATAACCCAAGGATGAATCTTTAACATTTTGGATAAAGTATATCAAAGTATAAGTATGCAGCAGTACTTTCAAGGTAATCACAATGCTAAGTTAATGGCAAGTATTTTGTATATTTTTGGTTTGTTAACATTTCACGAAGGCTACTGAACTAATTTAATTGAAACTTGGTGGACACATGCAGGGTATGACCCAAGGAGAAATCCATCAGATTTTGAAGTAAATATATTTAAGTACAAGTACCCAGTCGTGGTAAAGGCGTGCTCTCTACTGAGTGCCCCTCATATTTCATTAGTAAGACTGTTCACAAGTTACTTTGATTTAAGATTTATATATTTCTTTACTATGTGCAAGCTTTATAAGGAAGCAGACTGAAATGGCCACTCACTGACCCAACAAACTTCCAAAGAATTAAATAACATTCACTATGTATTAAAAATCAGACTGAAAATTACTATAAACCGAAGGAGAGATCAGCAACATGCTCGCCTTTATCTACAACTCTATATAATCTTTCTTTGCTATCATGAAGAAAATGGTTGGATAATTGTCCACCTGATTTTAAACCAATTCACTACTAAAGATACATAGGTGACACATTTGTAATACTGTATTAGAAAAGAAGAAAGATGCAGAAAAGTTTAGTTATATGAATATGCAACATCAAAAAATTGAATTCACCATAGAACACAAAATGGGATAAGCAAATTCCTTTTTTAGTTATTTTAATAGAAAAATCAAATAACTAGGGTGGCACTCAGTAGAGCCCAGACCTCCGCCATGACAGCTTATTTCTCGACCTTTTGCTGAACCTTTGACCCTGACATGTATGAATTGTCGCTGATTTTCATACACTCAAACATGAACAAAGTTTGAAGTCTCTGTGACAACGATGTCCAGACTTATGGCTCATTACATGGATTGGACATTTTGCTTGACTGTGACCTTGACCTTCCTAGATTTAATCATTTCCCGCTTTTTATATAACATTTAATTCCTGCAAGTTTCATTACTGTACAATTAAAATTGTAGCCAGGAAGCTGTACACAAACACACACATAAACAGGGGGTAAAACATAACCTCCTTCCAACTTCGTTGGCAGAGGTAACAACATAGACACCAGCAACTACAGGAAACCTACCCACACAGGTCTAGGAGTTAACTAATGCTATAATGATTTCAAGACAAACACATTTAGCACAATTTTCTACCGACCATTTGGACTAAAACAATCTTTTGAAAATTTTCTTAAAGAAATCTATTTCCGAGAGAAGTTCTTTTCCAACAATGGATTCCCATCCAAAATCTTTTATTACAAACTTAGATCATTTCTTAACCCTTTTACCCCCAAGCTATTTGGAACTTTCCAACCCTTAACCCCCAGGCTTTTTTTTTTTTTTTTCAAGCACATTTTGCAGTATATTCTTTTTAAATTGCTCTAACAGCCTTAATTTTTGTCATAGAGAGGTCAGGTTGGTCTCATTCTCTTGGAAAATGCCTGAAGTTTCTCAAAAAATTATCAAAAATATGCAAAAAAAAATGTAAATAGCAGTTTTTTGCAAGGACGTATCGGTACGTCCATGGGGGTAAAGGGATGAGTTTTGTGAAACGTACCAGTACGTCCTTTTTAGGGGGTAAAAGGGTTAACAATGTATTTTGTCCGTGGTCAAAAAAGTTTGGTCCAAAACAACTTACGATTAAACAAACAAACACAGTATCTTAAAACCAAAATAAAGAAATTCTGAGTAAATACCTGCCACAAATTAGGCCGAATATACTATTTTATAATCACTAGAATAAAAAAATTTGTTAATAATAAAGAAAAGCTGGAAAAGACCTTGAGTCTATGGTGGTGTACTTGTTCAACTGCCCACATTGCCAATTAACTTACATTGGCTCCACGAAAAAGGCATATTTTCTCTCTACCAAGATCACAGGGGAATTAGCAGCCTAACTGGCAGAGGAGGGCCTTGTCCAAACTTTACAGTCCAACATGCGAGATCACTGTGATAATGATTGTAAGTGTTCGTTTTTACTTGATAACTTATCAATATTATGCAGAGACGCATATGAAAATGAAATAAGAATAGCCATGTCCATTTTTATAAAATCCTGACAAACCACAGCTTAACCAAGACATTTCTAGTTTCATGTTGGAAATAGGCTAAATATATCTTTTCCAACTCTAAATTTTACATGTTGACAAGATTTATGTACAGATAGCTCTATATTGTTTTACTTTCTTTTATCCAGGAATGTAATATGAACGCACAGATGTTTGAAACGTTGTTTACTGGTGATGGAAGTAAATATAAGAATGTTTGACAATTAACATAATTCTCCAGTTCCTTATTAAACTGAGGTTCCCTTCTAACTACTCAGTATAGGATAATAATAATGATAAAACTGGTCACAGCATACCTTGGGTGGCACACTGTAGACTTTACCAAAGGTTCTTTCCCAACTGTACTGTATTGCTCTGTGTTTTTCATCTTTTCATGCTACTTGGCCCATTTTCTAACTCTGTGTTGCTCCATTTATTACCTCTCTTTTTAAGAATAGATCCTAAGGTGGGGCCGTATTTAAGAGAGATAAGCCATCCAGGGTTTTTGTAAACAAGGAAATCCAATATTCTTATTATTATTATTATTATTATTACTTGCCAAGCTAAAACCCTAGTTGGAAAACCAGAATGCTATAAGTCTAGTGGCACCAACAGGGAAAATAGCCTAGTGAGGAAAGGAAAAAGAATATTCTAAGAAGACTAACAACATTAAAATATCTTCTATATAAACTATAAAAACTTTAACAAAACAAGAGGAATAGAAATAAGATAGAATATTGTGCCCGTTACTACGCTAAAGCAAGAGAACTCTAACCCAAGACAGTGGAAGACCATGGTACAGAGGCTATGGCACTACTCAAGACTAGAGAACAGTGGTTTGATTTTAGAGTGTCCCAGTAAGGAGATGAGCAGACATCCTTTACCGCTTGACACGCATAGCCAAGGAACTTAAGAATACTCGGATGTAACTCTGAAATTATGTACAAGTCGATTGATTTATTCTTAAATGATAAAGTGAGTACCTTTTTTTCCGTTCCTCTCGTATAGAATGGCTACCATGCAATTAGTTGCAGAATGCAATAACGACAAGACAAAACATATCAAAACCGTTGAAAAAGTCTTCTATAACTGTTACTTTTAATAAAAATTTATTAAAGAAGGTCTCCTACCTTAAAGGAAAGAAATAATCTTAATTATTCCTTCTAGTATTCAGTTAAGGTCCCCCCCCCCTTCTTTCTTGTCCAGTTGAGCAGAGAGAGGTGTCTCTCCCCTTTTGAAAACAAAGCAATTTACAGGTTTGTTCTTAAATTGGTCTGACCATAAAAGTATGGAAGTAAGAGGCCAGGTGAATATGTACTGTAATTTGAATTCTATGAAACATGAAATTGTTTTTCTATAGTAAACAATTTCTAAAATATGAAATTTATGGCATTTTGTTTGAATAGTTTTAGATATATTCTCAACCACAGTAACTTGGATTTAGTACTGACCACTGTAACGTGGATATGATCTGTATTTAATTCTGATACTATTACAGTAACATATCTGTAATTAGTACTGATAATGTAATATGTATGTGGTCTGTATTTTGAACAGATAATGTAACATATCTGTGGTCTGTAATTAGTACTGATAATGTAATATGTATGTGGTCTGTATTTTGTACTGATAATGTAACATATCTGTGGTCTATGAATGGTACAGCATGGTAAAAAATTTGCCGAGAAAAATTACTGTGTCCAACTAACGTCTCGGTATTTCCCGCCAGGTATTTTCAGCTACGAACGTCGAGTTGGTGACTAAAACGCGAACGGAGCATCTGACGGATGCCGACAAGGAGAAGTCTTCCCCCCGTAGTCCTATTCAGTCGTTTTTAAATATAGCGGAAACCGAGGAAAAGCAAAACTCGCCTTCTTCATCCGAAGGGGTAAATGTCCTAGTGGCTTTACGTACATATTAAGTTCACTGTAATACTGTAGTAATTGTTATTATTATTAATGATTATTACTATTACAAGTGATTATTATTATTATTATTATTATTAATTATCATCAATTGTTACTATTAGTTTAATAAGAAGCTCAAGATAGAGACGACTGGCGAAATCTAACCAAGGCCCTTTGGGTAAATATGTGTAGGAGGAGATGATGATTTAGTTATTATTATATTATATTTATATAATTATTGATTATAATCTCCCATTTGATCTTCATTCATATTTGCAGAAGCATTCATCGAGAGGCTAGGCTCTAAAGGAATATAATTCAAGATTTGAAAATTCCTTTACAGATCATGTTTTAAAATCATGGCTTTCATTCCTTCATAAGCTATGGGTATAATTTTTTCTATACATACATATATGATTTCTTTCTCTTTTAAATTTGAAATTTACATATAAATTACTGGTGGTTCTCAACTTACAAACATTGAGATACAAACGTTTGACTTTCAAACATTCAGATATACAAACATTTGACTTTCAAACATTCAGAGATACAAACATTTTACTTAAAAACATTTGGATTTCAAACATTCAGAAATACAAACATTTAACTTTCAACCATTCAGAAATATAAACATTTGACTTTCAAGCATTCAGGGATACAAACATTTGACTTACACAAACATTTGGCTTTCAAACATTGAGATACTAACATTTGACTTTCAAACATTGAGATACAAACATTTGACTTTCAAACATTGAGATACAAACATTTGACTTTCAAACATTGAGATACAAACATTTGACTTCCAAACAATCAAAGATACAAACATTTGTCTTTCAAACATTGAGATACAAACATTTGACTTTCAAACATTCACAGATACAAATAGTTGACTTTCAAACATTCAGAGATACAAACATTTGTCTTTCAAACATTCACAGATATAAACAGTTGACTTTCAAACATTAACAGATACAAACATTTAGCTTTCAAACAATCACAGATACAAGCATTTGACTTTCAAACATTGAGATACAAACATTTGACTTTCAAACATTGAGATACAAACATTTGACTTACAAACATTGAGATACAAACATTTGACTTACAAACATTCACAGATACAAACATTTGTCTTTCAAACATTCAGAGATACAAACATTTGACTTACAAACATTTGGCTTTCAAACATTCAGAGATACAAACATTCGACTTACAAACATTTGACTTTCAAACATTCAGAAATACAAACATTTGACTTTCAAACATTCAGAAATATAAACATTTGACTTTCAAGCATTTAGATATACAAACATTTGACTTACAAACATTGAGATACAAACATTTGACTTACAAACATTGAGATACAAACATTTGTCTTTCAAACATTCACAGATACAAACATTTGACTTACAAACATTTGGCTTTCAGACATTCAGAGATACAAACATTCGACTTACAAACATTTGACTTTCAAACATTCAGAAATACAAACATTTGACTTTCAAACATTCAGAAATATAAACATTTGACTTTCAAGCATTCAGATATACAAACATTTGACTTACAAACATTGAGATACAAACATTTGCCTTTCAAACATTGAGATACAAACATTTAACTTTCAAACATTCAGAGATACAAACATTTGACTTTCAAACATTGAGATACAAACATTTGACTTTCAAACATTCAGAGATACAAACATTTGACTTTCAAACATTTGACTTTCAAACATTGAGATACAAACATTTGACTTTCAAACATTGAGATACTAACATTTGACTTTCAAACATTGAGATACAAACATTTGACTTTCAAACATTGAGATACAAACATTTGACTTTCAAACATTGAGATACAAACATTTGACTTTCAAACATTGAGATACAAACATTTGACTTTCAAACATTGAGATACAAACATTTGACTTTCAAACATTGAGATACAAACATTTGACTTTCAAACATTGAGATACAAACATTTAACTTACAAACATTCAGAGATGCAAACATTTGACTTTCAAACATTCAGAGATACAAACATTTTGACTTAAAAACATTGAGATACAAACATTTTGACTTACAAAATCTCAGAAATACAAACTTAAATCCAACTGAAAATAACAGATAAAAAAATTCTGCAATAAAACAATTTTATATCATTTAATACAGTAAACAAAACCACATTTATAACAACCTGATATCTATTTCATATGAAACCCAACTGTTAGTTGACTAATGTAGATGGAAATCAGGTTAGGCCTATCGTAGGCCGGAATTGATCTGATGTTGTAGACGGAAATCATTAGGCGTGGGAAGCAGGTTAGGCCTATCGTAGGCCAAATTTTAATAAAATTTGACTTGGACATATTGGAACCACTTAAGTTTATAAGTTAAAGACCTTTAAAATTTTTGTGTAATTTAGTTGTTTCGTGTTTGTCACAGTTAATCCTTTTTACCCCAAAGGACATACTGGTACGTTTCACAAAACTCATCCCTTTACCCCCATGGACGTACCGGTGCGTCCTTGCAAAAAACTGCTATTTATATTTTTTTTGCATAATTTTGATAATTTTTTTGAGAAACTTCAGGCATTTTCCAAGAGAATGAGACCAACCTGACCTCTCTATGATGAAAATTAAGGCTGTTAGAGCAATTTGAAAAAAATATATATTGCAAAATGTGCTTGAAAAAAAAAAAATAACCCTTGTGGGTTAAGGGCTGGAAAGTTCCAAATAGTCTGGGGGTAAAAGGGTTAAGAAAATTGTAATTTGTGTAAATATAATTTATTATTATTACTAGCTAAACTACAACCCTAGTTGGAAAAGCAAGATGCTATAAACCCAAGAACTCCAATATGGAAAAAATAGTCCTGTGAGGAAAGGAAATAAACTATATATGAGAAGTTATAAGAAATATAGAATATTTTAAGAATAGTAACGTTAAAATAAATTTATCATATATAACCTATGATGAGAGACTTATGTCAACCTTTTGAAGTTCCATCAATTCAACCACCAGATCAGGAAGATCATTCCACAACCTGGTCATAGATGGATTAAAACTTCTTGAATACTATGGAGTGTAGTCTTATGAAGGTGAAGGCAATTGTATTAAATTTATTAGTGTGTTAAGAGTAACGAAGGAAGCCATCTAAATAGCTTGTCAGTACTTTCAAACTTGCCGTAAGTTTTTTAATAGTTTGAGCTTTCCTCGACAATAATCAAACGGCGAGGAAAGGATTTTAGGTTTAAATAAATTATCAAAAGTATTTCACCAGCGCCTCGTTTTCTATCTTAAGCTTCTAAGTCTTCTTATGTTCACGTGTTTTATTCAAACTTGCCGTAAGTTTGAGCTTTCCTCGCTAGTAATCAAACGGCGAGGAAAGGATTTTAGGAGAGTTTGAATAAATTATCAAAAGTATTTCACCAGCGCCGTGTTATCTAAAGCTTATACAGCTTTTTATGCTCATGTGTGTTATTCATAGAACTCTTTTTTATCGACAGAGTGAGACGTACTGCCTCAATAACCCCAGCAATATCACTGCCCAGGAGTACTTCAATCCAAACGTAGATTTACAGGGTCGCGACATAGGCCGACCCAGAGAAGTAATCAAGAAAGTACAAAACTTTAAGGTTTGTAGGTCGGGTTCTTTTTGGGTTTGAAATCGCAGGTGTATTTTGCGAAGATATTTTCTTGGTACGTTTTTATTTGTATTTTTGATTACAGTCAATTGTTTCCAATGTTTAAAACGATGAATTCGTGTACTTGATGTGAATTGTCCTTTAGAACTAAAAGTTTCGTACTTACCTGTTTGAGGTCACAGATATATTTTGCGATTTCTTGAACTCGGTTGAGTCCCTCGTCAGGCTGGGAGGAGCATAGAGAGGAAAGGTCCCCTTCTTTTCATTTGTTAGATGTCGGCTACCCTCCAAAATTAGGGGAAGTGCCTTGGTATATAAATAGATAGATAGATTTTCATTTGTGTATCCTAAATTACAGTTGATTGTTTCCGAGACTTATGGCTTAAAGTGATGAATTGCTTGATGTGAATTATCCTTTCATAAAGTTTTGTATATACCACATATAACCATAGAAATAGACCTATACCATTGTTAATACTATTTGTTCATTCGTTAAGAATTTTTAGAAAGGAATTTGTTTTTAATATGTTTTTTAACCAAAAAGATAGAAATTTGAAAACAAATTCAAAATAACTACAGTGTTTCATTTTTTTAACTCGGAAGACTTGCTCTTAAGGTGTTTATATTCAGTGTTGTGCACAGTATACCATGCTAGGTATGTTGTAAGCAATAGATCACCACCTCCAAGATTCCACGTCTGATATGAATACTGCATGATGAAAAGTCAACATATATTTTTGCAGATTTTTTCTAGGTGGTACCAAGTCATGGAAGTCTCAAATAGTGATTTAATCTGTTTGATAAGGGTTTGAGACCTGCTTGTAGTTTGTTGGAAGCCTATAGGCCTACCTGCTGAGTCATCAGCTGCCATTGCCTGACCCTCCTTGGTCCTAGCTTGATAGAGAAGAACCATGGGTGCTGATCATATATGTATATTGTCAGTTTCTAGGGCATAGTTAATGTCCCTTGCCTCTGCCATTCATGAGTGACCTATGAACCTTTGATTGATATAATTTTTTTATTTTTTAAAGAGAATTTTTATTATATTTTTGACGATAATGATAATTGGAATTAAGAACCTCTGTCTTTTAGATAGTTTAGAGAAACAGTTGCATCAAACTTTGCAAGAAAAGAAGCAGTCTTAAGACCTTTCTAAACAGGGTAAATAATTCGTGAAATATTCAATAACTATTTTATATTTCAAAATATCATGGCATCCTAAGTCATCTATCCTGGGGAAATGATCAGTGAAGGTCTCATTTTGATTTTAGGGTCAATTGTTAAAAATACGATAGATATATTTCACTGGTTTATGTTTAATAACCCATAAAATATTTCTATTACTTTATTGTTCTAGTTGTCTGTTTTTTCTATTTTATTAGACTTTGATTCATTACAAAGTCTTTAACCAGACCACTTCACTGAGGTTGTAGACCTACCAAGTATTTAGTAGTTCGTAAAAGAAGGATAAAAATGAATCGGGTAAGAGATGAAAGCATTGGACAGACAGACGTGAAAAAGTGTAGGAAAATTAAGTGAAAATCAAAATGGAGACTGTAACTCAATCACGTTTTCTGTCCGGACTTCCAATCATCTAAAATACAGTAAGAGATGAAAATATTAGACCGACAGATGTAAAGAAAAGGTAGGGAAGTAGAATAACTTTTTCCACTTTTTCCTGGCATCTTTCCCGACTGCTAATCATCCGTTGCCTCCTTTTCAGGCTCACCTGTGGTTGGCGGAGGAGTATCCGCTGAAACTACAGGAGCAAGTGATGCCTATTGTAGATCTTATGGCCATTAGCTCTTCGCATTTTGCTAAACTTAAGCATTTCATCCAGATGCAACTACCTAGTGGGTTTCCCGTTAAGATTGGTAAGTCTCTCTCTCTCTCTCTCTCTCTCTTTCTCTCTTTTCTCTTCTCTTTTATCTTCCCTTTTATCTTCCCTTTTTTCTCTTCTCTTTTATCTTCCCTTTTTTCTCTTCTCTTTTTTTTCTCTCTCTCTCTCTCTCTCTCTCTCTCTCTCTCTCTCTCTCTTTTTCTTTTTCTTTTTCTTTTTCTTTTTCTCTTCCGTCTTTCTCTCCTCTCTTTCTTTTTCTCTTCCCACTTTCTTTTTCTCTTCCCTCTCTTTCTCTCCTCTCTTTCTTTCTTTCCCCCCCCTCTCTCTCTCTCTCTCTCTCTCTCTTTTTTATCTTCCCTTTTTCTCTCTCTCTCTCTCTCTCTCTCTCTCTCTCTCTCTCTCTCTCTTTTTTTCTTTTTCTTTTTCTCTTCCCTCTTTCTCTCCTCTTTCTTTTTCTCTTCCTCTCTCTCTCTCTCTCTCTCTCTCTCTCTCTCTCATCTCTTTCTTCTCCCCCCTTCTCTCTCTCTCTCTCTCTCTCTCTCTCTCTCTCCTGTTTTTACCATTTTCATTTTCTATTTTTATTAAATCCTTTTGTTCCCAATATTTTATAAATAAAAACGTTGATATACTAACTAAATACATAAGTTTAATAAGTCTTTTTCATATCATTTACTAATATACACATAAATCGTTACAATAACCTTCCCATGACGTTCACATTGCTTCTCTCTTAAAGCTGGTTAAACATTAACATCTGCCCTGAAAATAAAATGTTTTCAGTTATCTCTCAAAGCTGCTTAAACACTGACATTTACCTTGAAATAAATATTCCCCATTTAATGCTTGCGTATGCATTAAGACAAACCCGTCACCTCTCCTTGAGATTATAGTTTGGTGTATGGCAATACTTGTGCGTAGGTAGGCTGTATCGATCGATACATTGTATTAATTATGCTGGACTTAAGACCTACTCTTTGAAAGTTTCTCATTATTATTATTATTATTATTATTATTATTATTATTATTATTATTATTATTATTATTATTATTACTATTATTATAATCATTATTATTATTAGTTTGAAAAGCCAAATGCCGTAAGCCCAAGAGCTGCAACTGTGGAAATAGCCCAGTGAGGAAAGGAAATGAGGAAACACAGAATGTGTGACTGAGTGTACCCTCAAACAAAAGAACTCTAAACCCAAGACAGTGGAAGACTATTATTATTATTATTATTATTATTATTATTATTATTATTATTATGATTAATTACTAAGACTTATCTGTAGCAAAGAAACTACTTGGGGAAAACATTGAAGAAATCACTTACTTAAAAATCTCATCACTTTGAGACCTATGGAATTCACTGCGCCATTTTCCCTTTCAGAAATCCCCCTCTTTCACGTGTTGACGGCTAGAATCACATTTGGCAACATCTTCGGTCTGGACGAAGCCATCAGCAATGTCGGCACCGTCAGCGAGGAGGAGAGACTGTCGTGCGTCATAGACGACTCTGTTTTCGAAGCCCCGACGGGCTATACCATCATTGGTAAGGGATTTGAGGGTCGCTTTTGGAGATGCATAGACTCTGGTTTCCAAGTTGAAAGGTTTTTAAAAGCCTATATTGGGAGGATTTTGAAAGTTTTTGAATTGTTAATCAAAGGTATTAATTTTAAAAACCAAATTCTCACAGCTGTTTTCTTTTAAAAACCAATTTGTTCCGTAACCGAAATACAAACCACGCTATTTACATTGGGTTTACCTTTTAGCGCAGCTGAAATGGCGAGCCATTAGAATTTAACGAGGGTGTATTACCCCCGCGCTAGTTGGGGGGGGGGGGGGTAAGGGAGTGGTAGCTAGCTACCCCTCCCCCCCTCACACACAGGTGAATGCTCACTTTCACTTTTGGCTCGGACTCGGACAGACGTCTCTGTCTTGGTCCTCTCTTGGCAGCCATTGTTTGTTTTGTCTTTACTTAATCGCTTACTTTTCTTTTACTCAATATATATGTAAACATGTTTTCATGTTTGTGTATATATTTGAGTATAGAAATCAGTAAGTTTCCTTTTCAGAGTTGTGTGTGTAGTGTACGTTATCTCCGTGGAGTCCTCGGCAGTTAGGCCACCACGGCGTAATTTTATGGGTTGCGATCGAGTTTGACTTCGCTCTCTCTCTCTCTCTCTCTCTCTCTCTCTCTCTCTCTCTCTTGAGGTCGTTCACCCTTTTTACTACGTTTTACTACGCCCCTCGTAGCTTCCTTTCTGTGTGGGGGGGGGTTGCTACGCTGTACGTTTTGTCTCAATTAGTTTATGAATCTAATTGTAGTTGTTAATTTTTCAGCTTGTAGAACGATTCCTTTCGGGGTTTTCGTTCCTTCTTTAGTGTTCATACATTTTTTAATTACATAATTACATAGTTTCATAATTATAATTGTTATATTTCTGTTTTGGTTACAGCTCTCCTTCCGTGAGTGCAAGTGGTTATGAGGGCACGTGCCTGTTGTGTAATTCTTGTTTCCTTTCCCTCGGGATTCCTCTTCGCAGCCTTCCCGGGGGAATGAATGTGTACTAATGATTTTTGTTTTATTTTTTTACAGTTACCGATCTAGTTCGTTTCTGTAATATGGCAACGGTGTGAGCTGTCTTGTGGAGGCCTGGGGATTCGGCTGTTGCTGCCTCCCCTTTGGGTTTTCGTCAGGGGCATGTCTCCTTCTACTGGAAGTACTCCCGTGATGATTGACAGCTCTCCAGTTCATTTTAGAACTCTCAGGAGGCTTGCCTCCTTGGGTGGGTAACTTTCCTTCCGAGGGAAGTTTTTCCTGTCCAGGCTTGAGTTTTTCCCCTTTTGGGGGGTTCTTCTCTTGCCTTTTTTTTGTGCGACAATGCTCTTGGTGCTGAGCGGTCACACCTGCAGTTTCGCTCAAGGGGCTGGGCAACTGCAGGAGCCCCTCTTCGGAGGATTGCTCCTTTTAGGTCACTGGCTGACCAGTCTCTTCCACGAAGTGTTTCTCTTTCGTTCGCGAGAGAGTACACTCATAGAGACTCCTCTTCTCTTGCTGTTGCTGTTGGCCTCCCTCGCCGTAAGGCCCACCGTCCGCCTCGTCGTAAGGGCCTCTCATCTCCCTATAAGGGTGCTAAGAGGCGCCTTTTTGAATCTCCGTTTGCAGCCTACAACTCCTTCTTCTTGATCTTTCGCCCTGGTGCAGATGGACAGCAGTCTGATCTTGTCTTCCGATGGGCAACGGTCTTCCTGACGGACAACGGTCTTCCAACGGACATCAGTCTCCCGGCGGACAGGCAACGATCTTCCGATGGACATCTGTCTCCCGACGGACAATGATCCCTTCGGGGCAAAGGGTTGCCTCCCACGGGGGTTCTTTCCTTGCGTGTCAGGGTTCCCCTGCGCGCCCTTCTGCTGTGTTCTCTCCTGCTCCTGCTCAGTGTTAGCGCACAGGCGCTCTCCTGCTCATCACCGCTCTACTGATCGCTAGTGCTCTCCTGTTCGCCAGCGCTCTCCTGTTCGTCAGCGCTCTCCTGATGATCATCTCTGCTGTTCCTGTTGGTTCCTGTTACGTGCCTTGTGCGCCCACGTTCGCCCTCGCGATCTAGAACTTCGGTTCAGGTCTGGGTCAAGGACTCTTCCTCTATGCGCAGGCTTCCACGTGTTGCCTTCTGCTCGTCAGCGATCATCAGCTCGCCAGCGACCTTAGACGCGTCAACGTTCACCTGCTCGCCAGCGATCTCCTATGCGTCAACGTTCACCTGCTCGCCAGCGATCTCCTATGCGTCAACGTTCACCTGCTCGCCAGCGATCTCCTATGCGTCAACGTTCACCTGCTCGCCAGCGATCTCCTACGCGTCAACGATCGCCACGTGTGTCAGTTCCCCTGACCACCATCAGTAGCGATCTAGCGCTCACCTGCTGTGGACCACGATCTCCGGTAGCTGAGTCTTGCCGTAGATCTTCCTCCTGCTCGCCAGCGCTCACCTTTTCTTCTGTCCTTCTGTGCGCCTGCTTTCTTCATTTGCCAGCGCACATCTGCGCGCCCTTCTTTGCCACGCACCAATGGGCGCCAACGGTTTTCTGACCGTTTAGGATCGCCTGATTAACAGCTGGCTTCAGCGCTCACCTTCCTGATGCACCTGCGCGCCTTCTGTTAGCGCGATGCGCGCTAACCATCACTACTCTCTCTCGCGTTGGCCACCGCCTACGCACCCGCGCGATTCTTCATCTGCTTGCTAGGGTTTTTGTTAACGCACCACCGCTCGCCGACGCGCCATCGCCCACCTGCGCGTCAGCGCTCACCAGCTCACCACCGATCGCCTGTTGATCCACATCGCCAGCGGTCTTCCTCACCCACGCGACAGCGCGTTTCCTCGCCATCGCGCCAGCGCTTGCGTTCGCCGCCTCGGACACGCGCTCATTCACCTGCCCACCCTCGCGCCCACTCGCCTGCGCGCCCGCTCGCCCGCGCGCCCGCGCGCCCGCGCACATGCTCTCCAATGTTCGCCCGCGCGAACCGACGGTGTTCCGTCGCGCGAACCGCAGTGTTCCGTCGCGCGAACCGACGGTGTTCCGTCGCGCGAACCGACGGTGTTCCGTTGCACGAACGTCGGCTTAATTCTTGCAGTGTCCATTGCTCGTCTATGGGTTATCGCTCGTCGACCACCAGCTCTCGCCCTTCCTACCACGTTCACCCTCCTTCTGCGCTCCTTCGCTCACCTTCGTTTGCGTTTCTGCATGACCGCGCATGGGCGCTTCCACGTTCGCCCACGCGCAAATCATTGATTTACTATCGCGCGAGCTCCAGGGCGATTGCGACCACGATTCCCATTGGGGTTTTCGCAGCATGGCCAGCCCTGGCGAGTTCTTCTGGAGCGTATTTCCAGAACACGGCCTCACCCCGTAAACGCAGAGCATGGCACTTGCAAGAATAGGAAGAATCTTCAGGGAGGTCTGAGCAACACTCCTCTTTCCAGAACCTGGGTTAGCCCTTCCCCGTCATTCCCTGGAAGGATTTTTGGCGGGGGCTTTCCGTTCGAGATTTCTCCATCGCCCAAGGGGTGACTGCTAACCCTTTCCTCTTCTCCACCTCGTGTAGGGGGCTTAACAGGTCCTTTCCCTCCTCGGTTACGGCCCGAGGTTTGGTTCAAGGAAGCTACAGGAAGGTCATGGGTACTTTCCTCCTCTCGGGCTCAGGCACCTTGCCGTTTCGTCGTTAAGTATCTTACTTGCGGGCAAACTCGATGTTGGACCATCTGGACGCGCTGACCGAGGGCTTCCTTTCGGGTGTCTCATCCGTGGATGTCGACAACCTCAGACACCCTTCCATCCTTGAGAAGAGTTTGTTTGTGCCCAAGGACAGAGACTTAGACAGCGGCTGTGCGGAGGAAATCGACTTCCGTTTTCACTCCTCCAAGGCGCTTTCTTCCAGACTCTGCAGGGCTCCAGTGCCTTTTTCTTTCAACCACTTCGGCCTAAGTTATTGGCTACGACAACTGAGACAAGGTGTCCAATTGCAGTTTCCTCCTGTCAGGAACAGATGGCACGGGAGGCTCCCGGGGGGGGGGGGGGGGGGGGGGGGGCGGGGGGGGGGGGGGGGCATAGTCCTAAAGGGAGCGGCAGAGTTCACGAACTCTGGGATTGGCACCCCCCCCCTTGCAGGTGTCTCGCTGGGAGGATGCTTAAGGTTTCTCATCCAGATGACAGCTTCCCGATGCCCATTCACGCACGATCTCTGTGATCAGCCAAGGATATCGCGCCTGCCGTCTCTGTCAGCGAATTCAGTGTCTCTGAACCTCTATGCCATAGGGTCGGCAAGAGTTGCCCGTTTGGGCAGAATGATCCATACCTTAGGAGAAGGTCCTCCATGGGGTCATCGACGGCTTCACCCCCGGCTTCTTCAGTCGATCCTTTCTTGTAAGGAAGTATCTTGAGTCGGGAGTTCCGTAGTCGACCTCTCAGTCCTGATCAAGTTTGTCGAACAAACTTCGTCCAGCGTAGAACAGCAGAATCGATCAGACTGGTAACGAGGCGACAGGACTCCTTAAACCGTGGATCGGAAGGACGGGTACTTTCAGTTCCCATTCCATTCATCTTCCAGGGAGCTCGTGGAATTCAGCCTAGACTGCAGGTATTCCTGCTTATGATGCAGTGTGGCGATCCCGCCATGGCATCGCAGGTTTTTTACCCCAGAGAACTCTCCCTGCTTTCGTCATGGCCACTCAGGTGCAGGCTTCCGCCTCCTTCGCTTTTTGGAGGGCTGGTCAACTCCGGTAGGCTCGGGTTCGACCTTCTTCAGCGCTGGGACAAGCTTCCGGATGCTTACCATGAGCGTGGGTTCATGGTATTTTGCTAGGAGCCTTCTCTCTTCTGCCTCAACATTTGGAGTATCTGGCCATGATATTGAGTCAACGGCCTTACCACGTTGGAAACCCCGCTTCTCGTCCGTCCAGCGAGGTTAAGCAACGTCGGTTCTGGTCGGTACTTGGATGGGTAACCACCTGGGGACGCCAGATTGTGTTGCCACCTCCTCCGAGCCTTCCCTTCAGTTGACTGGGGCAAGGCTGAGGAGAGTCGCAGTACCTGTTCTCGGTCAAGCAGAGCTTTCAGCCCTACCTTGGAACGTTTCCTAGTTCTCCTTTCCTCATTGACCCGTCTATAGTTCCCTAATGGTCGCCTCAGGATAAGTTCCATGTGGGCCGGTCCAAGTTCCGGTGGTTTCAGGCAACGATTAACCGGACTTCCTGGCCCCTATGGGACCAGCGGAACTATTAGACCTGCAATAGGTGGTGACCTATGGAACCTCTTGATGGGAGTGGATATTCTCGTCCTTTCCCCACATTCTTGATGCTGTTCTCGGACTCGTCAAAAAAAAGGGGGGGGGTGTGCATGTTCCGGTCCAGGCTTATGGTCAGGACCTGAAGGATACCTCTCCATCATTCAGGCAGGCTTAGGGGCCGTAGTCTGGCCCCTCTACAGATCATACAGCTCCTGCCGAGTCGCTCCGTGAGCGTCGACTTCATGATTCTGG
>NC_090758.1:14924625-15175557 GCF_036898095.1 Palaemon carinicauda
TTCATGATTCTGGCGTGTTCCAACCAGCAGGGGGACGCATTTTTCACACCTCCACATCTTGCAGTAGAGATACCGAGATGATTGAGATACTCTCAATACCACCATCGGCGCTCTTCATTCCAGGCAGAGGAATGTTCTCTCCGACTATCCGAGCAGAACCTCGTAGAGAGAGTGTACCTGGGGGGTCTTTGGCCTTGAGTAACCAGCAAGTCCTGGTCTGGGGGACCTGATCGCGACAGCTTGGAACCTCAAGCTTCCGCTGTCCTTCCCCCCAGTCTCAGACTCTGGCAAGATGCATTCCGGTGATGGTGGGACAACTTCGACGCCTGCGTCCTTCCCTCCTTTTTGTCTGTGGAGAATGGGTCTCAACAAGACCAGGTTGTCTGTCAACCTTTCAATGGGAGAGCTCCACTGGGACTATGCGCAGAACGGTTTTCTGGACCTCTGCTTCCCCTTTCAATGGGAGAGCTCCACTGGGGACTATGCGCAGAACGGTTTCCTGGACCTCTGCTTCCCCTGACGGAACTCCCGGGAGAGCTTCTCCCACGGTACAGACTACTCAAACAACCACACTGCAACATCTTTCACGGACCGGGGGTGTCGCTTTGGCTTCATGCCTGGAGACACTACGCCTCCTCCTCAAGAAGAGACAACCCGCTACAGTCGCGGGACGGAGGTCGCGCCAACTGCGATAGTCATCCGCAGGGGTCCTTCCAGGCGAAGTGAAGAGTCTTCGGTGGTTGGTGCCGTGGGAGATATACCTCTTCCCTTGAGGCCTCTTCTCCAGCAATAACGGTCTTATTGCCTTTCGGCGGGAGAAAACTCCTTTCCCGCTCTCGGCAATGAAGCCTGTCGCTCAGCCTTTCCCTGACCTTCAGGCTTAAAGGAATAACTTTTTCCTGCCCGTTGGATCTTTCCTCGCTCATGCGAAGCTACGATCGTCCTTGCCCTAGTCGGAGTGAGACCTCCAACTTGGAGCATGGCTCGGACTTTTTTAGTCCCTTAAGAGCTCTTCTCAAGACCCTTTGCGACAGGCCTCGGATTGTATTCCTGTCTTGGGGTCTCCTGGTCACTCTGACCGCGGCCAGTGTGTAAGCAATCTTCTTGGTCTCGTACGACTCCGCCCTTTCTAAGGAAGAGGGGAAGGCAACATTCAGGTTCACTCCTGAGTTGTTGGCTAGACTCAGAACCTGGGGGGTCCCGGCCCTTCGGTCCAATTCCTTCAAGATTTCGAGTCTCCATTCTGTATCTGATGTCCCAAGACCTTCTCTTTCTTGCCAGTAAAGGAATCGAGAGGTTAGCTTTGGGAACAGCTGCAGTTTGTCCTCAGTTGCAGCCGATTTGGGAGGACACGGGGGAGAGTCACCAGTATACCTCTTCAGCTCGGACTCAAGGACATTCATCTCGACCTGTCTCCAGACCCTCCCCCGTCACGTCGCCCTACAGCACGATGTTGGATACATCGCAACGTCCCTCGCCTTAATTTGTTGGACAGAAACTTACGGTCTATTAAATTTCTTATTCCTGGTCTAGATATTAATCTCTGGCACCGTCGTTCAATTAATTCATTATGCATGTTGCATAAGATTTTTCATAACTCTGACCATCCTTTACATTCAGATCTCCCAGGACAATTCTATCCTGTTCGTAATACTAGGCAGGCAGTTAATTTTAATAGCCAGGCCTTCTCCATCACAAGGCTCAATACTACGCAGTACTCTAGAAGTTTTATTCCAGCTGTTACCAAGTTGTGGAATGATCTTCCTAATCGGGTAGTTGAATCAGTAGAACTTCAAAAGTTTAAAGTTGGAGCAAATGCTTTTTTGTTGACCAGGCGGACATGAGTCTTTTTATAGTTTATTTATGACATATTTGTTTTTGATGTTAATAGTTTATATACGACATGTCTGTTTTGACGTTGTTACTTATTTTAGAATGATTTATTGTTAATTTGTTCTCTTCATTTATTTATTTCTTTATTTCCTTTCCTCACTGGGCTATTTTTCCCTGTTGGAGCCCCTGGGCTTATAGCATCTTGCTTTTCCAACTAGGGTTGTAGCTTGGATAGAAATAATAATAATAATAATAATACTACTCTGTGACGCAGGTGCTACAAGCTGGAGTCTGGAAGCGTCTAATGACCTTCGCAGCCCACTTCCTGCAGGGCGTGACCCACAGGAGTTTCGATACGTTTTCTATCGCTCTGTGGTGGCTACACAACAGCTGGTCTAACCTCAGGCTCCTTTTTGAACAGGTAGCAGAAGGTTGAGGGCATTGTTATCAGGTTTTAGTCTGCATGAACGAAAGAAGTATGTCTGGCCCTTATTTCTTTCTTCATCATCCCCTCTACGGGGAAGCAGCATCCTGGTCTCTGCATAGCTGACCTCGAACCTCTGCAGGTAAACCATGCTTCCTTGTGTTCCGAGTATTGAGTCAATACTGTCGCGTCCCCCATACCCTGACGAGGTGGTATTGGGAACGTCCTAACCCAGAGTTCCTTCTGGAACTCCAGGTCAACTGCCTAGGACGGGTCACACTTCTTCCTTCACACACAAGCTTATGTAGGCCACACGGTTCCTTGCGGAGCAAGGAACTTGTGAGGTGCAGGGACTCCTTTTCTCGAGTGCGACTCACTCGGATTCTGAGTCCCCGGGTAAAGCCAAAGCCAGTATTTCGGTTACGGAACAAATGACAAATTCGAAGATAATTTGTATTTTTCCTAACCATACAAACTTTAGCTGTTTACACATATTTGCCCGCCAGCCCTGTCCCCCAAGACAAGTCCTACCTCTAAGTGAAAGTGAGCATTCACCTGTGTGTGAGGGGGGGAGGGGTAGTTAGCTACCACTCCCCTACCCCCCCGCTAACTAGCGTGGGGGTAATACACCCTCGTTAAATTCTAATTGCTCGCCATTTCAGCTGCGCTAAAAGGTAAACCCAATGTAAATAGCTAAGGTTTGTATGGTTAGGAAAAATACAAATTATCTTCGAATTTGTCATTTCACTGCTATTATCTTTTTTAAATCAGATTCTCTAAGCTTTTTTTCTTTTGAAAACTAAATTCTCAAAGCTATTTTCTTTTAAAAATCAAAATCTCATAGCTATTGTCTTTTAAAAACCAAAATTTCAAAGCTAATGTCTTTTAAAAAAACAAATTCTCACAGCTATTGTCTTTTAAAAAACAAATTCTCACAGCTATTGTCTTTTAAAAAACAAATTCTCACAGCTATTGTCTTTTAAAAAACAAATTCTCATAGCTATTGTCTTTTAAAAACCAAATTCTCTGAGATAATGTCTTTTGAAAACTAAATTCTCAAAGCTATTTTCTTTTTAAAACCAAATTCTCAAAGTTATTTTCTTTTAAAACAAAGTTCCCAAAGCTATTGTCTTTTAAAAACCAAATCCTCTGTGATATAATGTCTTTTGAAAACTAAATTCTCAAAGCTGTCTTCTTTTTAAAACCAAATTTTCAAAGTTATTGTCTAATTAAAACCAAATTCCCAAAGCTATTGTCTTTTAAAAACCTAATTCTCAAAGTTAATGTCTTACAAACTAAATTCCCAAAGCTATTATCTTTTTAAAAAAACAAATACGTACAAAGTAGAGTTACATTTCATAATTATGAATCTATTACACTTATTTTGATCTAATTAGTATAGCGAGTTAAAGCAGAACTTCCCTGAAGTGCGTCTTTTGTGCTTAGAATATTTTACCTTTCCTCCAGGTCACTCCGATCAGCAACACCTACAAATGAGCATGGACGAGGATGACGCCCTCCTTCAGTACGCCATTCAGCAGTCGCTGGTCGAGGCAGGGACCGAACAAGATCAGGTCGACATCTGGGAAGCGCTGCAGGCAGACCACAAACCGACTGTCAGACCCCAAGGGTGAGCCTAGCTTGTGTCTGTCGCTTATATAGGAGTATACAGTCAGTCCATAACATTGGTGGGTTTGATTGCTTGGGAGAGGGCCTAGGAAGGTCATATAATGCAAGTTTTTAATCTTATTTATGGCACCATAATCAGATTGATGATGGTGGTCTCAGAAATAGGATCAGTAGGAAATGATGATGAAAGATTCAAGATCAAGGTGTGGATATGTAAGGATGGTTGAATAGAGTCAAAAAGGTGTGGACATGTAAGGATGGTTAAAAAGGGCTCAAAGGTGTGGATATTTAAGGATGGTTGAATAGAGTAAAAAAAGGTGTGGACATGTAGGGTTGGTTAAAAAGGGCTCAAAGGTGTGGACATTTAAGGATGGTTGAATAGAGTAAAAAAAGTGTGGACATGTAGGGATGGTTAAAAAGGGCTCAAAGGTGTGGACATTTAAGGATGGTTGAATAGAGTAAAAAAAGGTGTGGACATGTAGGGTTGGTTAAAAAGGGCTCAAAGGTGTGGACATGCAAGGATGGTTGAATAGAGTCAAAAAGGTGTGGACATGTAGGGATGGTTAAAAAAGGGCTCAAAGGTGTGGACATGTAAGGATGGTTGAATAGAGTGAAATAGGTGTGGACATGTAGGGATGGTTAAAAAGGTCTCAAAGGTGTGGACATGTAAGGATGGTTGAATAGAGTAAAATAGGTGTGGACATGTAGGGATGGTTAAAAAGGTCTCAAAGGTGTGGACATGTAAGGATGGTTGAATTAAGTAAAAAAGGTGTGGACATATAGGGATGGTTGAAGAGGGCTTAGGGATGGGCAAACTTTTGAAATTGGAGGATGAAAAGGAATAGAAGATAGGATAAAGATAAGTAGGATTTATGGAAGGATTCAGTGAAGGAAGGAGATGCTTTCGATGGAGTTAGTTAAGAATTATCAAATTGACTGGCCAGTGAAGAAGCTTCCTCTGTCAGGCAAAATAACAAATATGTTTGGGAAGAATAAAAAGGAGTGAAGATTAATGTAATAAATGTTCTTAGGCCTTTATAATTTTACATATACATAAGAGGAAACACTTGAGGTTATCTTTAGAAACATTGTGATTTCCACAAATGATTGTAAATAAGGTACTTTGCTTCTTCACTGTCTATCTCGTGGATAATGAAATAACTAATGTCAATGACTAACTGTGGAACATGAGAGACTTTGTCCGATATTAAAAAAAAAGTGTAATTTTCAATATTAAACTTACCCGATAATCATGTAGCTGTCAACTCCGTTGCCCGACAGAATTCTATGGAGGGATACGCCAGCTATCACAATACTAGAAGGGGGTGTATTTACCAGCGCCACCTGTGGCCAGGTACTCAAGTACTTCTTGTTGACACCTCCTCAATTATTCCTCTGTCGTGCTTCCGGCAAGACGTTCTGGGATACGCTTATGTTCTTGGAGTATTTTCACGACTTTGGTGAAGTATTTCTCTTTGATTTCGGCTGTCGCTTTACTGGAAACTTCTATATTAGCTTAGTTAGCTTTTGGAATTAATTTGATTAATTATGGTGACGAGAGAGTATGAACTCTCGTTCACCTTTCAATGGCCGACCCTTCCCTTAGACGGAAGTGTTGGTGTCTAAGAGAGTATAGACTCTCTTTCTTAATTTTGCTTAACAAAAGTTATAGATTTATTTTATATCTCTCCGCCTCTTATAGGCCTCTTCGATTAACTTCCTTTTATTATAAACTCATTAAAATTAATTTTTATATTTGTTTATATTCGACCTTCCTAATAGTAGGCGGTCTTTTACCGAAGTTAATAAACTTTGAGCCCGTCATTTCGGTTTTACCTGTTAACATATTATGCTATTTCCGCCACAGAGTTTGAAAGATTTTCTTTGACAGTCTCGTACTGTTTTCAAAGCTGAACTAACGTTTTGTTTTGTCTCTGCAGTTGTTGACGTTCAGAACGTTCAACTTGCACTCTATCGTTACGATAGAGAAAGAATGTTCACGGTTTCACGTTGCAGTAAGAGTAACCGTGTCTAGCGTTTTGTTCATTCTTTCTTAACTTAATGGTTTTGATCCTAATAAAGTAACTTTTCAGTTTTTTTCCTTTAACAATAATATGTTTTAACGATATATATGATTGGGCTCTTCTCTCAGGATCTAAGTCAAGAGAGAGAGAGAGAGAGAGAGAGATAGAGACGGAGGGAGAAAGAGGATAAACGTTTCATTCAAGCCTGCCAGGCGTACGAGTAACGTCGTTATCGTTTTTTTTTTTGCTCTTCTCCCTAGTCTCTTTAGGGGAAGAAACTAAACGTTTCTAGAGTGATCTAGTGTTTAGTCTCTTTCCAACCACTGAATTATCTTTCATTAGATTTTTCTGTTACATTGTAATTCTGTTTTCGCAATTTCTAACTTTGAGAAAGGATAGAATTGCGTATTTCAGGTACAAACCACTTAAAGTTTCGAGTTCAGTGAAATAAGTGCAAACAGAAATCAAAGTGATAAGTGATTAGTGCGTGAGGGTACTTTTGTGCGCGCCAGTCGTCCTCCCAGTCCGGGACCTCTTGCAAGCTCCCAAGCCCAGGGGAGAAGCAATGTCGAAGGGCATAAGGGTTCAGCAGGCCTTGATCGGCGCACAGAAGTATTCTCGGTGGTTGTGGGCGTGTCTTACCGAGACCGTCACTCCCACCCGCAGACGATTGAGCCCTTATTTTGCTCGTCTGCAGAAGAGATTAGGGGAGAAAATAAAGGCAGAGTAACGCTGGTCTCAGGTCTCAAGACTTCTTAAACGTTAAGTCCAGACCTATGCCAGACGTACGAAGTTAAAGTTCACAACCCGAATGCACTACTGCACAGTCACAACTTTCGGTCTTGATGCGTGAGTGTCGGGCTGAGAGTGTTGCACCTCCTCCTCCGCCTACACTCCCTCCACCTGTTCTCGCTACGCCTGTGCTCGCCCAGCCTGCACCTGCTCCGCCTGTGCTCGCCCAGCCTGCACCTGCTCCGCCTGGTCGCAGCACCATCTGCCAGGCGTACGATGTTGTGAACTCTACTACAGTCCATGCAAGCACAGCTTTCGGACTTGATGAGTGAGTGTCGGGCTGAGAGTGTTGCTCCTCCGCCTCCGCCTACACTCCCTTCTCCTACACTCGCTCCGCCTGATCACAGTACCATCTGCCAGGCGTACGATGTTGTGGACTCTACTACAGTCCATGCAAGCACAGCTTTCGGACTTGATGAGTGAGTGTCGGGCTGAGAGTGTTGCACCGCCTGCACTCCCTCCACCTGTTCTCGCTCAGCCTGTGCTCGCCCAGCCTGCACCTGCTCCGCCTGTGCTCACCCAGCCTGCACCTGCTCCGCCTGGTCGCAGCACCATCTGCCAGGCGTACGATGTTGAACCACTTTCGGAGTTTGCTGTTCACAGTGTTGTTCAGCCTCAGCCTTCTTTAAGGCAACCCTTGCTTTGGGATCAGGAGAGTTACACTCTTCCTCCTCCTCCCCTTGCTGCTCCACCAGTGATGCAACACTCGGTTGAGGTACAACAACCTCTCCCGTCCATGAGTCAGTTTCCTCAGCTCTTGCTGCAGCGAGCTCAACCCTCCATAAGGCAAGCACCACAACACCTTAGCCTTGCGCCTCAGGAGCCTCAGCTTGCGAGACATTTACCTTGTTCTGCGCAGCCTCTTCCTCATCGCGCTCCGCTCACACCACAGGAACTGGAACTTGCTACTCCGCTTCCGCCAACCGCTCAGCAAGCGCAACCCTTGGGTTCAACCACTCATGCTAGGAGTCAGCCTCCTCCACCCATGCGCCTTCCTTCTGCTTGTCTTTTATTCAGCCTTTGCAGACTGAGCCTCAGGTGTTCCCTCATCGGAGTCTTGAAGAGGAAACCACACTATTGTTGTTCCAGTTCGTTCTGACTCTGCTGTTCAGCATACCATGGTTTAAACCCCATGCAAGCATGCAATAAGCACTCTAGCACTGGTCATGGAATTTCTGAGAAATGTTAAACGCCATGCACACGCTCTGCTTTCCTTTCAGCAGGCTCTGCTTACAGCAGGCTCTGCTTACTACATGCTCAGCATTCAGCATGCTCTGCATTCAGCATGCTCTGCATACAACATGCTCTGCATACAGCATGCTCTGCATTCAGCATGCTCTGCATACAACATGCTCTACATACAGCATGCTCTGCATACAGCATACTCTGCATACATCATGCTCTGCATACCTTACCGCATGCTTCTCAACACATCTTGGGTTGTTGCCAACTCACTAGACTGTCAAGCAGTTTCATAACGTTGCCTTCTAGTCTGCTGCTTTGCACCAGTGAACCCTCACTCAGAGAACTTAGCTTTTCTAGGATAAGGTCCCTGTAGATGAGAAAGTTCTTTTCTCCCTCCTTCTGATATTCCCTTGAGGACTCTGTCATTTGGAGGGAGCCTTTAGCTGCATAACCTCTTATGGACTTTTATTTAAGCATAACATGCTTACAGGGAAGGTAATGGTTACACTTCAGCCGCTAATCCCGTCTGTTACCACACCTGCTCCCATAGACCTTGAGCTGTGTTGCATGACATGCAGTCCAAGCTTAGTCCTTGTTAGAGGATCTTTTGTTTACGGAGTCAATGTGTCACGGGGAAGACGTTCAACAACCAACAAAGGGACTTGTTGTGACGCAGTGCGGCAACCTCAGCAACCCGTTAAGGAGTTGTCTGTACGACCCAGACAGTCTAGACAGATTCGGGTTGTCACTGTACTTCCTCGCTTGCCCATGATTGACAGTTTACAGACTGTGCAGCAGTATCATGATCTTGTGTCCGGCTCCGTCAGACGACTGGCTTTTAAGAGCTCCCTCAAGTCGTCGCTGTCTGGAGATTTTCAATGGACTATGGATCTGACCAAGGAACTGGGCCTCCTGGTCAATTTTGAGGAGTCTCAGCTCGTTCCATCCCAGACCATTGTCTCCTTGGGTATGGATCTTCAGAGTCGAGCTTTTCGGACTTGTCCGTCGGCCCCAAGGATCTTCCAAGCCCTAGAATGCATCCAGAGCATGCTGAGAAGGAACCGATGCTTAGTCAGGCAGTGGATGAGTCTAACAGGGACACTTTCATCGCTGGCCCTGTTCATCGAGTTAGGGAGACTCCACCTCCGCCCCCTTCAATATCATCTAGCTGCTCACTGGATAAAGGACATGACGCTAGAGACGGGCTCAGTTCCTGTTTCCGAAGAGATGAGGTCTACTCTAACGTGGTGGAAGAACAGCATTCTTCTCAAGGAAGGTCTACCTTTGGCTGTTCAGACCTCCGACCACCGTCTCTTCTCGGACGCATCGGACACGGGCTGGGGTGCGACACTGGACGGACAGGAATGCTCGGGAACATGGAATCAGGAGCAAAGGACACTTCACATCTATTGCAAGGAGTTGTTGGCAGTTCATTTGGCCTTGATAAACTTCAAGTCCCTCCAGCTTAACAAGGTGGTGGAGGTGAACTCCGACTACACCACAGCCTTGGCTTACATCTCCAAGCAGGGAGGGACTCATTCGAGGAAGTTGTTCGAGATCGCAAGGGACCTCCTCATTTGGTCAAAAGATCGAAAGCTCACGCTGGTAATGAGGCTCATTCAGGGCGATATGAATGTCATGGCAGATCGCCTCAGCCGGAAGGGTCAGGTCTTCCCCACAGAGTGGACCCTTCACAAGAATGTTTGCAGCAGACTTTGGGCCCTGTGGGGTCAGCCAACCATAGATCTATTCGCTACCTCGATGACCAAGAGGCTCCTCTTGTATTGTTCTCCGATTCCAGAACCAGCAGCAGTTCGCGTGGATGCCTTTCTGCTGGATTGGTCCCATCTCAACCTGTATGCATTCCCGCCGTTCAAGATTGTCAACAGGGTACTTCAGAAGTTCGCCTCTCACAAAGGGACACGGCTGACGTTGGTTGCTCCCCTCTGGCCCGCGAGAGAATGGTTCACTGAGGTACTGCAATGGCTGGTCGACGTTCCCAGGACTCTTCCTCCTAGAGTGGACCTTCTGCGTCAACCTCACGTGAAGAAGGTACACCCAACCTCCACGCTCTTCGTCTGACTGCCTTCAGACTATCGAAAGACTCTCAAGAGCTAGAGGCTTTTCGAAGGAGGCAGCCAGAGCGATTGCCAGAGCAAGGACGACATCCACTCTCAGAGTCTATCAGTCTTAATGGGAAGTCTTCCGAAGCTGGTGCAAGGCCAATGCAGTTTTCCTCAACCAGTACCAATGTAACCCAGATTGCTGACTTCCTGTTACATCTAAGGAACGTAAGATCCCTATCAGCTCCTACGATCAAGGGTTACAGAAGTTTGTTGGCAGCGGTTTTCCGCCACAGAGGCTTGGATCTTTCCTCCAACAAAGATCTACAGGACCTCCTTAGGTCTTTTGAGACCTCAAAGGAACGTCGGTTGTCCACTCCAGGCTGGAATCTAGACGTGGTCCTAAGGTTCCTAATGTCATCAGGATTTGAACCGCTCCAATCAGCCTCTTTTAAGGACCTCACATTAAAAACTTTTTTCCTCGTGTGCTTAGCAACAGGTAAAAGAGTAAGTGAGATCCACGCCTTCAGCAGGAACATAGGTTTCACATCTGAAACGGCTACATGTTCCTTGCAGCTCGGTTTTTTGGCTAAAAACGAGCTTCCTTCCCGTCCTTGGCCTAAGTCGTTCGAGATCCCAAGCCTGTCCAACATGGTGGGGAACGAACTGGAGAGAGTACTTTGCCCAGTTAGAGCTCTTTAGTACTATCTAAGAAGGTCAAAACCATTACGAGGACAATCAGAAGCCTTATGGTGTGCTATCAAGAAGCCTTCTCTACCAATGTCTAAGAACTCAGTTTCTTACTACATCAGGCTTCTGATTAGAGAAGCAAATTCTCATCTGAAGGAAGAAGACCTTGCTTTGCTGAAGGTAAGGACACATGAAGTGAGAGCTGTGGCTACTTCAGTGGCCTTCAAACAGAACCGTTCTCTGCAGAGTGTTATGGATGCAACCTATTGGAGAAACAAGTCAGTGTTCGCATCATTCTATCTCAAAGATGTCCAGTCTCTTTACGAGTACTGCTACACCCTGGGTCCATTCGTAGCAACGAATGCAGTAGTAGGCGAGGGCTCAGCCACTACATTCCCATAATCCCATAACTTTTTAACCTTTCTCTTGAATACTTTTTATGGGTTGTACGGTCGGCTAAGAAGCCTTCCACATCCTTGTTGATTTGGCGGGTGGTCAATTCTTTCTTGAGAAGCGCCAAGGTTAAAGGTTGTGATGAGGTCCTTTAGTATGGGTTGCAGCCCTGTATACTTTAGCACCTTTGAGTTGATTCAGCCTCCCAAGAGGAACGCTGCGCTCAGTAAGGAAGACGATCTTATTAAAGGCAGAGTAACGGTTCAAGTCGACTTCCTTACCAGGTACTTATTATTTCATTGTTATTGTGGATAACTGATTATATGAAATATGGGATACTTAGCTATCCTTTAATCTTGTACACTGGTTTTCACCCACCCCCCTGGGTGTGAATCAGCTACATGATTATCGGGTAAGTTTAATATTGAAAAATGTTATTTTTATTAATAAAATAAATTTTTGAATATACTTACCCGATAATCATGATTTAATCGACCCTCCCTTCCTCCCCATAGAGAACCAGTGGACCGAGGAATAATTGAGGAGGTGTCAACAAGAAGTACTTGAGTACCTGGCCACAGGTGGCGCTGGTAAATACACCCCCTTCTAGTATTGTGATAGCTGGCGTATCCCTCCATAGAATTCTGTCGGGCAACGGAGTTGACAGCTACATGATTATCGGGTAAGTATATTCCAAAATTTATTTTATTAATAAAAATAACATTTTAAGTCACAGAGCTTTATGGAAGTACAGAGAGTACTATTTTCATTTTATTATCATCATCATCATCCAAAACCAGCCCCGGAAAAGTAAAGAATAAACTATACAATATAAGGAAATTGATAAACAAGAAACTATTTATTAAAATAGATAAAAACATTTAATAGATGGAAGGCACAGAATGTATATATCAAAAGCTGTGCTAACCTACTCGACGAAGAACTTCCCGCAACTAGGTTGTACCTGGCATTTTAGTTTAGGTTATTGGCGAGCATATACTTTGGATGATCTTCCTCTGGTAATTCTATGTGTGTAATCATTTCATTATCATCGTCATCTCCTACGCCTATTGACACAGAGGGCCTCGTGTAGATTTCGCCAGTCGTCTCTTATCTTGAGCTTTTAATTCAACACTTCTCCATTTATCATCTACTTCACGCTTCATTGTCCTCAACCATGTAGGCCTGGGTCTTCCAATTAGTGCCTTGTGGGACCAAGTTAAACATTTGGTGAAACAATCTCTCTTGAGCAAACCATAAACAATTAATTTGAAATAATTCATTGTAATTTTGAAAAATGATTCTTTGTCTGCATTTTGAAAATTTTATGGAGCAAGAATTTCTAATAAAATATCAATCAAGACTAATTCAATTCGGCTATTTCCAATAATTATGATATGCTATATGTCTTCTCGCTGACCCTCTACGTATGTGAAGCAGCCAACACGTCTGTTGTGGTTGTGTGGGTTTGGGGAGGTCTTTTTTGTTAACTTTTCTTGCTTATATTTACTTAATTTCACCTATATATTTGGCTCTTGACTTAGAAATAATCTTTACTATCATTGAATAGAGTTTTGAATTATCGCCTATCCTCAAAGAAATGTATATGGAAATGATGATCGGTGCTCTGTTGTCGTTACGAAAGAGTCTGTTTTGCCTCCTGCTTTGACTCTGTTGCCGTTTCCTTTCCTCCACCTTGTCGTCCAACCTCTATCCACTTTTAACTTCATTGTGTTACATCAGGAAGTGGAATGGCCTCCCAAACCCCAGTACTGGACCATATGACCCAAATTCCATGATTCCAGGAAGGGCAGAAGGCTTTAGATAACTCATTCTGGGTTTAACCCCATAATCTGTAGAACATCATAATTAAGATTGTTTGAATATAGGGAAAACAGAGGTAGTACATTAAAGGGAAAAACCCCAGTGCTGGACCATATGACCCAAATTCCATGATTCCAGAAAGGGCAGAAGGCATTAGGTAACTCATTCTGGGTTTAACCCCGTAATCTGTAGAAGAACATAAGAGGGAAGATTGTTTAAATATAGGGAAAACAGAGGTAGTACATTAAAAGGAAAAAGGCCAAAGCAATTGCCAACGTAACTCTCTTTCTCGTCTTTTGCAGACCAAACTCGAAACCAGCCTCGCGGCCGAGCACGCCGTCTAGGTTATCGTTGCAGACCATAGAGGATGCCCAGTTGCAGAGGTGAGTTCTAATTTCAGAAACATTACTAATTTCAGAAACATTACTAGTTTCAGAAACATTAACAATTTCAGAAACATTACTAATTTCAGAAACATTAACAATTTCAGAAACATTACTAATTTCAGAACCTAACAATTTCAGAAACATTACGAGTAAGATCTTCCGAAGTCTATACCAAGAGCAGCATTTGACTGGTTGCAAATTAATTCAAACTGAAGCTATATATACATATATAAACATGGAGAGAGAGAGAGAGAGAGAGAGAGAGAGAGAGAGAGAGAGAGAGAGAGAAGAAAACTTGGACACTCCAAGTTTCATATTGCAATACCATGACGACACTCAGTTTCATCTAAAATAGAATAATTGTTAATTTTATTTTCGCTATCATTGTTGCCTACCTTAATCTTCTTATTCATTGTTATCCTTACATTAAGGGGTCGGTTGCTTGATGCTTATTCTCCAATGCCTTCAATCAAAGGCATCCTCTTCCACCAAACCTCTTCCCTCCATATCATCCTTCACCTTATCTCGCCATCTAATTCTCTGCCTCCCTCTTGATCTTCTCCCCCTAACAGGCTCCTCCCAAGCCCTCCTCACTCCCTCCTCGCTCCCTCCCCACCATCCATTCTCAACACATGTCCACACCATCTCAGCTTTGAAACTCTTTATCACCTCCGCAATCTTTACTACGCCTGCCATTCTTCTTATTCATAATTTTCCAATCTTTCAAGCAGTGATATTCCCATAATCCATGTCTACATTCTCATCTCTGTTCTTTCAAGCATTGCTTCCATTTTTCATCTTAGAGCTCACATTTCCAATCCATACATTAACCCTTTTACCCCCAGGCTCTTTGGAAATTTCCAACCCTTAACTCTCCGGGGGTTGTTTTTTCCCCAGCACATTTTGCAGTATATTTTTTTTAAATTGCTCTAACAGCCTTCATTTTTGTCATAGAGAGGTCAGGTTGGTCTCATTCTCTTGGAAAATGCCTGAATTTTCTCAAAAAAATTATCAAAAATATAAAGAACCAAATTTTTTTGCAAGGACGTACCGGTACGTCCATGGGGGTAAAGGGATGGGTTTTGTGAAACGTACCAGTACGTCCTTTGGGGGTAAAAGGGTTAACACTGGTCTTATTATGCTATAGATTGTGACCTAACTGGATTATTTTATATATAAAATATCAACTTTAAGGATGATAGAATTATTTTGAAATCATGTAACTGCATTAGAAAGTTTTTGAATTGTCCAACTTAGCAAGATCTTACTGTATTGTAAAGTGGTGGAAGGCTTAGTCCTGTAAACCTTTTAGACTTTCAAATAGCTTTAGTTCTCAAGTGATATTTTACGTTAAAGGAAGGTTTCGTCTTCTGTAGTATTGTGGGATGATCTTCCTAATCGGGCAGTTGGATCAGTAGAACTTCATAAGTTCAAACTTGCAGCAAATGTTTTTATGTTGAACAGCCTAACATAAGTGGTTTTATAGTTTATATATGAAATATATGTTTTAATGTTGTTGATATTTTGAAATATTTTATTCCAATTGGTCGTTACTTCTTATATCATTAATTTATTTCCTTGTTTCCTTTCCTCATTTGGCTATTTTTCCCTGTTAGAGCCCTTGGGCTTATAGCATCTTGCTTTTCCAACTAGGATTGTAGCTTAGCTAGTAATGATAATGATAATAAGGATATTATTAATTTTGTCTGTCCTGGCCCCATCACTTATGAAACCTCAAGGGTGGGGTTGTAGTGCCGTAAGTGCACCTCACGGGGTTGTGCTGTAGGCATGACTCGAGGGTCTGTATTGTTCCTTGGGCCGCTAGTTGCACTATCTTTATATCCTTTTACTTTAACTCCTTTCCTGCTTCCCATCTTCAATCTCAGGACCTTGCTATACAGTCTAGCCCTAATTCACAAATCCCAATATATACTAATCGGCCTACTTTAATAACATTCGGAGATCCAAACGCATATTCAGCTGAAATCCTAAATCTCGGACACTGTAAAAAAAATTTTAAATGAAATACTGTACTATAATAAAACAGTATTAAATACAGTAATTTGATGCAGTAAGCAAGACGACATTTGCAATATGAAACAGGATTATTTGTTGACTTTTGCAGCTGGAAATCGAAGGCATGCGGGTTAGGTTAGGCCTACCCTAAGCAAAAATTTTATTCGACTTGCAAAGAGCTTCTTGGAACATATCAAGTTTGTAAGATAAACTTTCTGTGATGTTGTCTGTTGTCAAAGTTTGTGTAGCTGTTGGAAGTTAGGAGAAGACTTTAACTTTCCTAATATTCAGGTTGTCTGTTGTCAAAGTTTATGTAGCAGTTGCAAGTTAAGAGAAGACTTTAACTTTCCTAATATTCAGGTTGTCTGTTGTCAATATAATCAGGTTGTCTGTTGTCAAAGTTAATGTAATGTAGCAGTTGCAAGTTAAGAGAAGACTTTAACTTTCCTAATATTCAGGTTGTCTGTTGTCAATATAATCAGGTTGTCTGTTATCAAAGTTTATGTAGCAGTTGCAAGTTAAGAGAAGACTTTAACTTTCCTACTATTCAGGTTGTCTGTTGTCAATATATTCAGGTTGTCTGTTGTCAAAGTTAATGTAGCAGTTACAAGTTAAGAGAAGACTTTTTAACTTTCCTAATTTTCAGGGCGATAGAGGAATCGCTAGCGATGAGCTTGGGTGTGACGCTTCCGCCCAGGAAGACGGAGGAACTGGCCGTCACAAACAGCTCCGAACAGGACGGCCCCGTCCCGGGAGGAGTCGTGGCCGTCACGCCGGTCGATTCGGAGATGGCCATGGCACTCTCTCTCTCGCAGCAGCACCAGGAGGAAGAGGAGACGCGTCGTCGCCAGGAGGAGGAGACCCTAAAGAGAATCTTGGAATTGTCACTGACCGAGAAATAATGACGGCTGATTCTTAGTCGCTTTTCAAAATTCTGCTTTGCCTCAAACAAAAACCCCTTCGTAACAATGATTATTTGATGAGTGTACGTTAACGACTATTGATGGAACGATGTTTTAGACCGAACGCTCACTTTGTATTCCGAAATATCCCGAGTTGGACTGTCTGCTGTGATGTTGAAAAGCCGAGTCAGCGTTTGTGAATGGGAGGGACTGTTTGAGGTATATCAGCTGAAAGTCTCATAATAATCAAAGTTAAATTCAGAAGACTTTAATGATTGTTTTCTATATGAAATTATACTTATTGGTATTGATATATACATGCAGTATATGAATATATATATTTATTATATTTAAATACAAAATTACATGCGCAACATACATATTAAGTACATATTAGATTTATATATATTCTAATAAATATATTCTAATAAATTACCAGGATGAACATAACATTTAAATCTGCTTTGAGAAAAGGTGGATCATTTATAAAGGAGTTTATTCACCAAAACAAATTCAATTTATCCTAAAGTGAAAAACTATTCTATTTGAACAGGGATAATGTCCTTAACAAAGTCAAACGATATATTCAGCCATTGCTTGGCCCTCCCTGGAGGAGTAGGGCTTTGTCAGTCTCAAGGACATTGTCCTATCCTTGCCCTCTGCCATTCGTATGCGATCTTTAAGCCTTTAAACCTTCGACAAAAAGAAATCGCCCTAGTTAACGATGAAGACTTTTCTCCGGGGGTGGGGCAGTCTGCGGTCTCGTCAGTTCAAAATGCACGTGCCATTCCTGAAGACAATATTGTGTGATTTTTATAATGTGCGTAGTATGTTTGCGCCAAGTAGCCATCTTTTGTGGAAAAGTTAAAAAGTCCCCTCTTCTCATTACGAGCATGGCACACGGCCGCAAAGTTTGGCAACCTTTGTTTTGTTGCCGTTGTTGATTATATGCAAAATAGGCCATGAAAATTTGCCTCTGTAACTGCCTCTTTAAAGCAGTTCATAGCCTACTTGGCAGACCATTGCAAAGGATGTTTTTTCGTACCAATTCGTCGTGCATTAGATGTTACTGGAAATTGAAGTTTTATTTAAAACTTAACCCGGTAATGATGTTAAACTAATAATTACGATATTGTCACCACAGCACCTTCTTAAAGCAAGTAATTGTAGATGAATATTAAATTGATACAGTTTGATAAAAATGCTGGTCATGTTCAGACCTGAACTTTGAACCTCATAGTAGGTTAGAGCTTAAGAACTGACCATTTTTCTTATTTTATTACAAATTAATCCTTTCCTATATGAAAATCTTACGAAACCTCTCAACAAATTTTTTTGCTAATAGTTAAGAATCATACTCGAAACCTTAATCGTTGTTTTTTTCATAACCGAGATGCTATTTTCCCTCGAGTAGCCAGCGTGTTGTTATTATCAATTAATTTAACCAGAGCACTATGTTAAAATTATTAACTTTCAAAGGACTGGCAAAGTCCTATATAATTCTCTTTTGTCTGTATATAACTAGACCTTGGACTATGAAGAGTTGATTAGTTTGAACTCGTATTGAAGGTTTCTACCTATCAAAGAATCTTTTAAGATGTCGAAATATCAGGGAGTATCAACATTCGCTGCCTTGATAAAGTTAAATGGAGTTTTACTCTGTGTGTACGTATACTTTATCAATACTTTATCATTATTTTGTAGAGTCCGATACTGTAGCGTTCTGCAATAGGGGACTTCATAGCATTGCCAAAAGGGGGAAATTAATCGTGAGAAAAAGGGAAATTTTGTGAAAATTGTAGTATTAGTAGCATTTTCTTGCGTTTCTAAATGTGGCTACATGAGTCTGGCCGAAAGGAGTCCGGATGTAAGATTCGAGAGGCGTACTTCGCAGGGGCACAATGCCGTGCCCTGTGGAACCTGCCGCGGATGCGAAACCCAGATTTTCTTTTGTTCTGTGGAGTCTAAAACAGTTTATATATTTGTGAGAGTGTAAATTTTACCAGTATTTGTTTGTGAGAACAAAGTTAAAAAAAAAAAAAAAGCTTATTTGTACGTGACGCGGCCACTCTTGCGCCCAGCGAGGGCCTCCGTGAAATGCAGTGTATGTTGGGTAGATGATGGTGGCTGATAGTGCCTCTTCAAAGCCTCTTTTTATATGGGGTTATTTAGCAAAAATAACCTTTATTTAGCTAGTGATTTTTGCACTGCATATGAGCTTTACATTAAGCACAATAGTTTGTATGACTTGGGAACCGAGTCGACTTCGTCGCCACACCTGTAGGTCGAATCCTCCGGATATTTGTATCGTGCTCTTCTGTCTCGAGTATCAGTAGGGTTTTTTGGGGGGACGATCCATTATCTTTTGGGCAGGACGTGGTCGAACGGTTTCGTAGGGGATGCGTGGTTGTCGCCAGACGAAGGGTCCACCTTCCGTAACATTCCCTCTGTGACCTCGCGGAGCTTCCTCTCTTCCTGTCCTGTTACAGCATTTCTTCTGTGACCTCGCGGAGCTATCTCTCTTCCTGTCATGTTCCAGCGTTTTTTCTGTGACCTTATGGAGCAGCCTTTCCTCTTCCTGCCATGTTTCGGCATTCCTTGTGTGACCACGCAGAGCTCTTCCTCTTCTTGTCCTGTTCCAGTATTCTTTCTGTGACTTCGCGGAGCCTTTCCTTTTCCTCTCGTGTTTTGGCATTTCTTCTGTGACCTTGTGGAGCCTGTCCTTTTCCTTTTTTGTTCCGGCATTCCTTCTGTGTCTTTGCGGAGCCTTTCCTTTTTCTGTCCAGTTCCAGCGTTCCTTCTGTGACTTCGTTCCTCTTCCTGTTATGTTACAGCATTCCTTGTGTGACCTAGCGGAGTCTTTCCTCTTCTTGACCTGTTCCGGCACTCCTATGGTCACGAGTGTCTCTTCCCTTTCCCTATTCCCTTTGTGGAGTCGGGTCATCCTGCACAGGTGAAGGATGACCTCGTCCAATTGAAAATTTGAAATGCTGTACAAGGTAGGTCCCCTTCTCTGGCTTCATCCAAGCTGCCGTCATAAATGGTTCAAGCGTTGACGTGAATCTGTTATTTTTGCTCTTTAGTTTCGTCTTTTTCGAGAAGTTTCCATCAATTGGAAGAAGTGATTTGTATCTATGTGAGTAAATGGATTAAATAATAAAATTAAATAAGACCAACTCCTTATTCATCCTCCTCTAAGTGACTTCTTATTGTGCCGATTTCTCAATGAATTGTTGATATCATCAGTATTCTGTGTAGCTTCTAATGTTTTTTTTAAAGTTTTTGTCATTCTGTGAATGATATTTACAGAATTGTTTTGATAATCATTTTCATTTTTCAGGTAAATATTTGAAGTTTTTACTCTGCAAAGGATAGAGTGAAAAGTCACAAGCTGGGAGATGTAAATCATGACAGTATTCTGGCTGAGAAACTAAAGGAAAATTCCCCTTCAGTTCCCACCCAGCTTAAAAAAATCCAGTTTGTCATTGAAACAGTTTGTTTGTTCTTCAACACAATGGCTGGACAATTTAACAAAACTAAATAGTATTTTTACAATGTATGGATCTTGGGGGAAAATTACTTAGGGCTATAAACCCTAGACATTTTGTCCCTTTAATTCTCATGAACTTAATGTCCTTTTAGTCATTTACTGTTACCGTTGTATTTTTAATGAGAACAAAGGATATTTTCAGATAGTTTATTCACAGAGGCCTGAAACAGTTATATATAAAACAGTATATACATACTCATTTTTTTTTAATGAGTCGCATTTGTAGACTCGCAGCGGTGCACTTTTAGCTCAAAAAAGTTTCCTGCTCTCTGATTGGTTAGAATTATCTTGTCCAACCAATCAGCAACCAGGAAACTTTTCCGAGCTAAAAGGGCACCCCTGCGAGTCAGTGCAAATCTGCCTCGCTATAAAAAATTGACTATAGTTAATACAAATAGGGTTCCTGAATGTAACTATGATAAAATGCTGTTGAAGGTTAAAACTACACTAAACATAAGGTGAAAATTTTATAGTGAATATACTTTCCCTTCAGAGTCAAGGACTATTGAGATAAGGAAATACACCGTCAAGGTATTCTTGAAAACCTAGATGGCGTTATATGTAGGCGTACACAGTTAACAAATAGGCAATATAAGAATGAAAATGAATTCATATAATTGATAATTTAAGATTTTTACAATACACAACAGTTATATTTATGCATTACATTTCTAAAATTTTTCATATTTTATTTATATTTCCCGGGAATTTCTGACGTAGCAGATCGATTAAAGTCAAGTACGCATTGTTATAATTATGGAGAGGAAATTTAAGAGGACTGCCAAGTCTCTATTCTTTATCGTGAAAGATTGATGTCATAGTGGTAGCCAGGCCTAGTTGAAGAAGTATGGTTGTTGGCAGAGACCCAACAGAATATTAATTTGATTTCAAGTCAAAGGAAAATCTAGTGATTTATAAACTTGTTTTTTTTGGAGGAACTCTAGTTAATGTAATGCAGACTTTATTTAAATCAACATGGGGAAATCCGTAGCGAGTTTCTTGTGTACCAAAGACGTGCTAATTTGCACGATACTAAACAATTACATAACATAGGTTTGGTTTCCGATTTAAGTAACATAGTATGGGTAGATTCTAGAGTATTTTTCAAGTTTATAAACAACATTGCAACATTAGGCCACGTCAGTCACCGTAAAAAAAAATATATAAGTAGCCTAATGTAGGGAAAAGAAGTAAGATTTCTTTTACGAGGCACAACGACTTGCGCCTCGTAGAAGAAATACAAATTCAGGTTACGAAACTTGATTCAAGTAAAGAGAATTATTTGTAAGTATAGTAATCATATAGGTATTGTAAATGAATATTTTTTTCAGGTTCTATAATAATAATTATTTCTAATATGGATGAGAACTGCAAGATGACAAGAAATTTGAGATTTATATGACTTGTATCAATAAAACCGCGCCAGACGTCTGTGTGTTTTATAATTAAGAGAATAGATATGTACATCTATGGTAGCTTCAGTATCAGAAGCTCAACTAAAATTAATTTCTACTCCTATTTTAGGATTGTTTTAGATGGAGTTAACATTGATGAAGTACTACAAATTCCTATAATATTCATCTTACTTTTTTTGACATCTTCACTTGAGAACATATTTTTTTAGTGTGACTGATAATTGGTCAAATGTTTCAAAGTTGTTTATAAACGAAAAATACTATCGAATCTAATCTACCCATATTATTTTTTTAAGCCTTTAGAAATTCTTATTCAAAATTAATGTTACTGTAGATGTTTAGTAGACACTTAATGTTTCTTATTATTTTCATTAAAAAGACCAGGATGTTCGCACACAGCACAGCAAGAATATTATATAGTAACAAATGGTATTTATAAGTGGCAGGGAAACTTACAGGTCTCTTGAGGAGAGACGGGGAGAAAGATTCGGAAAAAGCTGAGGAAAGGAGAACGAGTGATATGGGGGAACCGAATTGGTTGACTCTTGAGTTTCTAATGTTCAATGAACATCTACTGCGTTTGAAAGCTTTAGGTTTCCGTAGGGTGGGTATGCCTTCGGTGCACCTCACACGAAGGACTGTAGGCATTACTTACTTTGGCTGCTAGCTCACTTTCTTTACGTCTTTCTGGCTTAAACCTGTTCCCAATTCCTTTCTTCCATGTTGCTCTTCAACCTCTTCTAACTTTTACTGTATGTAATTGATCGATATGTTTTCCCTCATTAGTATTTTGGTGCTGAATGGCTCCCCAGGTCCCAGTGCTAGGCTACATAGTCCAAGTTAATAAATCCAATCCAACCCAAATTCTTGCGTCTTCGAGTGGCCCAGAAAATTTGAGTCTCCCTCCGGTAGTGATGCATGAAGATACAATAGTTATTTTAAAACTTCTCAAAGGGTTGTCGTGGCTTCATTGGTAATGTCTCTGCCTGGTGTTTGCCAGATGGGTGTTCAATCCCCGCTATAACTCGTTAGTGCCTTTAGCGTCTGCAACCTTACCATCCTTGTGAGCTAACGTTTGGGGGTTTGGTGGAGCCTATAGATCTACCTGTTGAGTCATCAGCAGCCATTGCCTAACCCTCACTGGTCCTAGCTTGGATGGAGAGGGGCCTTAGGCGCTGATCATGTAATATATATGGTCAATCTCTAGGGCATTGTCCTGCTTGCTGGGGCAGTGTCACTGTCTTTTGCCTCTGCCATTCATGAGCGACCTTTAGAACCTTCAAGTTTCAGGTACAGAACTAAGATAAGCAACATGGATATGAGAGCAAACTAAAGTAGAGGATATTCTAACAACATTAAAGAAGAAGAATGGACATGGACAGGACATGTAATGAGAATGAGAGATAATAGATGGATATTAAGAATAACAGAATGGGTCCCTAGAGATTGTAAAAGAGGCAGAGGAAGGAAGGGAAGACGATCGATTGGTAGTTGCTAGAGTACAGTTGGACAGAAAGTGTCATTTTACTTTCCATAATCTTATTTTGTTTACCTAAAGCTCACCATTCCGGGCTTACATTCTTTTAACTTCGCTATCATTATCATTGTTATTTTTTCATTACTATCTACGCTATAATCCTATACTCAATTTTTTTTAGTGAGGCTCATTTGCACCGACTTGCAGCGGTGCCCTTTTAGCGCAGAATCGTTTCCTGCTCTCTGATTGGTTATATTTATCTTGTCCAACCAATCAACGATCAGGAAACTTTTCAGAGCTAGATAGGCACCCCTGCGAGTCGGTGCAAATCTGCCTCACTAAAAAGAATTGACTATAGTTGGAAACGTAAGATGCTATAGGCCGGATTCCAACAATGAAAAATAGCCCAGTGAAAAAAGGATATATGGAAATAAACTACAAGAGAAGTAATGAACAATTACAATAGAATATTCTAAGAATAGTAACATTAAAATAGATGTTTCATATGAAATCTTAAAAAAAAAATACAAGAAGATAATCAAGATAGAATAGTATGCCTGAGTGTACCCTCAAGCAAGAAAACTCTACCCCAAGACAGGGGAAGCCCATGGTACAGAGGCTATGTCACCACCCAAGACTAGAGAACAAAGGTTTGATTCTGGAGTGTCCTCATAGAAGAGCTGATTACCATAGTTGAAGAATCTTTTCTACCCTTAGCTAGAGGAAAGTGGCCACTAAATAGTTACAGTACAGTAGTTAACCTCTTAAGCAAAGATGAACTGTTTGGTAATCTCAGTGTTGTCAGGTGTATGAGGACAGAGGAGAATGTGGAAAGAATATATCTGAGTATTTAGTGTATGTGTAGGCAAAGGGAAATTGAGCTGTAACCAGAGAGAGGGATCCAATATAGTTCTGCCTGGCTAGTCAAAAGACCCAATAAATCTCTAGCACTAATATCTTAACAGGTGGCTGGTGCCTTGGCCTATACTGGGGGAACACTGACTGTCCTAAGCCCTTATACTCATTAACAATCTCTAGAGGTTCGTCCATAACTCAAATTTGTTGTCTCTGCATTTTCGTTGAACATTATCTTAGTTTTACTCATATTCATTTTCAGTCCTACATTTTTACTTTTCCTATTTTAATTATGTCATCTGCAAATCTTAAGTTGTTTAGGTATTCCCCATTAATATTAATTCCCACATTTTCTCCAGTCTAATTTGTTAAAATTGCTAGGCATATATTATATATATATATATATAGATATATATATGTATATATATATATATATATACATATGTATATATATATATATATATCTATATATATATATATAGGCATAGATAAATATATATATATATATATATATAGGCATAGATAAATAGATATATATATATATATATATATCAATAATAAATGCAGCCATTTCAAGTCATCTGCAGGACAAAGGCCTCAGACATCTTATTCATGTCTGGGGTTTGGCCATTTTCATCACCAAGCTGGGCACTGCATATCAGTGATGTTGGGAGATTTTTTTTTTCTGATATCTCACAGCAAACCAACCTAGTATGGGTGGCCCTGACTAAATGCAGCATTGCCAGTCATGGCGATACACAAACCCTTTCACCACGATAAGGTTGAAAAGCTAATTTTAGGGGTAAATACATGGGTGACGTGTGTTAATTTTGCAAAGATGATAATATATAATAATAGGAAGGGTAAAGGAATAAGATATCCCAATTGATTTCAAGGTTGAATTGGATTAAAGTAAGACTTATTTATGGCACAAGTAAAATAATATTAATTATAGTTTTAGGTATAAGCAAAGAAGCAAACTTATTTTGCGGAGTGACTATGAGAGAGAGAGGAGAGAGAGAGAGAGAGAGAATTGCAAGCGGTAAGATAATCAATCACACTACCAGAGAGAGAGAGAGAGAGAGAGAGAGAGAGATTTGATTACAAATTAACAAGATAGATAAAAAGGATTATTCAACGCAGACAATTCACAATGAAAACAAAATAGATTTTGAGTTTTTCAAAGCAAATTGAAAAAACGATAAATGAACGAACTTTCAAATTGAAGTCTTCCGGTGAGACACTACACAAGTGGTGCTTTATATTATCCCAGGTGTAGCCAAGTGTGTAGGGACCCGGGGGGGGGGGGGGTGTAAATGCTATACTCACATCTGTCTTGAACACTTGTGTTTTCATTCCCTTTTTAAACTAAATCAAATCACGTGGAGAAATTATGTATTTTGACCTACGAAATATACCATAACTGACTTGGACTGATCTCAAGTCTGGATAGGCCTAAGCCTTTAGTTCAAAGGTAGATAGGCTACAGTCTTGAGTCCGGTCTCAGGCCGGGATAAAGTCCGAGGTCCGGTAATACTGTATATCTCGGATCAAATGCAATTTCAAGTCCCGCATTTTCCCCATTACAGAAAAGTCCCAAATCTAGTTACGGTCTCAAGTCTGGATATAGTCCCAAGTCCTTATATTGTCTCTTTTTATAGTTTATACATGAGAGATATATTTTAATGTTGTTACTGTTCTTAAAATATTTTATTTTAATTCCTCACTATTTCTCTTATAGTCTACTTATTTCCATATTTCCTTTCCTCACTGAGCTATTTTCCCCATTGGAGCCCTTGGGCTTATAGCATCCTGTTTTCCAACAAAGGTTAGGCCTATAGCTTAACTAATAATAATAATAATAATCGTCTCAAGTCTGGATATGATCCTAAGCTCTTATTCTGTCTCAAGCCCTGACACAGTCCAGAGTCTGGTTAAAAGAGGATTGAACATGAAAAATTATATTGTCAACATAACTATAGCCTTTATATAGGCCTAAATTTATCACAACGATATTCAAGCCCTGTGTGTGTGTGTGTGTGTGTGTGTGTGTTTGTTTACAAGATATCCAGAGTCCCGAGTGAAATTGAGTTAATTTATTTATTTATAAAGAAAAATATTTTTACTTCAAGTTTAAATTTTTCTGGAGATTAGGTCTAAAAAGTTTCATTATTATTATTATTATTATTATTATTATTATTATTATTATTATTATTATTATTATTATTATTATTTTAAAAAAATATTAACATAGGCCTACTAACAAAAATGTGGAAATAATTTAAAAATAATCATGGAAAGGTTTTCATCACGTTTAGGCCTAGGCCTATTTTATTGTCTGCAATCTGTTCAATATATTATTGCAAATCCCTTTAGTTATATCTTTCAAAACGGCAAAACATGCTTGATTGCAATATTGCAATGCTTTGACATGCAATGAACAGCTGCTTGTAACAAACATTACATTTCTATTTTCAAAATCTGGTCAGCCACAAAATATTCTATTTATTATTCCTTTCAATAATTACACTATACTTGAAATGTAACAAAATACGAATTATATTCATGCAGTTTCTTGACTATCTAAGCTCAATATGATAATAGTTAGGCCTATTTATTCAAATATATCATATTAGCCACGTGTTGCATAATACCTCGTTCAAACTAGCAAACAGAATCAGACATTTAGACAAACTTTTATAGTTTATCATGATCAATCACAGAGGCGTATTTTTCTTAATAGAAAAAAATATGTAGTAATTAGAATATATTTTTTTTGATAAATTATTATTAAAACTGATTTTATATATTTTCAAGATTTATATATCTAATTCCCTTAAAAGTAAAAAATGAAAAAAAAGAGAAAAAACATAACTGTAGCAAGCAATTTTATGGAATTTCATGTAGGTCTATTGAACAGCAACTCATAAATCGCAGGACCCTCCCCCCCTCTCTCTCTCTCTCTCTCTCTCTCTCTCTCTCTCTCTCTCTCTCTCTCTCTTGGCGGGATATTCCAGTCCTCTGATTGGCTGTCTCTTCTCATCCGTGATTGGTTGTTGTCTTTGTTTACAAATTCTCACATACACAGCTAACATCGTAGCCAGAACCAAGTTAATTACTCCTTTGCAAATTACATATTTATTCAGCTTACGTATTTGAACAAGATTTATTATGTATTTTGTTATTAAATTGATAATAATTTGTATTTCTTTTCATAAACATTATAATTTTTAAGTCTTAATTCATCTATAATAAGTATAAGTATTTTACCTCGACCCAGCTAAATTCATTCATAAAATACGCGATTGTATGACGTCACATACAACCACCAATCACAGCAGAGGACGAATCAGCCAATGAGACGCCAGATATTTCCCGCTAAGGAAAAGCAAAAGGTGAGAAGGTTCCTCTACCTTATGGGCTGCTGTTGGCCAACTAGCCAAATTCACATGAGATATTTCTTCAAACGCTCTAGTGTGGGTGGCTTTTAAATATTTCCTATTTCTATTGTTTTATACATACAGTGATGATTATATATATATATATATATATAGAGAGAGAGAGAGAGAGAGAGAGAGAGAGAGAGAGAGAGAGATAGATATAGATATAGACATAGATATAGATATAGATATAGATATTAGATATAGATATAGATATAGATATATATATATATATATATATATATAAGATCCATTTTATTACTAAATGATTGTTTTAAGAATGTTTTAAGTTTGATTCCATAAAATTTCCAGTTTTAATTCATAATTTATTAGAAATATGTATACTGCTGGTATTATGTACCCTTTATGACAATATATTTCCTAATAAACATATATTATATGATTAATGTAACCAAATACGAATTAAAGTTACGCAGTTTACTCCACTATTTAAGCTCAATATAATTAATAGCTCACTCAAACCAGCAAACAGAGATGCAAAGACAAGCTGTAAAATTCATCCTACTCATGATGACGTCACAAAGACGTATTTTGTGAATAAAAAAAATAAGGATTTTGAATGAAAAATCTATCACTAATTAAATTTGCAATTAAAAATTTTTATAAGGGAATGTTTCTATATATTTCGAAAGAAAATATACCTTTAATTCCCTTAAAAATAATAAAATCTTCAGAGTTTGTAATTTTTATGAAATTTCGGACAGGTTTCAACTCATAAGAACTCTCTCTTGGCGGGATATTCCAGTCCTCTGATTGGCTAAGTTTTCCTCAACTGTGATTGGTCGTTACCATCGCTTACTACAGCTTAACAAACGCACACACGCACATTTATCATCGTATCCAGAACAAAGACAAGTATTCCTTCAAATATTATGTATTTATTTACTTTAAACCCTTCAAAAAAATCTTTTATACATTTATCAGTTATTAATATTCTTTTTTTATTTTATTTACACGAAATTAGTAATTTATAACTATACCAATTATTCTGCAATAAATATAGTTTTTTTTCACTCCTATTCGGTTAAATTCATTCATAAAAATGATAGTATGACGTCACATACAAACACCAATCACATTAGAGGACGAATCAACCAATGAGAAGCCAGATATTTCCCGCTAAGGAAATGCATAAGGCGAGAGGGTTCCTCTGACTTATGGGCTGCTGTTGGCGAACGAGTCAAATTCACGCGTCATATTGTTCAAACGCTCTAGCTAAAGAGAGGAGGAGGAGGGACTTATTAATTTTTGATTATATATATATATATATATATATATATATATCTTACATATTTAAATTTTTATCAATTTTATATCATTATTATTATTATTACTAGCCAAGCTTCAACCCTAGTTGGAAAAGCAAGATGCTAAAAGCCCAAGGGCTTCAATAGGGAAAAATAGCTCAATGAGGAAAGGAAATAAGGAAATAAATAAATGATGAGAACAAATTAATCATTCTATTATTATTTCTATCATAGTCATTATCATTATTCATTTTGAAAATTTTGTGAAATAGGCTTCAGAATTTGAGTTCATCTATATCAATTTTTAAACAAAAATTACTTTAAGTTAGAAGTTTAAATAGCAATATTTAGGTTTTGTATAGACCTGAATTTCCTTTTTATGGGTTTGTTTTATCATAAACATAATTAAAACAATGTCTTAAATACAGAATACAGAACAAATGGCCTTATCTGCTGAAATGATACACATTCAGGATCCACTTTTCCCATGGCTGAAAGCAATTTATAATACAAAACTGATGGTTGAATAAGCCTGATTGCAAAATTTCCAGTCAATACCACCAGCTGCTCGCGAACCCGGTCATCGCGAGAGAATTATCAGGTCGTGGGCGATATCAAATTCTTTAACCATATATCGGTCACATGTCAGTCGTGATGGGGAGGTCATTTAGAGAAGACCTTTGTGTTCAGAAAATGAGCTCCTCAGTTTTCAGCATTTCACATATAGGCCTATGTGTTGGAACTCGTATGGTATTCTTCATGATGTTGAAGAGACTGAACTTGCATAGACAAAGAAGATAGCTGTCTAATGTACAAATTCAAATATGCGCATAGAATTGAATAAGATAAACCCACAATTTATGAAAAAGGAAAATTTATTGCTAAAAATAAATTGTTTACACATAGTTAGAATTATGACTCTGGTGTATGAATTCAAATATGTGCATAGAGTTGAATAAGATAAACCCACAATTTATGAAAAAGGGAAATTTATTGCCAAGAATAAATTGTTTTTAATGCATAGACTTAGAATTATGATATTATAATGCATAGCGAGGATGTTACCTTTCGCATATGCTTGCGAAATATAGCGTTGCGATGTTTCATACTTAAACATTTACGAGTGGTGTTCGATGCACTGCTAATGAGCCTTTTGTGTGGATATATGAAGCTACTAATGTGGAAGTTTGACTCTACAAAGGTTTCATCCACGCTTCAGCAATTAAAAGATGAATGTGACTGGTTGCAGAACTTGTGAACTGGATGGGAGAGGGTTTGTGGGAGCCTATAGGTCTACCTTCTGAGTCACCAACAGCTATTTCCTGGTCCTCCCTGGTCCTTGCTTGGGTGGAGAGGAGCTCTAGTGCTGATCATATATATATATATATATATATATATAGTCAGTCTCTAAAGCATTGTCACTGTTAGGTTTCATATTTTGAAAATATAATTTATAAAAACAATTGTTTGTTCGTCTTAGATTATATTAAAAACATATTTTGAAATGCTGTAGATTGTAAAATTCTTATATATTGAAAATTCTGACTTGAAACAATTAATTTCATCACTTATTCCTTTCAACTGTTAGGGAAACAGCAGAAATTTGTTTGTGTCATGATATATATATATATATATATATATATGTATGTATATATACACCTTTTCATAACTGAATAATGTCCATTGCCATAATGTGTGTGATCCCTTCAAAACATTGTACTTTTATCAAACAAATGACTCAAAATTATATAAAGTTTTAACTTCCCAGTAATATAAATGGATGGTACACCCTGGGACTGTGTTATTCCCAGTGATAGCCAATTCGTTCACCGGTACAGGGACAGTAATATGGTGCCGGTTCTACAGCGGGCCAGCTCCAACCTTGACCGAGTCAGCTAAAATCCATAAATAAAAAGAATCGCTTTTTGAATATGGCCGTGAATGCGCTCAAATACAAGAACGATTATGTACGAACCGTAAAATTTATATATAAAAAACTCTTAAGTCTAAACTCTGATAATAATTTCCCTGGAAGTAGACTGTTCGACTCTTAATTTTGATGCATAACGTTCTCCATGGCCTACAGTAAACGTCTCCTTTCATCTCGCCGCCACCCTCCCTCTCTCTCTCTCTCTCTCTCTCTCTCTCTCTCTCTCGCCTGTATTCCCCCAATAACCCAATTTCCCACTGTAGGGAAAATTGATGGGAAACAATGGATGTTCTTTTGTGTCATGACTCTGGATGCTAAAGGTAGCGGTACCCCAGGGAGGGCCCTGGGTAACAGGAGAGGACAATGACTTCTACTAAAAGTGGGTACGGTTCATGATGGCGTTTTTATCTCCCCTCCCTTACCCCTCCCTCTTCCCCCCCCCTCTCTCTCTCTCTCTCTCTCTCTCTCTCTCTCTCTCTCTCTCTCTCTCTCTCTCTCTCTCTCTCTCTCTCTGTACTTATTTCTGCTTTACTAGATTGGTTGCCATGGTTCCATGATTTCATCTCGCGTGTTTTTGGATGTTCTACTCATCTTTATTACAATTCAGGATTAATAATTAATTTTATAACCTTAATTAACGTTTATCTCAAACAATTAATTATTTTAAATGTCCATCAAAGACGAACCCAAGCGTTGAATTGTAATCCCGTAAAATAAATGCTACTGTTGTTATGGTTTCATCTCCTATATTTGTAAACAACTTAAGTTTATAGTTTACATTATAGATATTTGTTTAAACTATTTATATATCAAATTACTTCAATATAAGTAGTTGAGAGTAATCAAACGTTTTATATAGCCATTATAGACATCTCCCGAACGTTGAATGATCTTCCAATAGACCCAAGTATGTAAACAATTTAAAGATCTTGTTTATATTATAAGTATTTGTTTAAACTAATAAATATAAAATTACTTTAATATAATTAATTTAAAGTAATTAAAACGTTTTATATAGACATTATAGACATCTCCCGAACGTTGAATGATCTCCCATATTTAGTAAACAAGTTACGTTTGTTATATAGATCATAAGTACTGTTTAGAATTATTATATATTAAAATACATTAATATAGGTAGTTTAAATATATCAAAATGTTTTTTATAGACATTATAGAAAGTCAAAATCTTGAATTGTGATCCCGTTCAAAAAATGTGTCAGCCACAACAACAGCGTCGGTCGGTCCCCATCCATCGGCTTTGTTGTTCAAAATGGCGATCTCTGGAAGCAGAAGTATACATTACAGTGCTTTACAATAAAGGATAGCGGCCCCTACACGCCACTTAACCCCCATGAGGTACGTCCTGAACCCTTCGTCCACTCCTTACCCTGACGTCGAAGGACGTCAGTGCCACGTAGGATGAGAAATGACGTCGAAATCTGATGTGAAATGTCTCCCTTTTCTCTCGTCTGGATGGGAGAGGATGGGGCCCTTTTGGTTCGCTCAGTCGTCAGCCATCTTTCCATTTAACCTCTCGCGGGGCCTTCTCCGCCCTTCCTACCTCTCCTCTAAGGTGCAATTCCTATTTTCATCGTTTCGAAGGGCGTGGGACTCCTGAAGGAAGCGAGAGGTCCTCTTTGAGACGGGTGTTTTCGTGGTAGCAAAAGGGGCGCTGAGGTGTCAGACGTTTTGTCAGTGATCTCGGGGTCGATTTACTGTCCAGATGTCCTGGAATCTCCTGGAATATGTCTTTCCTTTAACATATAATTCATTCCAGGTTGGAATGCTTTAAATTAATTGTCTGGCTCGGTAGGAACAAAGGTATAATCTCGGGAATGGGAAAGATAGGACCCTACGTCCTAGGTTAGGTTAGGTGGGTTTAGTTAAGGTAACCTGCATAACTTGTTACTTGTGTATGTATGATAGCAGTCCCCTGTATGTCTAATAACGGCTGACATAGAATACGGCATTCTAAGGGGGTCGCATGGGGGCATTAGCCCCCCTCGTTAGGTAGGTAGGTAAGGTCACGGCTTGTAGGTTAGGTTAGGGGGTTAAGTTTAGGTAAGTTAGTGTCCATCATTTAAGGAAGGACGAGGAACTGGCAGCTGATATACAAAGGCTCCTCCGTATCTTTAAAACTACTCGTTTCTGATGGATGATTAAAATACACCGGGGGCCAGTGAATTTATTCTAATGTCCATCTGTAAATGTACCGTTACCGACTACCACACCTCTCCAGGTTTTTGCGAGTAGGTATAGGGGCCTTTGTTTATTGATGGATTTTTGCATATAGAAAACTGGATTCTTTCTTGCCATTTTCTAGGGAGTCGTGGCTGTCATACTACGAAAATACCCTAACTAGTTAAACGTCTTAATTGGTAATATGATCTAGAATATGAAAGTTGTGTTGGTGCCATTAATATACGTACTGTATGCCGCTTGCTAGGAAAGTCGCGGGCTTTTTATTTGTAAAAGGTTAGCCAGGGCACCAGCCACATGTTGAGATACTATCGCTAAAGAGATATGGGGTCCTTTGACTGGCCAAACAGTATTACATTGGATCCTTCTCTCTGGTTACGGTTCACTTTCCTTGTGACTACACATACACCGAATAGTCTGGCCTATTCTTTACATATTCTCCTCTGTCCTCATTCACCTGACAACACTGAGATTACCAAACGATTCTTCTTCACACAAGGGGTTAACTACGGCAATATAATTGTTCAATGACTACTTTCCTCTTGGTAAGGGTAGAAAAGACTCTTTAGCTATGGTAAGCAGCTCTTCTAGGAGAAGGACACTCCAAAATCAAACCATTGTTCTCTAGTCTTGGGTAGTGCCATAGCCTGTGTACCATGGTCTTCCACTGTCTTGGGTTAGAGTTCTCTTGCTTAAGGGTACAGTCGGGCATACTATTATAACTAATTTATCTTCTGGTTTTGTTAAAGATTTTAGGGTTTATATAGAAAATATTTATTTTAATGTTACCATTTTTAAAATATTCTATTTTTCCTTGTTTCCTTTCCTCACTGGGCTATTTTCCCTGATGGCCCCCCTGGGCTTATAGAATCCAGCTTTTCCAACTAGGGTTGTAGTATATCAAGTAATAATAATACAGTAATATACAGTTCATTTCAAGTGGTTCAGCCTTGTTTCATTATTTTCATTTAATATCTACAATACACTTCCATAAATAAAAGTTGCTTCATTGAACTCTTCATTCATGAACGATATAATTATTTCCTTATTATGAAGATATCGTCGACCCTTCACTTATTTTTTTTTTCTTAAGGGCATTTGAATAATAATCATTTCCCTTCATTCATACTGAAATATTTCTTTTTCAAGGAGCTCTCATTCTCTTTTTCAAGGAGCTCTCATTCTCTTTTTCAAGGAGCTCTCATTCTCCCCCGAGATAATATTTCAGAAAGTCTTATAACTTTTATTTGAGCATTTTTGATACCCTACTGAATGATGATGTTATATTAAGTATTTTTTTTATTGTGTGCAAGATCTTATTTATTGAGCTTTGTGTATAGAGATCTCTTGCTTGAGGGTACACTCGGGCACACTATTCTATCTTGTTTCTCTTCCTCTTGTTATTTTCAAGTTCTTATAGTTTATAAATGAAAGATTTATTTCAATGTTAATATTGTTCTCAAACTTCTTTTCTAGTTTTTCCTTATTTCCTTTCCTCACTGGGCTATTTTTCCATATTGGAGTTCTTGGGCTTATAGCATCCTGGTTTTCCAACTAGGGTTGTAGCTTAGCAAATAATAATAATCAAGGATAATGAAAACTATTGAAAAAAACTGATGTTGAAGTAATTGGACAACCATAGATAAATGAAAAAAATTTCCCTTCACTTCCTTTTGTCCACCTTGCTGTCAATTCTCATGTTTTTCAGTTTTGTGTGCTCTCCCCACTCTTAGTTATCATTATTATTATTATTATTATTATTATTATTATTATCATTCATTCCTCAACCACTCTTAGTTATTATTGTTATTATTATTATTCATTCCTCAGCCACTCTTAGTTATTATTGTTATTATTATTCATTCCTCAGTCACTCTTAGTTATTATTATTATTTATTCCTCAGCCACTCTTAGTTATTATTGTTATTATTATTCATTCCTCAGCCACTCTTAGTTATTATTATTAATATTTATTCCCCAGCCACTCTTAGTTATTGTTATTATTATTATTATTCATTCCTCAGCCACTCTTAGTTATTATTGTTATTATTATTATTATTCATTCCTCAGCCACTCATAGTTATTATTGTTATTATTATTTATTCCTCAGCCACTCTTAGTTATTATTGTTATTATTATTCATTCCTCAGCCACTCTTACTTATTGTTATTATTATTATTATTATTATTATTATTATTATTATTTATTCCTCAGCCACTCTTAGTTATTATTGTTATTATTATTTATTCCTCAGCCACTCTTAGTTATTGTTATTATTATTATTCATTCCTCAGCCACTCTTTGTTATTGTTGTTATTATTATTATTCATTCCTCAGCCACTCTTAGTTATTGTTATTATTATTATTATTTATTCCTCAGCCACTCTTAGTTATTATTGTTATTATTATTCATTCCTCAGCCACTCTTAGTTATTATTGTTATTATTATTCATTTCTCAGCCACTCTTAGTTATTGTTATTATTATTATTCATTCCTCAGCCACTCTTAGTTATTATTGTTATTATTATTTATTCCTCAGCCATTCTTAGTTATTGTTATTATTCATTCCTCAGCCACTCTTAGTTATTATTGTTATTATTATTCATTCTTCGGCCACTCTTAGTTATTATTGTTATTATTATTTATTCCTCAGCCACTCTTAGTTATTGTTATTATTATTATTCATTCCACAGCCACTCTTAGTTATTATTGTTATTATTATTCATTCCTCAGCCACTCTTAGTTATTATTGTTATTATTATTTATTCCTAAGCCACTCTTAGTTATTGTTATCATTATTATTCATTCCTCAGCCACTCTTAGTTATTGTTATTATTATTATTATTATTATTATTCATTCCTCAGCCACTCTTAGTTATTATTGTTATTATTATTTTTTCCTCAGCCACTCTTGGTTATTGTTATTATTATTATTATTCATTCCTCAGCCACTCTTAGTTATTATTGTTATTATTATTCATTCCTCAGCCACTCTTAGTTATTATTGTTATTATTATTATTAATCATTCCTCAGCCACTCTTAGTTATTATTGTTATTATTTATTCCTCAGCCACTCTTAGTTATTGTTATTATTATTATTCATTTCTCAGCCACTCTTAGTTATTGTTATTATTATTCATTCTTCAGCCACTCTTGGTTATTGTTATTATTATTTATTCCTCAGCCACTCTTAGTTATTGTTATTATTATTATTCATTCCTCTGCCACTCTTAGTTATTATTGTTATTATTATTTATTCCTCAGCCACTCTTAGTTATTGTTATTATTAGTTATTCCTCAGCCACTCTTAGTTATTGTTATTATTATTTATTCCTCAGCCACTCTTAGTTACTGTTATTATTATTCATTCCTCAGCCACTCTTTGTTATTGTTATTATTATTATTCATTCCTCAGCCACTCTTAGTTATTATTGTTATTATTATTATTATTATTATTATTATTCATTCCTCAGCCACTCTTAGTTATTATTGTTATTATTATTTTTTCCTCAGCCACTCTTGGTTATTGTTATTATTATTATTATTCATTCCTCAGCCACTCTTAGTTATTATTGTTATTATTATTCATTCCTCAGCCACTCTTAGTTATTATTGTTATTATTATTATTAATCATTCCTCAGCCACTCTTAGTTATTATTGTTATTATTTATTTTTTCCTCAGCCACTCTTAGTTATTGTTATTATTATTATTCATTTCTCAGCCACTCTTAGTTATTATTGTTATTATTATTCATTCTTCAGCCACTCTTGGTTATTGTTATTATTATTTATTCCTCAGCCACTCTTAGTTATTGTTATTATTATTATTCATTCCTCTGCCACTCTTAGTTATTATTGTTATTATTATTTATTCCTCAGCCACTCTTAGTTATTGTTATTATTAGTTATTCCTCAGCCACTCTTAGTTATTGTTATTATTATTTATTCCTCAGCCACTCTTAGTTACTGTTATTATTATTCATTCCTCAGCCACTCTTTGTTATTGTTATTATTATTATTTATTCCTCAGCCACTCTTAGTTATTATTGTTATTATTCATTCCTCAGCCACTCTTTAGTTATTATTGTTATTATTATTTATTCCTCAGCCACTATTAGTTATTGTTATTATTATTATTCATTCCTCAGCCACTCTTAGTTATTATTGTTATTATTATTATTTATTCCTCAGCCACTCTTAGTTATTGTTATTGTTATTATTATTCATTCCTCAGCCACTCCTAGTTATTGTTATTATTTTTATTATTCATGCCTCAGCCACTCTTAGTTATTGTTATTATTATTATTTATTCCTCAGCCACTCTTAGTTATTATTGTTAGTATTATTCATTCCTCAGCCACTCTTAGTTATTGTTATTATTATTATTCATTCATCAGCCACTCTTAGTTATTGTTATTATTATTTATTCCTCAGCCACTCTTAGTTATTATTGTTAGTATTATTCATTCCTCAGCCACTCTTAGTTATTGTTATTATTATTATTATTCATTCCTCAGTCACTCTTAGTTATTATTATTATTATTATTTATTCCTCAGCCACTCTTAGTTATTATTGTTATTATTCATTCCTCAGCCACTCTTAGTTATTATTATTAATATTCCCCAGCCACTCTTAGTTATTGTTATTATTATTATTATTCATTCCTCAGCCACTCTTAGTTATTATTGTTATTATTATTATTCATTCCTCAGCCACTCTTAGTTATTATTGTTATCATTATTTATTCCTCAGCCATTCTTAGTTATTGTTATTATTATTATTCATTCCTTCAGCCACTCTTAGTTATTATTGTTATTATTATTCATTCTTCAGCCACTCTTAGTTATTATTGTTATTATTATTCATTCTTCAGCCACTCTTAGTTGTTATTGTTATTATTATTCATTCTTCAGCCACTCTTAGTTATTGTTATTATTATTATTCATTCCACAGCCACTCTTAGTTATTATTGTTATTATTCATTCCTCAGCCACTCTTAGTTATTATTGTTATTATTATTATTATTCATTCCTCAGCCACTTAGTTATTATCGTTATTATTATTCATTCCTCAGCCACTCTTATTATTATTATTATTATTTATGCCTCAGCCACTCTTAGTTATTGTTATTATTATTATTATTCATTCCTCTGCCACTCTTAGTTATTATTGTTATTATTATTATTATTCATTCCTCAGCCACTCTTATTTATTATTGTTATTATTTATTCCTCAGCCAATCTTAGTTATTGTTATTATTATTATTCATTCCTCAGCCACTCTTAGTTATTATTGTTATTATTATTCATTCTTCAGCCACTCTTGGTTATTGTTATTATTATTTATTCCTCAGCCACTCTTAGTTATTGTTATTATTATTCATTCCTCAGCCACTCTTAGTTATTATTGTTATTATTATTCATTCTTCAGCCACTCTTAGTTATTATTGTTATTATTATTCATTCCTCAGCCACTCTTAGTTATTATTATTCATTCCTCAGCCACTCTTAGTTATTATTATCCATTCCTCAACCACTCTTAGTTATTATTATTATTATTATTTTAATTATTATTATTATTCATTCCTCAGCCACTCTTAGTTATTATTATTATTATTCATTCCTCAGCCACTCTTAGTTATTATTGTTATTATTATTCATTCCTCAGCCACTCTTAGTTATTATTATTCATTCCTCAGCCACTCTTAGTTATTATCCATTCCTCAACCACTCTTTGTTATTATTATTATTATTATTATTATTATTATTCATTCCTCAGCCACTCTTAGTTATTATTATTATTCATTCCTCAGCCACTCTTAGTTATTGTTATTATTATTATTCATTCCTCAGCCACTCTTAGTTATTGTTATTATTATTCATTCCTCAGCCACTCTTAGTTATTGTTATTATTATTCATTCCTCAGCCACTCTTAGTTATTGTTATTATTATTTATTCCTCAGCCACTCTTAGTTATTGTTATTATTATTATTCATTCCTCAGCCACTCTTAGTTATTATTGTTATTATTATTCATTCCTCAGCCACTCTTAGTTATTGTTATTATTATTTATTCCTCAGCCACTCTTAGTTATTGTTATTATTATTTATTCCTCAGCCACTCTTAGTTATTGTTATTATTATTTATTCCTCAGCCACTCTTAGTTATTATTGTTGTTATTATTATTATTCATTCCTCAGCCACTCTTAGTTATTATTGTTATTATTATTATTATTCATTCCTCAGCCACTCTTAGTTATTATTGTTATTATTATTATTTATTCCTCAGCCACTCTTAGTTATTATTGTTATTATTATTCATTTCTCAGCCACTCTTAGTTATTATTATTATTATTATTCAGCCCTCAGCCACTCTTAGTTATTATTGTTATTATTATTATTATTAAAAGCTAAGCTACATCCCTAGTTGGAAAAGCAAGATGCTATATGCCTAAGGGCTCCAACAGGGAAAAATAACCCCGTAAAGTAAGGAAATAAGGAAATAGATAAGCTACAAGAGAAGTAATGAATAATGAATATAAAATATTTTAAGAACTGTAACATTACATTAGATCTTTTATCTATAAACTAAAAAAACTTCAAAACAAATGAGAGGAAGAGAAATAATTTATATGAGTTAAAACTTGATTCACGCACCTCTCATCAATTTTCTTTGCTTCATATGATTTTTTTTGTGCTTTATGGAATTCACACTTTTTGTTTGAAATGATTCAAGTTTTTTTGGTTCATATGATTCAAACTTTTTTTTTTGTGCTTCGAAAGATTCAAAATTTTTTTTGTGCTTCGAAAGATTCAAATTTTTTATTTGTGCTTCGAAAGATTCAAATTTTTTTTTGTGCTTCGAAAGATTCAAATTTTTTTGCACTTCGAAAGATTCAAACTTTTATTGTGCTTCGAAAGATTCAAACTTTTTTGTGTTTCGAAAGATTCAAACTTTTTTGGGCTTCGAAAGATTCAAACTTATTTTGTGCTTCGAAAGATTCAACCTTATTGTGCTTCGAAAGATTCAAACTTTTATTGTGCTTCGACAGATTCAAACTTTTTTTGTGCTTCGAAAGATTCAAACTTTTTTTTTGTGTTTTGAAAGGTTCAAACTTTTTTGTGCTTTGAAAGATTCAAACTTTTTTGTGCTTCGAAAGATTCAACCTTTTTTGTGTTTCGAAAGATTCAAACTTTTTTTTTGCTTTGAAAGATTCAAACTTTTTTGTGCTTCGAAAGATTCAAAATTTTGTGCTTCGAAAGATTCATATTTTTTTTGTGCTTCGAAAGATTCAAACTTTTTTGTGCTTCGAAAGATTCATATTTTTTTGTGCTTCGAAAGATTCAAACTTTTTTGTGCTTCGAAAGATTCAAACTTTTTGTGCTTCGAAAGATTCATATTTTTTTTGTGCTTCGAAAGATTCAAACTTTTTGTGCTTAGAAAGATTCAAACTTTTTTGGGCTTCGAAAGATTCAAACTTTTTTGTGCATCATATGATTCAAAATTTTTTTTGTGTGCTTCGAAAGATTCAAACTTTTTTTTGTGCTTCGAAAGATTCACATTTTTTTGTGCTTCAGAAGATTCAAACTTGTTTGGTGCTTCGAAAGATTCAAACTTTTTTTGTGCTTCGAAAGATTCAAACTTTTTTTTGTGCTTCGAAAGATTCACATTTTTTGTGCTTCATATGATTCAAACTTTTTTTGTGCTTCGAAAGATTCAAACATTTTTTTTGTGCTTCAAAAGATTCACATTTTTTTTGTGTTACACATGATTCAAATTTTTTTTTTTTAGATTTGATTAGGTATTCATTCTAATTGTTATTGGAGATAATTATTTTTAATGGTATGGCAATGATAAATGCTATTTTTAAGAATTTATTTTTGTAGTACAATTGGGTATGAAATTTTTGCACTGCTATAAATATTTTAAAAATTCCTTTGAATATCAGAATAACGCCTGAATACGGTGCTGTATAGACATGTCTTAAATGAGGTTACAATACAGTACATGAAAATTTCTTGAAACATTTTGCTTTTTTGTAAACGATAGGTAAACTACAGTATATGTATTTTAGTATTTTAGTTTTAAAGCAATTAAACATTTTGAGTGTTGTTGAATAATAGGAATCATATTAAGTAGAATTATCAATTTGAATATACTGTATTGTAATCGCAATTTTACGATTTACTGTAGACTATCATTGTTTGGCAATCTTTATTGCTGCAATTTGATAGTTTTAAGTATTTATTGAATGAATGATATTCATCATACCAAGTCTGTAGTTATGTCAATTTCCCCGAAGCGTTTCCACCTACTAACGACGCTCTTCTCTTTCCTCGTCAGGTGCGGTTCTTTAGCTGCCAGATACGGAACATCATGCACTGACACAGGTGTATAGTTACTGTGATGTCCCTTCTACCTGTACCATGGCAGACGCTCTCCATTCTCACCACTCCCAGCAAGATGGCAACGAGGCGAGGTCCGGTGCTGCCTCCGTCTCCACCTCCGCCAGCATCCTCTCCGCCGGGGAACTCTTGCCCGCGGTCGCGGACGAGACGTCGGCCATGTTCCTCCAGCCTCCCACCATCAGTTTCACCCCGGCCACCCCTTCGCCCCCGTTGCCAACCCCACACGAAGGTCTCGACGATTCGGTGATTCAGGGACTGCTTAGCGGCGGCGTGAATTCCCTGAACTCGCCACCCTTGGGGAAGGCTGCGCTGATCGACCCGCCGGATCCCTTGTCGCTGCCGGGCGTCTCTGAGGGTCTACTAAAAGCAGATTCCGGCGGCAATGCAGAACTCTCCGACGTGTCCGAGAGTTCCCTCGACACGCTGTCGAGCATCGTCAACTCGACCAGCCTGAGCTTCCGCGAGATTTCTGCCGTAGCGGAGTGCTTGGAGCAGCCCAGCGAAGTTCCATCGTCTTCGGCCAGTGTAACGGATTCTCAAAATCAGCAAGAAGCTTCTTCCAAAGATGTAGAAAAGTCCCCCACTGTTCCCGCAACTGATTCTCTCGGAAAAGAGGTCGACGGAACCTCCGAACCCGTCAGGGATTTGATGAGTGTAAATGAAGAAGTCGAGAAAGCTCTAGAACCCTCTTTAGAAACTATCCCTCCAAAAGAGCTTGATGCAAGTGATTGGAAGCATTCGTTTGGGAGTGGCGGCGAAGGCACAAACTGCTCAAACGGCGACGTTCAAGATCCCAAGACGAACGATGAGGGACACAGCCTGTTGCCAACTGAAGAGCCTGCAATTGGGACCGAAGGATTGGAGCTGGGAGCCAAGGAACCGCCATCTCCGCTCTCAGAATTCAGTGCGGAATTTGCGGCCGAATCTCAACAGGAAAATTGCTTGGGAAGTGGTAGTTCGAACAGTGAAATTGCGTTGCCGTTGGAAATGCAAAATTCATCCGAAGATTCTTATAGTTTATTAAATTCTACCATAACTGACTCTTCCAAAGGTGCTCTTACTAATCCCCCTTCGGAGTGTAAGGACGTTAGTGGGACGGACGATGTGGGGAAATCAAATTACCTGTGTGACGGAGATGCTGCTAATTTATCGTCGATAACAGGAAACGAGAGCTTGCTTTCTCAGATACAAGACTCGTCGGGAAGACCAGAGGCGATGGAGGTTGACGAAGAAAATGTTGTCCAAAAGTTTGACGAGCTGGAAAAGGCTCTCGAAGTAATGGCCGACATGCCGGATAGTTCTGAAGTGCCGAGTTCCAAGGAAAACTCGCTCCCCGACTTTGCTGATTTGAAAGATGGCGTCAACAAGACCGGAGGTGATGACGGCAAGGAAGTGGGTATAGTCAAGAAAGTCAGCTCTTTGTTGTTGAATGATGCGGAAGAACCTCTTCAGCCTGTGACCATCGGGGGAAGTCTGCAGCCCCTGGAGGAGGTCCAGGAGGCTTCGATACTAAACGATCCGTCCTTTACGGCCGACCTGAGCCTGATCGAGAGCAGCGCCGACGAAGCCGACAGCATTGGCGGCCTGGTCATCAACAGCGTGATCGGCGCGGCAGACGGCGTGGCCGACTTTCCCCCGGACGATGAGATGGAAACCGAGAGGCAGTTGATGGACATCAGCTCGTCGGCGCCGCGAGTGAACCACGGGGTGTGCGAGGTTGACGCGAGCGAAGACATCGAGCCCAGTGCCAAGAGGAGAAAACTGGAGAACGGAGAGAAAGAGGACGACGTACTGGTCGACGCCAGGAGTGTGACGTTCAAAGTTTTGCCGGTGAAAAACGGCCACGGATTGTGGGACTCGATAAAGTTGAAGGAGATTCTGCTCTCCAAAGGGACGCTACACTTGCGCATACACGCCTCCTCAAACGACCTGGAGACTTTCGAGCCGGAAAAGTGCGAGATCGAGGTGGATTTCACCTGCATAATGGTGTCGGCGCTGGAAGAGGAGTGCGACTCGGCCCTTGGGAATTCCACGCAAGATCCCGAAGTGTTCGATCCCCTGGCCATCGGCGCGACTATCGGCGCCGTCGAGAGCAACTCTCCGCCGCACTACCCTCGACCTTTCGGAGCCCAGACCAGGGGTCGGTCTACTGCCCTCCAGCCGGCCATGCCTAGACCCCCTTACAGGCAATTGCAGTCACCGCCTCATGTAAGTGTACAGTATTCATTTTATTAGTTCTGTTTATAATTTATCATTATCACAGTCAAATAATGTTGGCTGTATGTGTTGCAACAAAAGTTCAGACTTGCAGTGAATGTTTTTATGTTGAACAGTGTGACATAAGTTTTTTTATAGCTTATACATGAAAGATCTATTTAATAATGTTGTTGTTTAAAAATATTTCATTTTAATTATTCATTACATTTCATGTAGTTTATTTTTTTTTTAGTTACTCTCCTCACTGGACTATTTTTCTTGTTGGAGCCCTTGGGCTTACAGCATCTTTCTTTTCCAATTAGGGTTGTAGCTTGGATAGTAGTAGTAGTAGAAGTAATAATAATTTGTTTGGAATAAATAAAAGATGAATGTTGTTTGAGAGAACAGATTAACTATACAGTAATGAATATATACAGTACTGTAGTACAGTATACAGTAGATTTAAGATTCTAGAAAATTGATTACCCATTTCACTAATGTGGAGAATACTGTATACATTAACAACTATACTTGCAACACACTATTTTGTTCGTCCCCTATTATTAACAATGGAAAAAGGTTGCCAGATTCCTAGCTGTATAGAACAAGTTTGAAATTACTTAAGGGGCTGTTCCTATATGTATACAATAAGCTTGAAATTACTCAAGGGGCTGTTCCTATCTGTATACAATAAGCTCGAAATTACTCAAGGGGCTGTTCCTATCTGTATACAATAAGCTTGAAGTTACTTAGGGGACTGCCCCTATCTGTATACAATAAGCTTGAAGTTACTTAGGTGATTGCCCCTATCTGTATACAATAAGCTTGAAATTACTTAAGGGGCTGTTCCTATATGTATACAATAAGCTTGAAATTACTCAAGGGGCTGTTCCTATATGTATACAATAAGCTTGAAATTACTCAAGGGGCTGTTCCTATCTGTATACAATAAGCTTGAAGTTACTTAGGGGACTGCCCCTATCTGTATACAATAAGCTTGAAGTTACTTAGGTGACTGCCCCTATCTGTATACAATAAGCTTGAAATTACTTAAGGGGCTGTTCCTATATGTATACAATAAGCTTGAAATTACTCAAGGGGCTGTTCCTATCTGTATACAATAAGCTTGAAATTACTCAAGGGGCTGTTCCTATCTGTATACAATAAGCTTGAAATTACTCAAGGGGCTGTTCCTATCTGTATACAATAAGCTTGAAGTTACTTAGGGGACTGCCCCTATCTGTATACAATAAGCTTGAAGTTACTTAGGTGACTGCCCCTATCTGTATACAATAAGCTTGAAATTACTTAAGGGGCTGTTCCTATATGTATACAATAAGCTTGAAATTACTCAAGGGGCTGTTCCTATCTGTATACAATAAGCTTGAAGTTACTTAGGGGACTGCCCCTATCTGTATACAATAAGCTTGAAGTTACTTAGGTGACTGCCCCTATCTGTATACAATAAGCTTGAAATTACTTAAGGGGCTGTTCCTATATGTATACAATAAGCTTGAAATTACTCAAGGGGCTGTTCCTATCTGTATACAATAAGCTTGAAATTACTCAAGGGGCTGTTCCTATCTGTATACAATAAGCTTGAAGTTACTTAGGGGACTGCCCCTATCTGTATACAATAAGCTTGAAGTTACTTAGGTGACTGCCCCTATCTGTATACAATAAGCTTGAAGTTACTCAAGGGGCTGTTCCTATCTGTATACAATAAGCTTGAAGTTACTTAGGGGACTGCCCCTATCTGTATACAATAAGCTTGAAGTTACTCAAGGGGCTGTTCCTATCTGTATACAATAAGCTTGAAGTTACTCAAGGGGCTGTTCCTATCTGTATACAATAAGCTTGAAGTTACTTAGGGGACTGCCCCTATCTGTATACTATAAGCTTGAAATTACTCAAGGGGCTGTTCCTATCTGTATACAATAAGCTTGAAGTTACGTAAGGGGCTGTTCCTATCTGTATACAATAAGCATGAAGTTACTTAAGGGACTGCCCCTATCTGTATACAATAAGCTTGAAATTACTCAAGGGGCTGTTCCTATCTGTATACAATAAGCTTCAACTTACTTAAGGGACTACTCATGATTTGGTATTTCTACTTTAATACTCTCAAGGTACAATTATAATGCCATTAGCAACTTTATGCGAGCAATGAGAACTCTAGATTTGTTCGTCTGTCGTGTGACGTCACAAGTAGGTTGCTGTCTCATTATTACCTCTGCCAAAGAAGTTGGAAGGAGGTAGTTTTACCCCCTGTTTGTTTGTTTGTTTGTTTGTGAACAGCTTCCTGGCCACAATTTTAATCGTAGAGTATTATTGCTGTTATAACTTGCTAAGCTACAACCCTAGTTGGAAAAGAGGAAAGGAAACAAGGAAAAATAAAATATTTCAAGAACAGTCTTGAAACTTGCAGGGATCAACTATTGTGTAAAAAGCTGGAAGTGATTAAATTTTTGAAGGGCAAGGTCAAATGTCAAGGTCACTGTCAAGCAAAACGTCCAATTCATGTAATCAGCCCTAAGTTTGGACATTGTTGTCACAGATTTCAAACTTGGTTCACATTTGAGTTTATGAAAATCCACGCTAATGTTAAGGTCGAAGGTTGAGAAATAAGTTGCCGCGGCAGAGGTCTGCGCTCTACTGATTGCCCCTCTAGTCTATGTTAGTGTCGCTTGATTTTGTGGGTAGATTCTCAAATATTGTACATTGTGTAATCTCAAATAGATAGATATATACTGTGCCCTATGTCCTAAAACTCACGTCGTGCATGACGTCACGCTGGTAGCATTTTTCTGAATGAAATTCTTTCCAGCGATGATTTTTCCAGTTTTATAAAAAAAAGAAATTACACAAGAAAGGCAGGTACAGTATGCTCTCTCTTGAGAATTTTTAAGAAGATTCTATTTTTCAGAATTTTGGTAAATATTTGAATCTAAAAATGTGATTTGAGTTATATAATAGTACTTGAAAGTTTTCAATACCATGACAGACAAGGCTTGAAATTTTTTATAATTATTTCATAATTGGCATTATCATCATGCTGCATTCTTTAACATATGTTGATTCTATAGATGACTAGTATTTTTATAATCATACTTTCCGTAGATTATTGCTATCACTGTTGTTGGCATCCCCCCTCCCCCTTATTTTTTAAAATTGGTTTTGCAATTTTAAAAGCAATTTCATTTCCCTTACTGCCTGGGTTTCATGACAATGACAGATCATTGCAGAGTGGTTTTAACTATTTCAGTGGTGCCAGACCTGGTCTATACATCTCTACTTCTCTTGTCATTTCTTCTCGTCTTCTAGCCATTGCTTGAATTTCTTATTTGCTCCCATACAAATATAAGCCACCGTCCTTTAATGGAAGTTTGAATCGCCAGAGCTGGGACACGGTTCTTGAAATTTATAACGAGGTTGAGGTTAAGCTCCGTGGAGTAGCTCATATGCTTTCTTGGTCCTTCAATTTTCTTGGCTGCTTTAATTTTTGTGTGTCTTTGCTCTGATGGAAACTCCACTAGCAGACATGCTTGTCTGACCTGATAAACTTGGCTGCAATAGGGACTGTTTGCAGTGACCCCCCCTCCCGTGACAAGTCGTTGTCTCCCCTGCAGTGGGTAGTTTTCAGATTCCTTCAGGGTTTAGTCCTCTGGAGGAATTCCAAAGGGAGGAAACCCGATTTTTGCTCGGGGCCAACTTCTGGTAAGGGAGGAATATAGTATCACCTTTCCCCTTTGTCGTCTCTTCAAAGTTTGTCCACTTTTGTACTGACCGGCGTCGACGTGTATTGGGATTTAGACCCGAGGATGTTGTGGCCTTGGTATTTATGATGGTCTGTCTTTTTTGAAGCTGCTGGCTGATGCTAGGATCTCCAGAACCATTGTTACTTTATCATCCGCTTCAGGTGAGGAATTACCTGACGTGACGACCGTCGACAGGTCCTCGGTAGCTGTTGGAGAATACCCCGACAATATCATCTCCTCGGATATTGTCGTTGCAGTCCTAGAAATCCTTGACTCTGAAGCACCGTTTGAGACCGAGGTGGGAAAGCCACCTGCAAAGTTCGATCAATCAAAGTCTCCTAAGACTTGCCTTTCTTCACGAGGGACAGGTGCTCACAGGCATGCTACCACTGCTTGGTCTCACATGGGAATGAGCGTTCGCACTGTCAGTTGGGATGAAGGGTGTCGCCTTTGTTCACTACTTTCTTTTTGCAGTTCCAGAGAGATGTCAATACTCAAGGAAAATGACCCAGCAGAAGGCGTGAGGGTGCTGGCAGACTGTCTCGCTGCCATCGCTGAGACGCTCACCACGTGCCCAGATCAGTCTTCTATCATTCAGGGATAGGACACTAAGTCTTATTCTAAAGGTTCACACAATAGGACGCCATGCTATTGCAATCCTCGCTAATCATTTCATATAGAGATTCCTCCATGCACAAACTTCTTCCTACTCGGTGAGACCCGTCCTCTTTTGCTGTAATGGAAAGCTCCTAGACAGGGTCAAATTTTGTCAAGGTCTTGTCACTCACTCATATCAATTCCCGGATCTGTGGTCCAAGGAATGCACTACGCTTCTCCTCTACCGATCGACCTGTTATGGACCTCAGTGAAGATAATTAAGAACGAGGGCACGAGTTTCTGGGTACTTCGAGTCTGATACCGTGGAATCTGCTAACATGGCTAGCCTTCCAGCGGCATTGTGGATCGATCACTGGTAAGTAGTGGTAGTGCATTTTGCTTTATAGCAGGACTTGGCAAACCCTTAGTTGGGGATGAGGAAGAAGTGCACTGCCTTGATCTCGTCAGTCACTAAGACCGTTGCCTTCTTGTGCATCAGTCTGCCAACCATTGGCCGAATTGGATCCTCAAGAGGAAAGATACCGTAGACTCCTGCCCTGCTAGACAGGTGGGATAAGAAGATGCACTCATTTTACAAAATAGACCGGGTGTTGGAGATTGTAGCCCTATTCTGCCAAAGGACGCTGATATAACAGTGGAGGAAGTCGAGCCAGAAATCTCTCGAAAGTAGCTGCCTCTGAGCCCCGTCACTCAGCTGAAGTTCGCTACAAAGAACAGTCCTGCCATGTGCAGGGCCAGATCTGCCCTTCCAGTCCCTTTTAGTCCCTTGGACATCACACTGCTCATTCAGCCCCATCATGGCCAGTCTTGGAAAAGGAGAGTAGAGAGAGGAACGGATGTTTAGATTGGCAGTCCCCTCCTGCAGCTGCTGTTAGTGGAGCGAGGCCTTTCAAGCTGTTGGGTTGGCCAATGTGGCAGCACCACGGAACTGAGAACTGGCTGGTAGAAGTCCTCCCGGATGGATACCGCCTGCTGTACACCGACCATTGTCTTCCCCTTACTCGGACATTGATGACCTTCAGGAATTACCATCTGGAATATTCAAAAGCCCTTGCTTTAGAATCAGTGAAGATGGTAAAGAAGGATGCACTAGAAGTTGTACTGGATGTTTGTCCAGGTTTATATAATTGCAGACTGGAGATCAGTCGTCCACCTCTCCCCTCTGAGTTTGTTCAATAAACTCCCTTTAAGAGAGAGACAGTGAGTACAGCACAAGCTGCCATCAGGAAGAAGACTTCATGTTTTCTATAGATGTGAAAGATGCATACTTTCACAACCCCATCCATTGGGTTTACAGAAAGCACATCTGCCCTGTCCTTGGGGGGGGAGTGTTGTACCAGTCTAGAGTTCTGTGCTTTAGACTGGCTTCCAGTCCCCAGTTTTTACGGCGAGTGTTCACGTTCGTCTCATCTGCTGAAATACCTTGATGACTGTCCAGTTCTGTCCTTCAGGATTGAGGTAAACTGCTTTCATTTTGCCACACTCTGGGGATCAATGTCTATCCCAAACAGAGAATGAAGTACCTGGGTATGCGGACAGATACGGCAGCAGCTTGAGTCGTCAGACAACAGCAGTCTTTTATGATCATGAATTTCCAGCCTAACATTGGCAATGCTTTCTAGCACATCTCGTAATGAGAGAAGCCTTCCAACGTTCAGTCCAGTGGTGTCTGAAGCATCAGTAGTCAGCGACCAGTGATCTCTCTTACCGTCTGGTCCTTGTGGAAACATAAGTAAAGAACGATTTAGCCCATTGGTTGAATGACAAGAACCTCGTGAGGGGAGGTTCACTCTACTCCTCAAGGCCGGAAATGCTACTGTTCACAGACGCATCCTTTCCTCAACTGAATGTTGAAATAATATTCTCGATCCTTCTGACTCTGTTGTATGAGAACTACCATCCAAATTTATCAAACAGGATCATTTTGTTACCAAGGCCTGCACACATCTTGCAATACTTTCTCAGAACTACAAAGTCAATACATTGACCATCTGTAACTTCTAATGCTGAAACGGATTACAGTACGGCCCCATTTTGATGAAGATTCGTCGCAACTAACTCTTAATATCTTTTAACCCCATTTTCATTGCTTTCCTCACAGGGCTATTTTTTCCCCGTTGGAGCCCTTGGGTTTATAGCATCCTGCTTTTCCAACTAGGGTTGTAGCTGGGCTTATAATGATGATAATAATAAGCTATTGTGAGTTGTGCTTTCCTTTTTGTCAGTGTCATAAATTTCAGTCTTCTTTGTAATTGTTCATTGAGAAAATTCAGATATTTCGTGCATTTTAAAAGAAGCAAATTACTCGAGTGACCGAGACTATCCAGTACTGTAAGGTGTCTTTTACTACATTGGTACGGTTGCAGTTTTCAATGTTGGTTTAACCCTTTTACCCCCAAAGGACGTACTGGTACGTCCTTGCAAAAAAATGCTATAAAATTTTTTTTTCATATTTTTGATATTTTTTTGAAAAAATTCAGGCATTTTCCAAGAGAATGAGACCAACTTTACCTCTCTATGACAAAAATTAAGGCTGATAGAGCAATTTAAAAAAAAATATACTGCAAAATGTGCTGGGAAAAAAATAACCCCTTGGGGGTTAAGGGTTGGAAATTTCCAAATAGTCTTGGGGTAAAAGGGTTAATTGGAGTTTATATATACTCATCTCTTACATACGTACATGCACACATATATGTGTGAACAGTATGTATGTTTATAAACTGGGTTTTCAATGATATATAATGCAGGTTTTCTTATTTTCTTTGTACGATATGCATTGTTATGTACATTTTAATTGTAACTCTGGTTACGGTTCACTTTCCCTTTGCCTACACATACACTGAATAGTCTGGCATATTCTTTACAGACCATTGTTTTCTAGTGTTGGGTAGTGCCATAGCCTCTGTACTATGGTCTTCCACTATCTTGGGTTAGAGTTCTCTTGCTTGAGGGTAAACTCGGGCACACTATTCTATCTGATTTCTCTTTCTCATGTTTTGTTAAAGTTTTTGTAGTTTACATAGGAGATATTTATTTTAATATTCTTAAATGATTTATTTTTTCCTTGTTTCCTTTCCTTACTGGGCTATTTTCCCTGTTGGAGCCCCTGGGCTTATAGCATTCTGCTTTTCCAACTAGGGTTGTAACTTAGCAATTAATAATAATAATAATATACTACCTCCCTTCTCCGCCATTTTACTACCCCCATTTTGCTCCCTCTCAATTCTTCAGTATCCCTCCGGCCGCACCAATTGCGTGTAGATTAAGTCTCGCCCCCTTTAAATGTCCTCTATTATATTTAGTCCTAAAGTCGACTTCATATATATTATATTTAGTCCTAAAGTCGACTTCATATATATTATATTTAGTCCTAAAGTCGACTTCATATATATTATATTTAGTCCTAAAGTCGACTTCATATATATTATATTTAGTCCTAAAGTCGACTTCATATATATTATATTTAGTCCTAAAGTCGACTTCATATATATTATATTTAGTCCTAAAGTCGACTTCATATATATTATATTTAGTCCTAAAGTCGACTTCATATATATGCCTTTGTTCGTTTCAATCTGATTGTGAAGGTATTATCACTTTAGTGTCATTAGACTGACCACACTTTGCCCTACATGACTTGGCCCAGCTTTTGATTATATCTCCTTTTATCGTTATTAAAAATTCCAACAAGTTTTCTTCATCTTTTAAAACAAATGTTCTTTAAGTGTGTATATCAACTTCATTATCTCCTTTGAGTCAGGATTATCTGAGTTAGCTCCACTATAGTCAATTTTTTTTTAGTGAGGCAGATTTGCATCGACTCGCAGGGGGTGCCCTTTTAGCTCGGAAAAGTTTCCTGCTGGCTGATGGGTTGGACAAGATAATTCTAACTAATCAGATAGCAGGAAACTTTTCCGAGCTAAAAGGGCGCCCCTGCGAGTCGGTGCAAATCTACCTCATTAAAAAAAATTGACTATAGTTGTTTCTTCCTTTGTGTTGTACAGGTTTTTTGCTTTTTTTTTGTCTTGTTTTCCACGTTTTCGAAGCCTCTTTCTGGTAGTATCCTGGTTGTAACCTGTTTCGGTAACTATGAAACAAAAAAGCAACGTCATAATTTCACTCCATACTCTCACTTCGATAGCTCTGGGTTTACTGATCCTCTTAGCGCACTGCTGTTGTTGATGAATGTTGTAGTGGAGAGAGAGATGCTAGAAAACTCAAGATAGTGACACAATATATAGTACAAAAAAGGCAAAACGAGAAAAGCACTTGGTGCAGACCCCCGTCACGGCAGCTTATTTCGGTCGACCTTTTGCTCAATCTTGACCTTGCCCTTCGACCTAGGACTCAAAATTGAATCACTTCCATGTCTCAATATAACAATTGCTGAAAGTTTCACTATATGAGTAAAATTGTGCCCAGGAAGTTGTTCACAGACAGACAAACGGGCAAAAACATAACCTCCTCCTAACTTTGTTGGCGGAGGTAACTAAGCCCTTTTTCTACACACATGGATGGCATATACAAATAGATTGTTTGCTACCATTTAGTGACTACTATTCCGTCTACTTTCAACTAACCACATGTTCTTGAAATCTAATTATAATCCATTTGATATTAATGTCTTTTCTTTTTACTTAAATATGCATATTTCATTTTTTATTGCTAAACTTTGTTTTCCTTCTTTTCAGGCTTATAACAAAAACGAAGTCTTGGGACTGGCGCAGGGAATAGAGTTCGAAGAGACTCCGGGCACGACCGAATGGTCAGGTAGGTAACAGTGTGACCATTCTGTTTTCCTTTTTGGTTTTCTGTGTTACTGTCTGCATGATCATTTAAACCAAGTAGATGTTCATTTTTAGTTTCTGCATTATTTTAACGCTTGCATTTCCACGTACCGTTGGCAGAGCAACGATAGTGGAGGGCTAGTCCGCTAGCACGTAACGGCTTGCTTTGGGAAGCACGGGGCAAGAGAGGAGCTTGGGGAAGTGGGTTGTCTTTTGGCGGGTATTTTTGAATCCGGGTGTTGTCTGCTTGGTGTAGTTCTCTTGAAATTAATCTGCTTGGTGTGGCCCTCTTACAATTAATCATCACACTTGTAATTTTACAGTGCATTCCTGCTGTGTCCTCCTCATGGATGTCTATGGGGATATTTTTTGTAGAATCTGTGAAATAGATTTGGGTATGGCCCCTCAGTCAAGAGTAGCATTGCTCGAGTTGAAAGCTCGTGCCCTTTCTCTCTCTCCCTCTCTCTCTCTTTTTTTTTTGTTCGGTGATCAAATAGAGTCTGGGTCAAACTAGAAGACTTTCTCAGCTAAATTTTGATGGCAAACTTCATTTATAGAGCGGCCAAATACAAATGCAGACTAAACACTTGATAATTTTACTTCCTCACAGTCTAACCTTCAGTTGCATAAGTTTATTCAGACGGTTTTTAACTAACACCACTAATGCCGTCTCTTTGTTCATTGGGCCTGACCAAATGATTTGTTTCTAAATTTATCAAGGAAGAGTTAGAGAAATCAAACAGTTGCAAACGTAGGAAAATACCAGAAGGGGAGAATTGAAATTTAAAAAAAATGACGAGTAGTGAATTAAAAAGGTAGAAAGCAGTGCTGTTGAATGAGCAAGAGGATAATTTGTCATTTTAACCCTTTTACCCCCAAAGGATGTACTGGTACATTTCACAAAACTCATCCCTTTACCCCCATGGACGTACTGGTACGTCCTTGCCAAAAAATGCTATAGAAATTTGTTTTTTTCATATTTTTTATAATTTCTTGAGAAAATTCAGGCATTTTTCAAGAGAATGAGACCAACCTGACCTCTCTATGTCAAAAATTAAGGCTGTTAGAGCAATTTTTAAAAAATATACTGCAAAATGTGCTGGGGAAAAAATAACCTCTTGGGGGTTAAGGGTTGGAAATTTCCAAAGAGCCTGGGGGTAAAAGGGTTAATAGATCTGCAATACAGGGTATTTCCAAACAGGAATGTCTTGAGTCTGGAAAATGCATCATTGCAAAACCCCTCTGTTCAATAGGGGTCTGTACTTATCCCCGCCACAGTACGTACAGTGTGTTCTTCCTAGACTACCTTTCGGTGATGTGCACTTATGAATTCGCACATTTTTGTTCTACTGTATAGGTTTGTTGTTGCTGTGTTGGCATAATTGTTCTTATACATATTATTATTATTATTATTATTACTTGCTAAGCTACAACCCTTGTTGGAAAAGCAGAATGCTATAAGCCCAGGGGCTCCAACAGGGAAAATAGCCCAGTGAGGAAAGGAAACAAGGAAAATAAGATATTTTAAGAATAGCAAATTAAAATAAGTATCTCATGTATAAGATATTAAAACTAACAAAACAAGAGGAAGAGATAAAAGATAGAATAGTGTGCTCGAGTGTACTCTCTAGTAAGAGAATAGGCTAGACTATGCGGTGTATATGTAGGCAAAAGGAAAATGAGCCGTAACCAGAGAGAGGGATCCAGTGTAGTACTGTCTGGCCAGTCAAAAGACCCAATAACTCTCTAGCGGTAGTGTCTCAGCGGGTGGCTGGTGCCAATGAATTGAGCCCTTTTTGTGATTCCTGAACTATATATCATGAAGACTATTGACTTCAGTTGAAGAAGATCTTGACAATCTGATGGAATACGAACGTTCCTCTTCCCCTTCTGTCTAGACACGGGTGCACCTCCGTCAGTGCACTGGTGTTACTTAAGGGTCTTACTTTTTACTTTTCAATTAATTTTTACTTTTCAATATACTTTACTTCTATTCCCATTGTACCAACCGTGTGTCACACAATTGTACATAATTCCTTTTGTATATATTATGCTTGTGATCTGCGCTCTTCCCTCGCACTAAAAAGAACCTGAATGATCATGTCTCCGGTTTTGCTCTGTAACATTGTCTGTCTCTCGAACAGGTTATGTCCTGTTGCCTTGAAGTTTTGTATATAAAGGAGATTGTTCCTTAATAAAGTACTCAGTTGATTGCATCCTGCCTTTGAGTTCACAACCCTCTCACACCATCACCACCTCTTCATCAATAATTTCTACGTCAGTCAAGTGCCCGGGTTTTCCCCCCAGTGACACTTTGGCGCTGAATGGTCTGCCAGGCCCCATCTCCCAGCCATGTGGCTAAAGAAAATCTTCAGTTATCATCATCCATTACCTTGTTTCCCCAGGTTTAAGCTTGGGTAGAGAAAGGAATGCCTGGGAGCCGATCATACTGCATGTTCGGTCTCTAGGACGTCGTGCGACAGCGCAAGGACTGCCAGTCCCTCAGCTCTGCTGCTCACGAGCTGCCTTTGAACTGGGGATTTAATTTTTTTTGATAAATCACAAGTTTATCGTATTAGCTATTAATTTTGATTTTGTTTTGTTGATTTTTGGTTTAATTATATGTGGTAAATTTTGTTAATTCATCAACTGGTTTTTTTTATTGCCTCGTCTTCTATACGCTATTATGTCCAATTTTGAGTGCCGTGGGTAGTGAGTGATTTGGGTATAATAGCTCCTACAGACCTTATTAATACCTCTGACGGTTTCCGTATATTTTTGTTTTCACTATAACTCAAAAATTACCTTTACAGCAAAATTTACCATTTTAAAAATTTGGGGTCCAGTCTTATCCAGGTTTTCAATCGTGTAGATTTTGTAGAAAATTGATATAGACAAATTTACGCAATAAAAACGTTACATATTAAATCAATCTAACTTTTGGGATATTCAAAGTAGCTTTTGAGTTCTTTGATATGCTTATTCATAGCCATAAAATCAGACCTGACCATTTGCGAGTTTGCTATTCGCTAACTTGGTTAGTTGCTGGAAGAGTAATGTTTGTTCATAATTGTATAGTAATTGTAAATACAGAACAGCTCTTGGTAGTACAATTAAGACAAAAAGCCATACCTGTACACTCGTGGCTTCATGTCCAATCCCCGTGGGCCGAAAGTGGTCCATTTGAATTTGAAAGTGGGCCGCTAGGGGAAAATGATTCTTAGAATTTCTCTCAAGTAAGTCCTTGTCAATTTCTTATTCCTAAATTATTGAGTAATAGGCCTATAGTGTATACAGTATAAGCCTATATACATACAACAAATACAGCAGTTTCCTGTCAACGATAGGACAAATGCCTTAGCCATGTCCTTAATAATGTCTGGGTTTTTTTTTACATTATCATCATCACGCTGGCCAACTGCAGAATAGTGATGGTGGGAAACCTTTGACTGATTGCTCACAGCAAACCAACCTAGTATGGATGGCCATGATTCGTACAGCTTTGCTGATCATGGCTATTCACAAACCCTTTAACCACGTTACGGTATCCTCACTCAGAAAAAAGGCCTCAGACATTTCCTTTCCTTGCGTCTGTTTATGGTCTTTCTGTGCCAGTCCACACACACGAACTAAGTTTGTCAATCCACAACAGACGCCAAAGATTAGCCTAGCCATCGGTAACCTTCAGACCTTTGACGTAACAACGTTATACTTCTTAGCAGCGATGTCTCAAAACTATTTTACTCAGTATATAGATCGCTTTAAAACCCTAAGGGTTTTTTTACTTGTCCAATTTTCAAAATTCCGAAACTATTGAAATCCGTATTTCTACTCCAAATGAATCAAATTTTTTCAAATTATTCCAATTTTGCTTTTTATGAATTTTTGAATTAAGTAATAAAATAAAATAAAAATTCTTTTTAAATCAAAATTTTAGATAAATAGATTTTTTTTTTAAATCTTTCTCAATTCATTGGATATACCAACTCCTTGTGTTTATTAATTACTTTACTTATTAAAATTTAGTTATGAATTAAGAAAGCCTTAGGGTCTTAAAGCAATGCATCTAAAAATTGGAAAAAAAAATAGTTTAACCAAAATTAATGAATATAAATTTATGAATGAGCACCAAAACATAATTGATCCAGGCAATATTTCGATACCCCTTCGCAAGTGGGGCGCTCCCCTTAACGTGGTGAAAGAGTTTGTGAATCGCCATGATCAGCACAGCTGTACTAGTGGCCACCCATACTAGGTTGGTTTGCTATGAGCAATCATTCAAAAGCCTCCCACCAACACCAATCTGCAGTGGCCAGCGTGGTGATGGAAATGCTCAAACTCCAGACATGACTAAGGACATGTATGAGGCCTTTGTCTTCCTGTGGTCTAGAAATGGCTGCTTTTGTTGTTTGTTGATTATGAATATATATACATGAATGTCTATAAATACTGTGCGTACATACATACATACATACATACATACATACATACAGCTTGCATGAGTTCTTATTTTTTCAAGAGTGGCCCTCTGAATAAGATTGATGTCCCTGCTGTACAGGGTTGAACAGGTCATGGAAATTCCTTTCTATATCGGAACTGTAGTAACTCCCTTCTTTACTACAACCGTTCAACTTCTGCCATTTTATTCCAACTTACGTAGGTCTCCTAAGTCACAAAATAACAATGAATTTCTACACTGTACAAATATCTGGTTTTTACTTATACATGTTCAGACCATGTACAGGGAACCTTTAATTAATTTAAAGGGCGTAGATCCCATCCACAAAGAAAGAGTCCCTTGGAACCAATTATTGACGTATGGTGCGGCATTACTGCATTACCTCATCAAGTCTCCACTTCCTCGCCCTTGTTACGTAACCGCTGCCTTCGCCGTGCTCTCTCTGCTCCTGTATAACTCGATTTCTCTGTCGCCAGTCACGGTGCATTCGTACTCTTGTATCTGCCTCATCTGGAAAGCCATATGAGCATAGTTGTACGAGGCTTAATACAGCACGGCGTACTCGGTTAGATAACGGGAAAGAGCGAAATAAGACTGATGCTGTTGTATAGATATGAAACTCTGACCTTACAGCGGAATGCAAAGAACAAAGCCCACACCTTTGAGTCTTTCTTAGAGTCTCTGCAACACAAACTTTCCCCTGACTTGATCTCGGCAATTGGTCTCTTGCACGAGAATGATGCTTGATGTTGAATATTATCCTCCTCCAAACTATATTTCTTGAAATTAAGAGAGACATTTAGACAACAAAATCCCAAACTAACTAGAGAGGCATTCAGTAGTGCAGATCTTAGCCGCGGTAGCTTATTTCTCGACCTTGACCTTAACACGTATTAATTGGCATGGATTTTCATACACAAATAGGAACCAAGTTTGAAGTCTTGACAACAATGTCCCAATAATGGCTGATCACGCTAATTGGACTTTTTGCTTGACCGGGATCTTGAGCTTTGAGCTTGTCCTTCCAAAATTTAATCATTTCCAGCTTTTTGCATAGTTGTTAATATGTCAAAACAATCTATGGTACTTAACATTGGTAAAGGTGAAGTAGCAGCGTCAGTCATGATGAATTAACGCCCAACACGGGAAAAACACCGAAAGAACAAATAATACGACTGTGCGGGCAAGTCCAAAACAGAAGGATGACCTAGAGGGCGCTCGTGTGGGTGACGGTGGCGTGGTCCAAGTGTGGTTTCTGGGGCCTTTGTTACGGCCCTTCCCTTTGATGAAGGAATTATCTAAATGGAAGACAGCCTGTGAATAGTGGTTTTCACACGCCCCTGATGTATATACGACACCCACAAGGTGCTCGCGCGAAGGTAGTAACCTTTTGATTCCATGTTTTTATCTTTCTCTGGTATATTTGGAAGATTTATATCAGAAAAGTGTAAAGAAGGACTCTTTTCACCGGCCGTCACAGGTCGACCCAGAAATTTCATTACTCTACGATTAAAACAAACACAAACACAAAAACAGGAAGTAAAACGTAACCTCCTTCCAACTTTGTTGGCAAAGGTAATAATGGGAAATACCAAACTATTATATGCCACTTTACCTCATAATAAACTGGACGTCTAAAAAAGGGCATTCTACCTCTACAGCTGTGTGGGCCGATGATTAGCATTTGAGTCAATTTTATGGATTACTCCAAGTCTTTATGTTATCAAGTTCATCTTTATTAGCATCAACATCATCATTACCGCCGCCAACTAATTTGGAAGAAGGTTATGTGTTCACCCCTGTTTGTTTGTGAACAGCTTCCTGGCCACGATTTTAATCGTAGAGTGATGAAACTTGCAGGGATTAACTGTTATGTAAAAAGTTGAAAATTATTAAATTTGGAAAGGTTAAGGTCACTATCCACTATCAAGCAAAATATCCAATTGACGTAATCAGCCATAAGTTTGGGCATCGTTGTCACAGAGACTTCAAACTTGGTTCATATTTGAGTGTACGAAAATCCATGCCAATCAATACATGTTAAGGTCAAGGTCAAGAAATAAGCTGTCGCGGCGCTGGTCTGAACTCTACTGAGTGCCCCTCTATTTAATATTTTCAGGAGTTCTCCTAATCTGTAATTGCTTGTACAACAGAAGTCGTCATTCAAACCAATCCTGTGCAAGAGTAATCTTTTTGAATTTGCGATCATTCATAATCGAGTAGCAATGTTAGCGTTCAAATTAGCTGCAACTAAGCAAATAGAAAGAGAACTTTCACCCTATAATAAAAGATGTAAACTAGAGGGACGCTCAGTAGAGTGCAGACCTCTGCCCCGGTAGCTTATTTCTTGACCTTGAGCTTGGACCTTAACATGTAATGGCGTGGATTTTCATACACTCAGTTATGAACCAAGTTTGAATTAAGTCTCTTTGACGACGATGTCCAAACTTGAGGCTGATTACGTGAATTGGACATTTTGCTCAACCTGAACCTTAGAAAATTCAATAATTTCCCGTTTTTTGCGTAACGATTAATCCCTACGAGGACTTTATGATGATTAATATGAACCACTACCGGTACTGATAGTAAATAGATATTAAAACATTCAAATATTCCTTCTTTGCTGTTAAAATCATAAAACCCAAATATTCAAAACATTCTTGACTGGCCTAAACTAAGTAAACAAAGAAATGTGAACAAGCTACTATAAGTCCAACAGCCTTATTCGCACAAACATTCAATACACGACCAACCTCTCTCTCTCTCAGGTATAGACATTCTCTCTCTCTCTCTCTCAGGTATAGACATTCTCTCTCTCTCTCTCTCTCTCTCTCTCTCTCTCTCTCTCTCTCTCTCTCTCTCTCTCTCTCTCTCTCTCTCTCTCTCTCTCTCACACACACTTGCTCTCTCCCTTTCTCACTCTCTCTCAAAGGATGTGGCAAAACAAAAAATGTAAATGTAAAAAAAAAATGTCACTGACTTTCTGTGATTTCATTAAACAATGAAACCGAAATTATTCTAGCAGTCTGACTTAATACAAACGTTTAATCATCATCATCCTCATCTCCTACGCCTATTGACGCAAAAGGCCTCGGTTAGATTTCGCCTCTCGTCTTGAGCTTTTAATTTAATACTTCTCCACTCATCATCTCCTGTACATACATACATACATTTCTTTTTTCTAGTTATGTAAGGAAACAAGTAGTTTGGGAGAATCGTTAAGGGCGTATCCATTACTCGCAATTTTTATGCATTTGCTGGTGTGTGTGTGTGTGTGTGTGTGCTGTTGTCTAACTCGTGAATAGGGTCTGAATATACAATGCCATATTGAGGTTAACCTATCGCTCTGGTGCATCGCGGATTGATTAATATGTCAATCTATTATCGCTGGTTTTTTTATTTTTACTTTTCATAAATTTTAATTTCTCTTTGTTAAAATTAGTAATTTTTGTGCTTTTAAAAGCTTAATTATATGAAGGTAATAAAAAAGATATGAAAGAATAATTGTCATAAATATCTGTATCTACTTCACAGTTTATCAGCTATGGTTTTTGGGGACGTCACAGTCCTAGTAAGCGAGGGATTTCTGTACAGTATATAAATTTTGGGCGATTCTAACCATTCTGTAGTTCTGACGGAATGTTAATTAATCATGAGCATTGGGAAGAAATACACTCTCTCTCTCTCTCTCTCTCTCTCTCTCTCTCTCTCTCTCTCTCTCTCTCTCTCTCTCTCTCTTTAAATTTAAATTGAATATATCTTTTTCCTTCAGTGAATCTCTCTCTCTCTCTCTCTCTCTCTCTCTCTCTCTCTCTCTCTCTCTCCTCTCTCTCTCTCTCTCTCTCTCTCTCTCTCTTTAAATTTGATTGAATATATCTTTTCCCTCTCTCTCTCTCTCTCTCTCTCTCTCTCTCTCTCTCTCTCTCTCTCTCTCTCTCTCTCTCTCTCTCTCTCTCTCTCTCTCTCTCCCCTCTCTCTTTTAAATATGATTGAATATATCTTTTTCTTTCATTGGGAAGAAATACTCTCTCCCGTTGTCTCTCTCTATCTCTCTCTCTCTCTCTCTTTTTATCATACCTTGTTATCAGTTGACAGTTGAGGGTCGTAACTATATTCTGTCAGTGTTCTGATCACTTCTGATGGTTTAGGAAAACAGTTCCTTGGATTAGAGACTAAGAAGGCTAAGGAGAGTGTATCTTCTCCGTTGTGGGTCTTCTACTGTGGTACTAAAACCTCTCTCATCTCTCGCCTCTCGTACTTATGATTTGATTAATAATCGTCATCCTTCTGGCCCTAGATAAACATCATTTAAATGCATTTGAATCGATTGCCTTCAAAGCATGTGCATTGCGCTTATTAATATATGATCATATTTGCTGTAAGTAATTGCCTATAAATAGTCTTTGCTTGTTAATTTATTTTGTCTTGTTTAGCATTCCTTGCATGAATTTACCCTAGAATATTGCATGCAGTTTACAGTGCTGTATAGTGTAAGTTTTTAAGTGTTTTCCAAATTCTATTATGAAGTAACATTCCTCATATTTGGTGAAAATTTTATCCGAGATTCAAATCTAACTTGTGTATATTTCAAGATGGTGTTACTGTATATATATATCTAGTTTAATATTTTATTATTCCAACCTAAAGAGCTTTGATCATAGAGAGATTTTTAAACAAGACTTAATTATAGCGATGTTAGTCTGGACGATACCTCGTTTAGCAGTGCTCAGGCTATTTTATGGACCCAGGTGAGGGCTTGGTCTTAGGGCTTTAGAGGCCGAGGGGTTAGAAGTAGATGGTAGATGTCTTTGTTTGAGATTGAAGGTCAAACATCAAAATCCTGTCGATTGCGTCGGCATTTTACGATAGGTATTCCGAAGGCAGCTTAGATCAGTGTTGACACAAGAAGGGTAAAGATTTGCATACAGTTGTAAAGAGCTTCAGGTGACTTGGGTAATAGACAGTAGTACGATTACCGGGCAGTGTTTGATTCAGTTACATTACACAACTTTAACACTTACGGACAAAGTCATTAGTCTTTTCAAGGTTAAAGACAAAGTCATTTATCTTAACCAGGTTAAAGACGAAGGCATTAATCTTAACCAGGTTAAAGACAATGTCATCAATCTTTACAAGGTTAATTGCAAAATTATTCATTTTAACAAGGTTGAAGACAAAATCATTAATCTTAACAAAATTAAAGGCAAAGTTATTAATCTTGACAAGGTTAAAGACAAAATCATTAATCTTAACAAAATTAAAGACAAAGTTATTAATCTCGACAAGGTTAAAGACATTTTCAATAATCTTAACTAGGTTAAAGACAAAGTAATTAATCTTAACCAGGTTAAAAACAATGATATTAATCTTAACAATGTTAAAGACAAAGCCATTCATCTTACAAGGTTAAAGACAGTTATTAATCTTTGTTACAAGGTTAAAGACAAAGTCATTAATCGTTACAAGGTTAAAGACAAAGTCATTAATCGTTACAAGGTTAAAGACAGCCATTAATCTTTGCAAGGTTAAAGACAAAATCATTAATCTTAAAGTTAGAAACAAAGGCATTAATCTTTACAAGGTTAAAGACAATTTCAATAATTTTAGCAAGGTTAAAGACAAATCCGTTAATCTTAACAATGTTGAAGACAAAGTCATTCATATATTAATCTTAACCAGGTTAAAGACAAAGTTGTTAATCTTAACCAAATTAAAGACAAAGTCATTAATCTTAACAAAGTTATAGACAAAGCCATCAAGCTTTACGAGGTTAAAGACCATTTCAGTACTCGTAGAAAGGTTAAAGGCAAATTCATTAATCTTAACAATGTTAAAGACAAAGTCATTCACATATTAATCCTTACAAGGATAATGACAGTCATTAATTTGAGTCAGGTTAAAGACAATTTCAATAATCTTAAAGTTAAAGATAAAGTCATCAATATTTTATCAGGTTAAAGTAATATTTACAAGCTTAATGACAAAGTTATTAATCTTGACAAGGTTAAAGACAGAGTCATTAATCTTAAGGTTAAATACAAAGGTATTAATCTTAACAAATTACAGTAAAGATAAAGGTATTAATTTTACAAGGTTAAAAACAAAGTCATTAATATTAACAAGGTTAAAGACAAAGTCATTAATATTAACACGGTTAAAGACAGTTATTAATCTGTATTAGGTTAAAGACAAAGTCATTAATCTTAATAATATTAAAGATAGATACTAATCTTGACCACGTTAAAGACAGTCATTAACCTTTACAAGTTTAAAGGCTAAGTCATTAATGTTTACAAGTTTAAAGACAAAGTCATTGATGTTAACAAGGTTAAAGACAAAGTCATTGATGTTAACAAGGTTAAAGACAAAGTCATTAATATTACAAGGATAAAGAGAAAGTCATTAATGTTTATAAGTTTAAAGACAAAGTCATTAATGTTTACAAGTTTAAAGACAAAGTCATTAATGTTTAAAAGTTTAAAGACAAAGTCATTGATGTTAACAAGGTTAAAGACAAAGTCATTAATATTACAAGGATAAAGAGAAAGTCATTAATGTTTACAAGGTCAAAGACAAAGTCATTAATGTTTACAAGGTTAAGACAAAGTCATTAATATTTAAAAGGTTAAAGACAAAGTCATTAATATTTACAAGGTTAAAGACAAAGTCATTAATGTTTACAAGGTTAAAGACAAAGTCATTAATGTTTACAAGGTTAAGACAAAGACATTAATATTTACAAGGTTAAAGACAAAGTCATTAATGTTTATAAGTTTAAAGACAAAGTCATTAATGTTTACAAGTTTAAAGACAAAGTCATTAATGTTTACAAGTTTAAAGACAAAGTCATTAATGTTTATAAGTTTAAAGACAAAGTCATTAATGTTTATAAGTTTAAAGACTAAGTCATTTATGTTTACAAGGTTAAAGACTAAGTCATTAATGTTTACAAGTTTAAAGACAAAATCATTAATCTTACCAAAGTTAAAGACGAACATGTCCAATTCTTTTCATTAAAAAAAAATTGAAAGAATTTTATATAAAAAAATATTTTATTAATTATTATTACTAGCTAAGCTACAAGCCTTGATTTTATATACAAAAAGATATTATTATTAGTATTATTATTAGAATTATTATTATTATTATTAGAATTATTATTATTATTACTGTTCTAATATTTGCTAAGCTACAACCCGAGTTGGAAAAACAGGATGCTATAAGCCCAAGGGCTCCAAAAGGGAAAAATAGCCAATAAGGAAGGGAGATAAATCAACTAAGAGAGAAGTAATGAAGCATTTTAATTTTTTTCATATGTATTTTGTCAACGTATAGAAGGCACCTTTTAAGTGCGACTATTTTTCATAATTAAATTTTTTGCATTCTAAGTTAAAGTATAGATTATAAACTTTAACATCTCATATCCTTTCCTGTTTGAATTAAAGAGAATGTCAGTATTAAAAAGAAAAAATGCAAAATTTTTCCAAAAATATCATAATTTGTTCCCCGTTATTTTTCATTACCTCCAAAAAGTATTTTACTCGTCTTCTGATAAGTCTCGCCCCCCGATGTTTTTGTTGTGTTGGCCTTTGTGGTAACGTCCCTGACTGGTGGACGCCAGACTGGGGTTCGAGTCCCGCTCAAACTCGTTAGTTCTTTTGGTCGCTGCAACCTTACCATTCTAGTGAGCTGAGGATGGGGTGGGGGGTTTGGGAGAGCCTATAGGTCTATCTGCTGAATCATCAGCAGCCATTGCCTGGCCCTCCTTGGTCCTAGCTTGGGTGGAGAGGAGGCTCGGGCGGTGGTCATATGTATATATGGTCAGTCCATGGAACTGTCACCGTCCCTTGCCTCTGCCATTCATGAGCGGCCTTTAAACCTTTAAATGAATTTTGCGTAGGACTTTTGCGAAAGCAGTTTGAGGCAATAGATTCAACTCTCACGAACGTGAAATACCTTGTATAGAGGAAAGGGGAGTTTGGGGGTCGGTATGTCAGTTTTGAAATCTTCCAATATCTGTCTCGTTAGGTATACGAAATCTGTGGTGCATGTGCAATATAGATATATATATATGCTTACATATATATATATATATATATATATATATATATATATATATATATATATATATATATATATATATATATATATATACATATATATATATATATATATATATATATATATATATATATATATATATATATATATATATATATATATATATATATATATATACATATATATATATATGTATATACATATGTATATATATATATATATATATATATATATATATATATATATATATATATATATATATATACATATATATATATATGTATATACATATGTATATATATATATATATATATATATATATATAAATATATATATATATATATATATATATATATATATATATATATATATATATATATATATATATGTATATATATATATATATATATATATATATATATATATATATATATATATATATATATATATATATATATATATATATATATAAATTATAAATATAAATAAATCCTTATGCTTGTGGAAATATCTTTCAAGGTAAGATTCTTGTCTGAAATACTTTATTATTTGTAATGAAAACATTATTTATTTAAATTTTTTACTCGCTTTCTTTTAAATTTCATTGTGGTTAAGGCATTTAAATTTTAGAATATATATATATATATATATATATATATATATATATATATATATATATATATATATATATATATATATATATATATATATATATATATATATATATATATATATATATATATATATATATATATATATATATACAGTATATAATACATGTAATTATAATCTTAATTTTTTTTAATCTGTAAGCAATGCTAACTAAATTTGTTTTATTTATAGTTTGGAATTAAAAGTGGTCCTTGACCACAGTATATTCATGCTGGAAAGAATTATTGAAAGACTCCAATTTTGCTATTAAAGTGATTTGATAATATATTGATAGTAATATTTGCTTATATAGATTTTAAGTGATGAAATTAAGGCTTGAAGATTTTTCATAATGGTAGAATGGGAATAAGGAGAAATCAGTTTTGATATGTCTTTTCTTTTATTGTATGAAATGGAATTTTACTCATATATCTGCTGAAAAAATGTAGTCGTGCAAATATCGCAGTAAGCCGTTGTGATAGTAACGTTGTGAAAAAGGCGGCCATGAAGCAGTTCAAAAAAAAAAAAATAAATACATTTGAAGCAATAATTGTCAAGTGTGGTTCAGAATATAAAAGGTGGCACAAAATGAAATGTAGAAAGAAGTCCTCTCTCTCCCAAACGGCTTCTCTTCCTCCCCATTCTACTTGTATGATCTTCAGTTGAAGAGGAACACTTCCATGAACAGTTGGTAATGCTTGACTTGTTTCTTCAGGGAAAGAATACTACGCTGGACTCCTGCTTCCGAGGAAGGCCCTCCCCCTCTCCCACCATTACCACCCCGCCTTCCCAGCACAGCTGCTGCCGGCCAGGGGACGCAAGAGGGGCCGGCCTCCCCTCTCTGGACGGAGGGGGTTCTCTCCGGCCGGGGGCTCGCCCAGAAGCAGCCCCTCCAAAGCTAAGTCTCAGGGGAAGAACCTCCCCGATCCCATCAAGTTCAGGCCTCCGACGCCTCCCCAGCACCTCCTCATTTCCTCCCTTCTCAAGTTGAACAAATCCCCCACGGGGAACAACAAGAAGTCCAAGGGGACCGGAGACGAGAGGAAGTCGCGAGACGGGCCCGACAACGACGACGACGAGGAGATCGTCACCATGTCACAGCCCCATTACACCAACAATGAAGACTCCAACGACACCGACACGTCGGTCAAGCGGTTCCTCTTCAAGCTGGCCTGCGAGTTCTGCAACACCGTGTTCAGGAAGAGGGCATCCCTCAACGCCCACATCAAGCACACTCACCGCCGGGAGCAGAAGTGTCCCATTTGCAATGCCAGCGTCAAGGTGAAAAGTAAGTACGGCATGAGGTTCCACATACTGAGAGCTCACAGGGACCAGCCAAACTTCCACTGTGCCAAGTGCGGGGAAACCTTCAGACTGAAGCACCACCTCATGAACCACGTCCGCATGAAGCACGAGTATTCGGACAGCGAGGTGGAGGAGGAGGCGGGGGACGTCAAAGAGAGGAAGAGGAAGGATTGCGAGCAGAAGGAGCGAGAGATGGAGAAGGAGACGAGAGAGGCTATTGAGGCCGAGGAGAGGAAGGTGAGGGAGAACATAGAGAAGGAAAGACTGGAACGATTGAGAGAGATGGGAATTGTGGAAAACGGGGAGAGGGAGGGGAAGGACGCAGGCGGGGCGGAGGCTCGCGCCGTCAAAGGCGTCGACGAGAGTGCTGCTCAGACGAGTGTTGGCAAGTCTGCCAAGTGTAGTGAAAGTGTAACTTCTAATAAGATTATACCAAATGTTAGTAATAGCCAAGAGAAAGTGAAATCTGAAGAAACCCAACTTAAAAGTGTAGTCGGTAGTGTCGTAGCGAACGATAGAAATAGGAATGTGAAGCCGGTGTCTCGAGGCAAGGTCATGAATGTCCGACCGCCCGATAAGTTGTCCGTGCCGAAATCCAAGGACGAGGGGAAGCGTCCCGCTGCGCGAAGAATGACCCGCAGTTGTTCAAAGACGGAGGCCGAAAGTGATAACGAGACAAACGCCAGCGGTAGTGACAACGCGGACGACGACAGTAGTGATTCCTCGTCGGGGGAGGAAGAAGAGGAAGAGGAGGTGGTAGTGTCGGAAAAGAGCGGACGTAACTGTGATATTTGTGGTAAGGAATTTAGTCATGTATTTAAGCTCAAACATCACTTGAAAAGTGAACATTCCATAACTGCAAAACCCAAAAGAGCTGCCAAAGAGGGAAAGTCTCGGATCGATGCCGACGAGGAAGAGGTGTCGGCGGCAGCAGCGGACGAAGAGGAAGATTTCGAAGAGGAAGAAGAAGAAGAAGAGGACAGCAGCGAGGCGAATGAGGACGAAGATGATGATCTGGAAGCACGGAAGGTGAGGAAGGAGAGAGAGAGGAAAGAGAAAGAGATCTCGCTCACCTGCAGCACCTGCAACAAAGTCTGCCGGAGCGAGTACCAGTTGAAGCTGCATCTCCCCATCCACACGGTGGTGAGGAAGAAGAAGTTGGGGAGGAAGTCTCTAGTCGGCAGGAAGTCCTCTTCCTCGAAGTCGAGGAGAGACGAAGACGCCGAGGAGGACTCGCCGGAGAAGCCCAGCAAGGACGGCGAGTCGCCCAGAGTATTGCGCAGCACTCCCTCCGGGCACGCCAACAGAACCGGGAAGCCCGTCGGTCGGCCGAAATTGCTGGACCAGAGAAGGGAGTCCAATCCTAGAGGAAGACCGAGTCTCAGTAAACTAGAATCGGCGAGTGGGTCGCCAAAGGATAAGCCAGAAGCTGTCCAGAAAAAAGGGTCTGGAGAAGGTTCGGGCGGCAGGCACGACAGAGGTGAGAGACCTTCGTTCATTCTGAAAGTGGGTCACCTTTTCCGATGTACAAAATGCAACGTGACCTTCAACAGAGAGAAGTCTATGACTTACCACCTGAAGAAGATTCACGAAACGCTGTATCCGTTCAAGGCTTGCGAGCACTGCGGCCGAGTTTTTCGAAGCTGTGGTCCGTACAACAGGCATTTACTGCAGCACAAGGTTTATTACTGCCCAGAAGGCAACTGCAAGGCCAAGTTCCGCAAGATGCTGCGCTTGAAGCAGCATCAGAAGAATGCCCACCCGACCAAGAAACATAGGTGCCCTAAGTGCGTGCTTTTGTTCAGCAAGAGGACGGACTTAGATCGTCACTACGACTCTGAGCATCCAAAGCAGCAGAGTGATGAGGAGGAGGAGGAGGAGGAGGAAGATGAAGATGAGAGTTGTTCAGAAGGGGAGGAAGAAGAGATTATAAAGAAGGATGTTAAGGAAAATCCTGACGACAGGAAGAAGGATGTCGCCATCACTAGAAAGAAAGAGAGAGCGGATGAAAGGGAAACCAGCGAGAGGAAGAAAAGGGGCTATCCGTTACGCGAGCAGAAGAAGGAGAAGGCGGTCGATTCGAAGGCGGACGAAGCGGCGACGACGACGTTGCCCCAGAAGAGGAAGGCCAGGTGCATACCCATATCATACAAAGAGCCGGAAGACGAGGAGGACCTGGGGTCCATTTGCAAAGCTGCCATGGTGGTGCCCGTCAGTGCCTCTCGTGATACCAGAAACAGTCGCGAGAGGTGTTCCATCACCAGTGACGTGAAATCCATATTCGAGAAGAAAGTTCCCGAAATCAAGACTGAAAAGACCGACGTCAAGGCGGAAGTGAAGTCGCACTCGGTTACGGAGGCCCCGAGGCGCACGAGGTTAAAAGAGGTAGAAGAAAAGAAAAGTGTCGGTGACGGGAACATGATTCTGCAGGACAAAGTCTTGAAAAAGAAAAAGAGTGCCATTAGTTTAAGAAGCGGAGACACTACTAGTGTTAAGGGTAAGTTAAGTAAAATGCTGTCAGCCAGAAAAAACGACAAAGCCTCGAAGTTTAGGATAAGCCCGAGGGTTAAGGTGAGCCACTCGAAGCATAAACTCAAGAAAACGAAGGTCACCCTAAGCTGGACTGCCGCCCTCAAGGCCCAAATACGAGCTGCTGAGTCGGACCCAAAAAATGCTGTGGTTAAGAAGAAGAAGAAACCGCCCAAAGAAAAGCCCGCCGGAACCAAACCGGCCACAAAGACCTCGGCCAAAGGGTCTGCCAAGTCCAACCCCAAGACGTCGACATCCAAGTCGAAGGCCAGATCATCGAGTGTGGGATCGGGGGTGGGCAGCCTAAACGCGACCCACGACTTCATGCACCACTCCGACTCGCTCTCATACCCCGGGGGTTACCTGGTGGGAGACGACTCCATGTTTAGCCTGGACGACAGTTCCCAGATGGACCTCATAGGCGACTATTACGGCTCGCAATATCCGCCGAGCGAGGAGATCAGCGACTTCGTACCTGACGATGACGAGAGTGGCCCCGCCAAGATAATCGGCTTTGACTCTTTTTAACTGAGATTTCCCTAGCCCCTGTCGATATTACCTCAAGATATGCGGTTTTTTGTTATTTCGTGCAATACTGGTTCTTGTAAATAAGTGTGAATGTAGTCTGCTATGTGTGTCATATGGACTTGTTTTGGTACAAGTTAGTGAAATATGACAAGAAAGAGACAAATTATTTTGGCAAACTAAAAAAAAAAAAACTGTAAAGTTCCGGATTTGCGACGTTGAAGCCTCGATGCATTGTCGTGTACAGATATGTTTATTACAGTACACCCTGTATATCAATTGTACAGTCTTCAAATATCATGATTTTTTCTGATACAAAATATGTAGATGAGACCTGTATTATTAATAGATCACTTGAAATAGTTACATAGTTATGGTATTCCTTTTTTTAAGTTCCAGCGCACTGGCTGGCAACTGTGCAAGGCGAATTGCTGCTGCAAGACCTCGGGGGGGGGGGGGGGGGGGGGTTATATAACAGAAAAATTAAAAACTAGAATTAGTTTTTTTTTATTTTATAATTGAGCTCGGTAAGTCTGATTACGAAGGATGAATTTTTACATCGTTACATTTCCGTGCCCTGTTGCTGTCTGCGTGGTTTGTGAGCTATCGGAGAGTGTGATGTCACATCCTTCCTATTTTCTTTATAACCAATACAATATAAGAAAGAAATTAGTCATTTTTTTTTAGGTTTTATGATTCAGAAAGATTAAAAAAAAAAAATTTGGTTTGCTAGAAACATACTCCTGCAGTACTTTATGATTGTGATCTTTGTCATTTATGGTAATGTTGATTTGTCAAGATTAGAAACTTTGTTGAAAAGGAGAAAGCTGTAGTGTTTTAGGATGACCGAGTGGTCCTCAGAGTGATTCTCATACTTGATGTTGCCTGCAGGCGCGGAAATACGCCGTGTGACGTCTCGCTTGCGTGCAGGACCCCGTCGCCCACCCTCCACGGCTCAACCTCCTCAGATGGAGGAGAATCGGAATCTAGAAGATCCTGGGGAGAGATCTGTTAAGAAGGAAAGGATCGGTGACACAGGAGGAGGAGGAGAAGAAGAGGAAGAAGAAGTAAAAGTAAAAGTAGAAGTAGAAGTAGAAGTAGAAGTGAAGGAAGAAAGTGAGGAAGTGGGGAGGAAGGTATGTGAGCATTGTGGTTTGGAGTGTAGTGAGTTGCAGTATCCATTTCATGTTCGTCTCCACAAGCCGTGGATGGACTGCTCGCTGTGCAGCTTCACTACCAAGGCCACCGACCGATTCAAAGCCCACGAAGAGACTCACAAGAAGGGCAGACTCTCCGTACGGTGCAAATTTTGCCGAGGTCAGTACTCAAGCGAGGATAGCCTCAAGGAACACTATCGGCGGTCGCACGGCTTAGTAAGGGACAGGGACTCTCCAGATGTGTTCTCCAGTGAGCAGCTCTGTGCCTCACACCAAGATGAAGTGCGCTATGATCCGGCCATGAGCAGGAAGTGTAGCAGTCCTGGGGGGTCCAAGAGAAGTGACCATCTCCCTCAGTTATGCAGGAAGGAAAGCGGAAGTAAATTCCTGGTGAAAAATCACGTTGCCGAGCATTTAGAAGTCCGCAGCTCCGATATCAGCGACGAGTCCCTGGGAGTTCCTCGTGATTTTCCGAAGGAAGACCAAAACGATTTTCCGAAGGTAGACCAAAATGTTTTTCCGAAGGAAGACCAAAATGTTTTTCCGGCGTTTGTAGACGTAGAAGAGGAGTCCAATCAACAGTTGGAAGGTGGACCAGATACTTTGGATGTAAGAACCGACGATCTGTTTCCAGAAGTGTCTAAAACTCCTTTTGTGTCTGTTACTAAAATAGGAATAGTAATTATAATAGACCCAAGTGTTCCTTGCTCTCCCGAAGGGGCGAAATCTGTGATAGGCAATAATAAAGGTGTGTCGGAAACAGAGCCGAGCGTATCCAGCAAGGGGAGCCTCGGTGACCGAGCGAATCTTCTGCAGAGTTGGACGACGTGCATCTTTTGTGCGAAGAAGTTTCCCAATATCAAGGAACTGATACTGCACTGTAAGAACGTTCATAAGAAGGAGGTCATGGAAACTTCCAAAAGGATAAGTGAATACCAAAGGCAACACGTTCCAGTTGAGCCCTGCTCTCCCAAGGGAAAGAGCAACAAGCCTCTAGAAACTTTGGAGAACCCAAGGAGCTTGGAAAAGTTCACGTCGCTTAACCCCAGGGTTATACTTGAAAACCTTGATCCAAAACTGTTGAAACAGAACCCAAGGAGCTTGGAAAAGTACACGTCGCTTAACCCCAGGGTTATAATGGAAAACCTTGATCCAAAACTGTTGAAACAGCTCGATCCACTTTCTGACGAGCCAGTCGCATCTGTAGGCAAAACGGAGGATAGAGTAACAAAATTTAAGGCAGAGTTCACCTGCAGCATGTGTCCCAAGGTATTTTCTACTCAAAGAGCCTTGAGCAAACACAAAGAGAAACACCGAAAGGAGGAATCGATGAAATTTTTCGTCTGTCCCGAGTGTGGCATAGCCAAATCTTCAAGGAGAAGACTGTACAAGCATTTGAGAGTCGGTCACAGGGACAAATTACGTTGTCGTTACCGGTGCCTCCTCCTGTTCGGCTCAGCGGAGGAAGTGTCCGAGCATCACGGAAAGTTCCACGAAATGGCTACTTCCTCTGCATGTATGTATTGTGGTTTGGATTGCCATGATACTGCCACCCTTCAGAATCACTTGAAAAATTGCACAAAGCGTCCTCAAAAAAAGCCTCCTCGCATTTGCAAAATTTGCGGCGATATCTTCAAAATCTCCAGGGATTACAAATTCCACGTTAAAAAATGCACGTTGTCAAGTGGCTCGGAAGAATGCACGGGAGGCGCAAACTCTAGAAACGACTCCAGTCTTGCCTGTATGGGCTCTCATTAAAGGAGACCTATCACTAGCCTATGTAAAATTTTGTAGAAGCCAGAAGTTTGAACATATTAAGCCAGCAAAAAACCATAGTTTCAGTTCCTACCTGGATGACCTCAAACAGAGGCAAGCGAGACATCACACCTCCAAGGTTTGTAGCTTTTGTACAAACATCCGATGGGGCACTGATAATGCTGCTAGATGGGATGACTTTGGCCAATAAACTCAAGGAAACTGTGTATGCAAATAATTACTGTTGGATAACGTGGTAAGCAGATATCCAGGACGACATAACGTTGATCTTACCTCGCTCGCGAATTGCGAGGAGCTAAGCACGACGGTGCTCGAACTTACTTGCCGCATCATGCTTTTCCAGGAACAAGAGGAAGGGCCAGATACTGGAACCACACACAGGCACATCTAAACGAGCTGCCTTTGGAATCTCAACAGGTCTTGGGTGGGGCTGGTTGCATCAGAAATTTTAAAACATCTGTTTCTTGAAGTTCATGGCTGATGAAGAGTATCAGAGACATTTGACCACTCATACTGGGCTAGATTAGGACGGTGAAGAGGTTATAGAATGTGCGAAGGAAGGGAAGGAATATAGAAGTGGAGGACTTGGATGATGTCAGAATGAAGGAAGAAGTTCTGCAGTGTGTAGAGAGAGGCAGAATCCAAGATGGGGGACAACTTGTTGGTCAAGTAACTAGCAGGCATTGAAATATTAAGTCGAAAGACAGCCTCCTTTAATTGTTGTACAGTTCTAATTGGTTTTTATTTCTTGTAGTGTAAATTTTTTTTTTTTAAATTTTAGTATGATTTTTCATTTAAATAATCCATTTATTTATATTTTTTACAGCACCATAATTTAGTTAATACTAGAAAGCTGTATACTTTCATTTGGTTGACCCTATTATTACCGGCCAAAATTTTCTATATTTTCCCTGTTATTTTTTCATTACAGTAGAAGCATTTAAATTGGTTGAATGCTGTCAAATCACGGTGTAACAGCCAAAAAAATGTGTAATATCCTTTTTGTGTTTTTCTCTTGACAATATCAGTTCTTTTCAAGATTAGAATTATAGTTCTGTAGGAGTAATGTTTATAGGGTGTAGTGTACATGAAGTCATGAATGAGAGCCATTTTATTTAATCAGTACGGTGGCATGACAGGTTGCCCTCCTTGAGAGAAGTGTGCGAAAGAGTCAATATCATTCCGAGCTCATTTTTTTTCATCCATTTCACGAGGTCCGAGCAGCAGCAGCAGCGGAGTCTTGCACGGTTGTTAGCCAGTGAGGGAAGTATACGAAGAGTCTTCGTCAGAAGATGAATAGTTTTCCCCTTTAATACAACCGTGCAATTTTTAAACGAGTGCAATTGGAAAAAAAACTTTAAATTATCGAGTGCAATTGGCCAAATCTTAACTAGTGTTATTGGTCACGGTGGGTTAATACTTGCAAACGGACCCCTTCCCAGGGTAGTTGAGAATCTCAACTTAGTGACGGTGTGGTTTAATTATTTTGTATTGGAAAATCCTACTCAGTAGAGACGTTGCACGGGAAAATCTACGTAGAGTATTTTGATTGGAGCGTAGACAATCGCCCATTTAGGTGACGAACTTCTTCATAACCGCGTTAGCTTTTGAAGTTGATAATTTGCCAACTGGTAGGCTAGGAGAAATAAATAAGAATGTTTGATTACAGTGCACCCCAACCTTTGTAAATGTAATGATCTCACTGCCAGAGATGGTCACGTCAGTGATGAGTCCTGACCCCGAAGTCTCTTGTCTGAGTCAATTTGCACTCTGTTTGTAAAGTTATTAAAAGAATAAGAAGACATCTTTCAAGTTATTATTTTGTGATCTTTCAACAAGAAGAATGAATTAAAAAAAGCACTTGTATGGTGTACTAGTAATGTGTGTTTGTCCGCGGCACTTCCCTGCCGCGGAGAGGATGTCAAATCATAAGTACTGTTTTAGCTGGGTAATATATTTGTCTTAGTGTTTGCTAACAAGTTACATAAGAAATGTTGAGAACAACTCCGCAGTTTTAGGAGGCCCGTCTCTCGCCCGGGATGGACGCGGGACACTTTTTGGTGTGAACCCGGATGCTGTAATATATAGAGTTGTAAATTTAAATGAGAGGAAATCTATGACTGTACTTGTAAATTTGATGTTTTTAGGAGAGTCGAGTGTCTTTTACTTGTAATATTGACAAATTTTTTAGCTTTAATTTCCTTCAGATCTAGATTTATTTATTACTGGGGACCGGTGGTGAACCGTTGTTTATGGAAACTTGTATATTATTTTTTTTGTTGAATTTATTCATCCAAGTTTTATAATGTGTAGGAAACATGCCATTGTGGTGTATTTATTTGCAAGAGAGAGTGCGAGTGTCCCTATGTGTCGCTCTAGATTATGAGATGAGACACCCGCTACTACTGCTGCTTCTTCTGCCATTTACTGCCTGTGATTTCTTTAAAGGCAACATTCCAATTTTGAGAAGCGAGTCCCCCCCCAAGAAAAAGTTACTCTATAGATGTTAACGTAGGTGACAGAGTGTTAGTTTAGGTTAGCGTGCTTTTACTCGATAACTTTTTAATTGCCCCCCGTTTCTTTTTGCACTTTTGTACAAATAACCAAAGACATTTGCTTAGCCTAGTTTAGCTCAGACTAGTTCTGTCCGATGACATTTTTCTCGTTAAAAGAGTTTTGAGTCTTTGCTCCTTCCGGCGACAACCTTTGGCGGTGTGCTCTCATAAACTAGAATGTACATAGTATGTGGTAAATGCAAGGACGATTGTCTTTTGTTTTTTTGTTTGTGTACCTGACTAAGATTCTTTGGTTTTTAAAGACTTTCATTTGTACAGGTATATCGCCTTTGACAATGACTCATCTGTAGCGGTATTTACTCCGTCGCTAAACAAACCTTACCCTATTTAACGGGGGTTATCTTTCGGCGAAGCTTTAGGACAATCCATGTCAAATAGCCTCGGGTTTGTATCGTTAGGAAAAATACAAATGACTTCCAGATTTGTCATATTACCTTTGGCAAGGGAAGGAAACATTTAACTTTTCATTTATTCCGAAGGGCGTACTTATTAGGCCAAAAGTTTGTTTGTTTTACGTACTCTCAAAATTACAAATTACGTACTCGCAAAATTACGTACTCGCAAAATTACGTACTCTCAAAATTGCCTCAGAATCGGTTGGTTTGGTTCAAGCACGTCATTAGGTTACGCATTGTATTTGCTTAGATCAAAAGAAAATAATTTATTGCATAGCTTTGTAAATCCTGCCTACTTTACGCGGTGTGAACCTCGTCCTTTGTTGGCGTACTTTTTGTAGATTTTAAGGCGGTAGAGAGTCTGCATTTTCTTAATTTATTACAGTGTATTATCAACGTTTGTTTTTTAATATTTTTAAGTTTATATATTACTGTTGATGTTTTTTATAATTTTTTGGATTCAAGTAAGAAATTAAACAACGTAGGGTAAGTTCAAAGTACGTCCGAAACCTTTCGTGTAATGAAAGTCAATCTTGGGGTGGATTTCTTTAAGCCCCGATGCATTTGTCGAGGTCGTCAGAGCAATCGTGTTGATCGAGTCATTTTTTACACTGTATTTTTTCATTTGTTTCGTTTTCGTAGAGGATTTTGAAATGACCACTTCAGAAGGGCTATGGTTAGCACAGTATGTCAGCTTCTGATTTTTCAGTATTTTGAAAACTAATAACATTCATCTTACATTCTTTAAGGGGAAGTCTGGCTAAACAACACACACACATGCACCTCTACATCAAACATTTGACGGAGTTACATTTCCAAACACACTCGACATTCGCTGTTTCTAAAAAGGGGGGATACTATAGCGTTTTGTTAAGTTGATATTGAATGTTTAAATCATTCGTAAAAATTTTATTGTTGCTTTGTATCTTTATTTTTTTTATCAAATTTTCTTTCAATAACTAAATAAAGAACACTATTTATAGCAAAGCATTTTGGTCCCATTTCCTTGGTGCGCGTTTGCAACAGGCCGTCACACGTCCCCATTTTTGGGGCGGTCCCAGAGCTTTGTGGTTCATAAATTTCATAGGTCCATCCATTCGTACATGTCCACAGCAGGGCTAACTTCCTACTACTACTACTACTACTACTACTACTACTACTACTACTACTACTACTACTACTACTACTACTACTACTACTACTACAGTTTTACCTGAATGTTCAGTTTTAAACCACTTTTTGTTTAAAAAGGATAAGGAAAATTAATAATTTTTTCTACATTCTATACAATTGAAATTAATTTTACTAGTCAGTCGAAAGATTTAAAGTATCAAACTATGTGTTGTATTAACGAAGCTACAGGTTTATTGGATGCTTTTTAAAGCGAGTCTTGGAATAAGTTAACAGTTCAACATTAGGTATTACTACTACTACGACTACTATTACACACGATGCTCTCCCTGTCTGAAATCTTAGACCACCAAACCACAAACAAACACTCGGACTTACCCGCTGCTCTCACACAAACACGCCGAAACTGTCTTAGCCACTCGTCTGTCTTAGCCGCAGCGACCACATCCGAAAGATTCCTCAAAAGGCCGTCGTACCTTCGCTGAAGAGTTAAATCTTCGCTGAGATTCTGTCGCGAAACAACAACACCATATAGCGTAACCTGTCAGTTATATTAAAGCCTTTTGTAGGTAGTCTGCTCTCAGTGGTGTCTTCATGAATGTAAATTTTTAATAAAACATATTTATATACTTTTTGTGTTTCTCTCCTCATTTGACTTTGGAAGGTTGCAGAGTATAGATTTGATGTATATTAAAAGTTGAAAATGCTAATTTGCACCAAGGATCTCTCTCTCTCTCTCTCTCTCTCTCTCTCTCTCTCTCTCTCTCTCTCTCTCTCTCTCTCTCTCTCTCTCTAAGGGTTGGTTGCTAGCTGATGCGCCCTCTCCAATGCCTTCGATCAAAGGCATCCACTTTCACCAAACCTCTTCTCTCCATATCATCCTTCACCTTATCCCGCCATCTAATTCTCTGCTTCCCTCTTGATCTCTTCTCCCCCTAACAGGTTCCTCCTAAGCCTTCCTCCCTCCCTCCCCACTCTCCATTCTCAACACGTGTCCACACCATCTCAGATTTTGCAATCTTTCAAACAGTGATATTCCCATAATCAAATTTTGCTTCCTCTTCGTATTGAAGCCCAAGTCTCTCTCTCTCTCTCTCTCTCTCTCTCTCTCTCTCTCTCTCTCTCTCTCTCTCTCTCTCTCAACTAATTTGTTATACTGTACCGTAGACTTTTAATTATTTTATGATATGAGGAATGGTACTTCAAAAGACTTGTGCTGCATGTCATTGAGTTTACCCTTAGGAGTTAGCAGGAAATTTGATATAAACAACAGTCCTTGATAATCATATACTGCTTACTCCTGTGAACGTAAATAAATCGAGTAAATACAGTACTGATAGACTGGAATTTTGTAATGGCTCTTGTAATAGTCATTTACTGTAATGCATGCAATAAGTATACACTTTTTAAATTTTATTTGCTTCAAGTAAGGTTTTCATTTCCCCTATCTTTCTGGGCCATCTCGCCAGTGACAAAATCGCCGTCAGGCGTGTGATTTGACCGAGGAGCAATGGCGTGGCGCGTCAACCTAATCGTGTTGATGTCTCGTAGCGTAACTAACACGAATGCGGTGGAAATTGGAAAGCCGAGTAAATTTTCTGTATAATTCAGAGCTGCCTCAGACTGTTAATGTTCCTATTTTAAAAGTTTATGATTTTTATTATATATCCAGAAATATTTCATAACTGCATCTTTTTAAATATGTAACTTCCCTGGTAGTTACATATATATAGCTTAAATCCTGCGTTTTGTCGCACGCACGGCAGAAATTCAAATTTTGTGGCAATCGCCGCCATGGCAGTAGGTGGTCATACATGAGCGCCATCTCTCATAGGTAACTGGAACCATTCCCAACATTCCTCTGAAATTCCCTGCCGTTGATCGAGTCAACGCTTGGAAATTCGTTTCGCTGATATTACTTTATTCTACAATTTGGTGAAGTACCTTTTGTCTGGTTATTGTTGACCCTTTTAAGGTTAAATTTTGAGCACATTTTGCTATATATTTTTTTTAAAATTGCTCTAACAGCCTTAATTTTTGTCATAGAGAGGTCAGGTTGGTCTCATTCTTTTGGAAAGTGCCTGTAGTTTCTCGCCAAGTTATCAAAAACGTGCAAAAACATGTAAATAACAGTGTTTTGCAAGAACGTACCGGTACGTCCTTTGGGGGCGAAAGGGTTAATGGCTTTCGCTGCTTGTTTTTGGATATTCTTTTGACTTTTCACTACAGTTTAGATAGACTTTGTTGGTTTTTGACCTGGGCTTGTTTTTTCTGATTACAAAATGGCTGACTCTATAAGAAGGTGTGTTAGAGGATGCAAGACTCGTATGCCCAAGGCCTCTGTTGATCCTCACTCAATATGTAATGGTTGCAGAGGTCAGGTATGTGTTGAATGTCGGTCTTTGTCTGATTTATAGTGGAATGAGTTTGATCGCTGTGTTAAGCGACTAGAGAAGGATAGACTTAGAAGAGCTAGATCGACCAGTGTTCTTTCAAATAGATCTTCTGATAGTAATATTCCTTCTAATGTACATCATTCTATTATTCCTATTCCTGATCCTAAGGCAATAGTTCCAGACCCCGCTATGGTGTCGGAGGCAAGTGAACCTTCTTTAAAGGATGTGATGGCTGCTATTTCAGCCTTAGGTGCACAGGTTCGTTCCCTGACTTCGGAAAAAGATGTTATGTGGGGTGCAGTGCGTGGCTTGCAAAGCAAGCTTGTGAATAGTGATAGTGAAGTCAAGGGTGCGTCCGTTCGTGTCCGTCATAATCCCAGCCCGGGACCTCTTCCATGCTCCCCAACCCCTGGGAGAAGGAATGTCGAAAGGCAAAAGGATATGTCAGACCTTGATCAGCGAACGGATGTCCTCTCGAGCGATCCTGTTGACAATCTCCAGGTCGCTCCTCTTCGCCGCTGGAAAGGCGAGGTAAGAAAGTGTGCGTTCTTGTCGGATGACGCAAAACCACGACGTGGTTGGCATCAACCACTGCGTTCAAGGCCTCTCAAGAGACGTATGTCTCCTGCTGAACCATCCTGCAGTAACAGGAGCTCGCCGGAAGTTTTTCTTTCGGTAGAAGACGACGTGCCGGCGCCAAAACAGTCGCGTAAGGAACATAGTTCGTCAGAGGAAGAGGGTGATCAGTTTACTTCTGTCGCAAGGACTTTCCCCTGGTGGTCACCCGACAACGGTTGATGATCCCTTGCAGCGATCGGTATACGGTTCAGCTAGCGATAAGAATCGCCACGCTCCCTCGCAGCAGTCTGGACGTGTGCAAGACGCGCCGCAAGTGCCAGATCTGTTTGAGCTGAAGAGGTCGATTTCGTCCCTGTTTGATGCATATGATTCTCGAACAGAGGAGTGTCGTTTAAAAGAACCGAAAGACATCAAGAGGCCAAGGAAAGAGGCTGCCGCTAACCAAGGCGTTTTCGAACAGCGATCTTCTCCTGTGCTCAGCAACGCTCCCTCGCAGCATTCAGGACGCATTACGGGAAGCGAAAAGGTTCTGGACGCTCCCTTACGGCATGCTGGAAGCTCGTGGCATGCTGGACGCATGCTGCAGTCTGGACGCATGCTGCAGTCTGGACGCATGCTGCAGTCAGGACTTGTCCCTGCATCATGATAGACAAGTTGTTGTCTCTCCTTCGCGACACTCTGGACGCCCAGCTAACGCTTAATCGCGTCACGCTGTTAACATACAGCATGCTGGACGCACGCGAGCAGGACTTACCCTCGCAGCATGCGGGTCACGATGTTGACGCTTCCTTGCAGCATGATGGACTTATGCTGGAAGCACTTGAACATGACTCTCTCTCTCAAAACATGCGGGACGCAAGCGTGACGCTTCCTCGCAAATGGATAGTATCCTGCACGATGTTCCACCACAGCAGGATGACTTCTGTATGGAAGACGATAACCGACAGGATGACACGGTTTTGTCTCCTACCCATTCAACTCAGGAGATCGATATTCCCTTAGCCGGAGTTTTAGAGAAGGAATCCCAGGATACGCTGCAGGCAGCTGACCTTAAAAAGTTACTGATGGTTCTAACATCACTGTATCCAGAGGACTTGACTCAACCCATGCCTCAGAGCCCGCCCTCTCAGTTTTTGAAGGGCAGACCCTGAAAACCATCCTCCTTCAAGAAGATGGTTCTTGCTAGATCGGTTAAGAGAGCTTTCTCAACTCTCAACCAATGGACGTCCAAGAGGAAAGATCTAGGGAAGGCCGCCATTTCCTTTCCACCGACTAGACTGGCCTCCAGATCTATCGTGTGGTATGAGACTGGGGAAGTTATCTGTTTGGGAGTTCCTGCCTCCTCCCAGGGAGACTTCTCCAGACTTGTTGACGCCTTACGCAGGTCAGCCATGAGCATGTCGAGGATTATGTGGTCCACTTCCGAGATGGACCATCTGCTTAAAGGCATTTTTAGGACAATAGAAGTCTTCAGCCTTATGGACTGGACTCTCGGAGCTCTCGCAGAGGCCACAGACCCAAAGAACGAGGCTCGGATGCATCTGATTGCCTGTCTTGATAAGGCCGTGAGGGATAGCTCCGACGAACTTTCCGCCCTTTCCATGGCAGGAGATTTTAAAAAGAGGGCTATGCTATGTTCCTTCTTATCTTCAGGTTTGACCCTTGCTCAGGGATCTGAACTTTTATTTGCTCCTTTGAGTAATCATCTTTTCCCTCCGGACTTGGTGAAGGACTTTCCGGCAGCTTTGGCACAACAGGCTATGCAAGGTCTTATCTTTAGAACTGCTAAGAAAGTCCTCCCGGCTATTTTTTTTTTAGCAAGGAAGCAAAAGGAAGCTCCTCCCACTCGCCAGCCCTTTTGTGGGAGAGCCCCTTCAAGGGGAACTCAGAGAATTGCTGCTGGGGGTCAAGCTCGCAGATTCCTAAGACAGCAAACCAAATCAAGGAAGTGAAACATACAACCTCCAGACACTAGTGGGAGCCAGGCTATCCCACTTTTGGCGAGAGTGGAGCCAAAGGGGTGCGGACATCTGGACAATCAATGTCCTCAAGGAGGGATACAAGATCCCCTTCCTGAGAATGCCTCCCATGTCGTCGAAACCCTTTAGAGTTGACAACAACCTACTCAGGGGACAAGGCAGCAGCTCTTCAAGAGCAAGTCACCTTTACGCTGTCGAAATCAGCCATAGAAGTGGTAGAGGACACCTCCTTGGAGGGGTTTTACAACAGACTTATCCTAGTTCCGAAAAGCTTGGAGGGATGGAGACCTGTTCTGGATGTCAGTCCCTTGAACAAGTTTGTCAGCAAAGTAAAATTTGCCATGGAAACTTGAGCGTCAGTCCTTGCATGCACCAGACAGGGAGACTGGATGGTGTCATTGGATCTGCAGGACGCGTATTTCCATATCCCGATACACCCGAACCACAGAAAATTTCTAAGGTTTGTGTTCCTCAAGACCATCTATCAGTTCAAAGCACTCTGTTTTGGACTGAGCACGGCTCCCTACGTTTTTACCCAAGTGGTGGCCAACGTGGCTCGCTGGCTTCACCTAAAGGGAGTAAGGATTTCTTTGTACATGGACGACTGGCTACTCAGAGCAGAATCACAAGAAAAATGTCTGGAGGCTCTTCAAATGACAATGTTCTTAACGCAACAGTTAGGTCTGATGGTGAACTTGGCCAAATCTCAACTAACACCCTCACAGAATATCATATATCTGGGGATGAGAATTCACTCAGCGGTTTTTCGGGTTTTTCCAGCCCCGAAGCGCATTCTAGATTGCCTAGTAAAGGTGCGACATTTCCTAGACTTACGATCCTGCTTGGTGAGAGATTGGATGAGTCTCCTGGGTACCCTCTCATCGATAGAACAGTTCGTTTCCCTGGGAAGACTTCATCTACGGCCTCTTCAATTTCATCTAGCAAAGTTTTAGACGAGAGATCTAAGTCTGGAAAAGTGGATGCCGATCCCTTTGGGGATCAGGAATCACTTGAGTTGGTGGGACGATACCAACAAACTCCAGAAAGGTCTCGAACTGTATTAGAGGAACCCCGACCTAGTGTTGTTCTCCGACGCCTCAGACATGGGTTGGGGTGCAATACTCAGGAAGGCCGAAATATCAGGTCTGTGGGTAGAGTCTCAGAGGAAATGGCACATAAATATCAAAGAGCTTGTGGCCATTCACCTAGCCCTCATTCACTTTCAGAAGGAAGTCCGAGGAAGATTGGTTTTGATTAACGCAGACAACACCACTGCGTTGGCTTACAAAAAAAAGCAGGGAGGCACTCGTTCGGACTCACTTTACGAGGCTGCGAGAGATCTACTTCTGTGGGCAAAAGAGGGTCATAACCCTGATAACTCGATTCATAGAAGGGGAAAAGAACGTCAGAGCGGATCTTCTCAGCAGAAGGAGGCAAATTCTAACGACAGAGTGTACCCTATATCACAAGGTGTACACCAGCCTTTGGATGTTGTGGGGTCAACCCTCGATATACCTCTTCGCCACACAAATGACAAAGAGGTTGCTGATACTTTGCTCTCCAGTCCCAGACCAGGAAGCAGCCGCAGTGGACGCTTTACTTCTGAACTGGGAGGGTCTAAATGTGTACGCTTTTCCTCCAGTCAAGATCCTGGACAGAGTTCTGAAAAAGTTCAGGGAATCGCCCAACGCCCACATGACTCTGATAGCTCCATTTTGGCCCATGAGGCCTTGGGTTGCGGAGATGATGAGTGGCTGGTAGATACCCCCAGAACATTACCAAATCGGAGCGATCTACTCAAACAGCCTCACTTAGAGAGGTACCATCAGAATCTCCTTGCTCTCAATCTGACTGCCTTTCGACTATGGAAAAGTTGGCAAGAGCGAAGGGCTTTTCAAGGGAGGCTGCACAAGCTATCGCCAGAGCTAGGAGGACATCCACCATTACGGTTTACCAATCCAAGTGGGACATATTTAGAGTATGGTGCAGGAATAACAAACTTTCCTCTACCAGTACCTCTATAGCCAATATAGCAGATTTTCTGTTGTATCTGCGAACGAAAGAGAAGCTGGCTGTGCCTACCATCAAGGGTTACCGCAGCATGCTAGCCTCCGTCTTTCGTCACCGACACATTGACGTGTCAGGTAACAAGGATCTCTCAGATCTCATTAGATCTTTTGAGACTACTTAGAGAAAGGACAATCCAACCCCCTCTTGGAACCTGGATGTAGTCCTGGCCTTTTTAACCTCAAGTAGGTTTGAACCTTTGGACAAGGCGTCTTGGAAGGATCTTACCAAAAAGACACTGTTCCTAGTTGCTTTGGCTACAGCAAAAAGGGTAGGAGAGTTACAAGCCATCAGCAAGAAGGTGGGCTTAAATTGAGACAATGCAGTTTGCTCCCTTCAGCTGGGCTTTCTCGCGAAAAACGAGAATCCTTCTCGACCTTGGACTAGATCTTTTTCCATCCCAGGGTTATCTCATTTGGTTGGACGAGAGAAGGAGAGAGGCCTTTGTCCAGTGAGAGCTCTGAAATTTTATCTGCACACATCCAAAAACCTGAGAGGACAAACAGACAACCTCTGGTGCTCAGTTAAAAAAACCCTCTTTGCCGTTATCAAAGAATCCCTAGCTTTTTTCATCAAGGATTTGATAATGAAAGCTCACCAGAATTGTGAGGAAAGAAGTTTCCCAATCCTTAAGGTGAAACCACATGAGGTTAGAGCTGTTGCAACTTCTATGGCTTACAAGCACAATAAGTCAATGAAGTCAATTCTGGAGGCTATTTTCTGGCGAAGTAAATCAATCTTCGCAGACTGTTATCTCAAGGATGTCCAGACACAGTATGGAGATTGTTGTTCCCTGGGTCCGTACGTTACCTCCGGCGTCGTAGTTGGAGAAGGGTCTACTGCCTCTTCCCTATAACCTTTTTATATATATACCCTTGCCTTTTTCTTGTATTTGTGTTCACAGGTTGTCTGTGAAGGTTGTTGCAGCCTTTGACAGTCTGGAATGCAAGTCAAGTTAGCTTTTTTTTTATGGTGTGTGTTTTTAATTTTGGAGTAGGTTGTCAGAATCAGTATCCATGGCTATGGTTAGGAAGGGTGGAGGTCTAGCCACGCTAAGGTCGAGGACCTTGTGGCAGCCCCACAGAGACTTTTTCAGCCCCCTGGGTGGATCGCTGAGTCTCTTAAGGAATGCAGGCAAAATGAGGCAGGATAACCTTGAAGCCAGCTTCCTTATCAGTTAAGAACCAGATTGTTAGTACTACTAATTGTAGCTATTAATAATTATACGAATTCCCGATGGGATGAGGTTTTCTACCTGCCACCAATGGTGTCAATCAACTATATATATGTAACTACCAGGGAAGTTACCTATATGAAAATGGTATTTTTACTATAAAATTAATTTTTAAATATACTTACCTGGTAGTTACATATATAAAAGGGCCCTCCCTCCTCCCCTCTGAAAACAGAGACATGGAATTTCTGAGGAATGTTGGGAATGGTTCTGGTAACCTATGAGAGATGGCGCTCATGTATGACCACCTACTGTCATGGCGGCGATTGCCGCGAAATGTGAATTTCTGCCGTGCGCGCGACGAAACGCGGGATTTAAGCTACGTATATGTAACTACCAGGGAAGTTACATATTTAAAAATTAATTTTATAATGAAAATAGCATTTTTATCGAGAGCCTTGATATATCATAACAATACAGTATTACAAAGGGGATTTTACAGTTTAATAATATTATTACTAGCTAAGCTACAACCCCAATTGGAAAAGCAGTATGCTATAAGCCCAAGGTCCCCAACAGGGAAAATGGCCCAGTGAGAAAAGGTAATAAGGAAACGGACAGAATAGTGTATCTTGAGTACACCCTCAAGCATGAGAACTCTAATCTGACCCAAGGCAGTGGAAGACAATGGTACAGAGGCTATGGCACTACCCAAGACTGGAGAACAATACAGAGATATTGGATTGTCCTAGAAGAACTGATCACTTTAGCTAAAAGTCTTCTACCATTACCAAGAGGAAAATACCCAATGAACAATTACATTGCAGTTGTATCTGAATGGCCTCCTTGGTCTCTGCGACTTATGTCTTAAAATCTATGTTTTTTCCGTAACTGGAATACAAACCACGCTATTTAATAGCAGTATTACTTTCGGCGTAACTGAAATGACGAGCCATTAAAGTTTAACGAGGGTTTACTACCCACACCGCTAGTTAGCGGAGATAGGGAAGGGTAGCTTGCTCCCCCCCTCACACACACACCTGTGCTTGAGCTCACTTGGTCTCAGCTCGGATGGTAGTCGGACGTGTCGGCTGTCATCCTCGCCGTCATTGGCAGCCACTAATGCTTTTTTGCTTTTTCTTTTACAGTTTTGTGTGTGAAGTTGGCCTCTGCTATTATGCGCACCTGCCCTGGATTCCCTGACCGCCCTGTGGAACATTCATGTCGGTGGTCGAGACAGACCCTCACACCCTTTGCCCTTACTGTAGAGGCCAACGATGTGATAGTGATAATAAGTGTGGTCTACCTCCCAGTGGGAGAGGTTTTCTCAGCGACGTAAGAAGTCCAGACGGGATATTTCTCCTTCGAAGGTTTCTTTGAAAGGAGAAAATCCCAAGGACTCTTCTTCAGTTGCCCAAACCTCCTCCGAAGCTCCCACTCAGTCGGTCTCTTTCGAGAGACCGTCGAGTGGTAGCGTAGACCATGGTACTGTACAGTACTGTTTTCCAAGCTCGGGGTTCGAGAGATGGCGTTGCCTCCCCTAGCGAGGCAGCTCCACCTCTCCCCCCCGGGGGAGGATGTGGCACTAACAAATCTTTTGCAGCTTTGGTCTTCCTTGGGGCTCGAGGGTTCGCCCTCCAAGGAAGCATTACTTGACTACTTCCGATTGGGTGCCGCTGTCGAGCAATCGCTGATTTTGGCAGAGGTTGATCCTCTGTCGATTGTAGACGTTGTGGTGTCAGAGGTATCCAATGCGGTATCTCCTAATACCTCTGCCTCTTCAAATCCCGCAGTAGCTGAAGGCTTAGTTTCTCCCGTTCCTGCTCAACCAACGAGAGAAAAACTAAGTCCAACTGTCTCTCCTGCTAGTGTTTCTTCTCCTCGGGGGAGTTCACTTACAGAGACTCCTCTTTGGAGGACTGCAGAAGGTCAGCTTGCTGATCCAACGGCCCCCAGAGGGCGTATCCGTCGCAAGGCTCGCCTTCCTCTTTGCCACAGAGGCCTTCCTTCACCTGCGGTGAGGAGGCGCCTCTTCGGTTCATCATCTTCGTTGCAGTCCGCCGCAGAGGAGCCTCGTCAGCTTTCACCGACTGTTCCTGCGGCGATCCCCTTTGGTGGAAGGTCGTCCTTTCAATGGACACGTCGACCTTCCACACGACAGGCCCGCCGACCTGCCGTCGCCGTTCCTAAGGGCTGATGCGCATTACGTGTCTACGAAACCTGACTTGCATGCTCGTCAGGCATCGAACCCTATTACAGGGCATCAAGGGCGTATGCACCATCGCGTGCATACGTCCCTTACGCGCCATGCTAATGATGGGCATGCGCGCCAACGTTCTCCTGCGTGCCAGGCTTTGCCTGAGATAGCTAGCGCTACCTTCGCATCAGCGCGCTATTGCGCGCCATCAACCTCATGCGCGCCATCAACCTCATGCGCGCCATCAACCTCCTGCGCGCCAGCAACCTCCTACGCGTCACCGCTCTCCAACTCGTCAGCGCTCTCCAACGCGCCAGCGTTCTCCCGCGCGCCAGCGACCATTTCTCCTGCGCGCCCACGATCTTCGGATCTGGGCGCTGTCGGGAAGTCAAAGAAGACTTCTCCTATGCGCCAGCGCTCGCCAAAGCGCCAACTGCTGTCTCCAGTGCGCCAGCGCTCGCTATCGCGCAGTCACACGCAGTCACCCTCTTGCGCCCACGAGGATACACGCACGCACCCCGCGCGCCTGCGCCCATCCTCTCCTGCAGTTACGCGCGCCCACAAGATGCGCGCCCACAGTCTTCAACTGCGCCCCCGCTCGCCAGGGGTATCTCTACTGTGCGCGCATGCCCTACGACATCTGCTGGGGCGCGCGAACTCTCGCCCACACGCTCGCGTGTCCAACTACCTGATCCTGCGCGCCCACGCGTGCGCAATCAGTCTCCTGCGTGCGCTCCTACACGCCATCACTCTCCTGCGTGCCATCACTCTCCTGCGCGCCTCGGAATCGCCTGCGCGCATCAGCAGTCTCCCCCACGCGACCCCAGGTATTCTGTATCGCGCGAGCACCATTATGCGCCCCCACGCGAGCGTCAATACCCTCCCGCACGCCAGGCAAGATCGCCATCGCCGCATTCCCCTCCCTGCAAGCGCATAACAGCGCGCATTGCGGCGGAAGGGAAACATCCAGAAAGGTCCCGGATCCCTTTTTCTTTTCAGGCAAACCTCCCTATTGGAACTCCTCCCAGGGATCCGTCGATCCCTTTCCCTCCTGAGGTAGTGTCTGACAGCGTGGCTGTCAGCCAACAACCATGGTTCGGTGCACTAATCAGAGCAGTTACGCAGGCTTTCAAGCCTGTTCTCTCTTGAGTTGGGTCACAGATCCTAGGCTGTTTCTACCCCTCTGAAGAGAAAAAGAGGAGTTCCGGATGCGGTGACTTCTCCGAGAGCTAAGTTGACTCCACGCAAGCCTTCGAGGCAGGTTCCTTCACCCCCCCAGACTTTTTCTCCTTCCCTGTCGGACAAAGTCTTCCCGTCCTCAGGGGAGTCACGCGAGTTGAGACGTTCCCCCATTGCACCAATGAGGGAAACCCCACCTTGTGTTGAAAAGTCTTTCTGGGTAGGGGCTGAAAAGAACTTGCCACCGTCTATGTTAGAGTCCTATATCCTTCCCAGGAAGGAGTCGAAGGACTCGATGATGGTACCAAAGTCCTCGACAAGACTAAGGACGAAGCCAACTAGCCACTCGGAGAACGTCCGCGAATCTCCCCAATAAGAGCCTTTGGGGACAGGAGACATCGCTGCAAGTCCAACATCCGGAGGAGAACTACAAGAGTCAGAGCATGCAGCATTTTGGCAAGTTCTGACTCTTATGAGGGCTCTCAATGGGTTTGCCGACCCAGAGATCCTCCCTCGAGAGGGCAAGGACACGGTCCTGAACCGCGTATTTGGCACTCAAATACCTTCTAAGGCCAGTGCAGCTCTGCCCTGGTCTCAGGGGGTTAAGAGTACCAGGGACAAAATCGATGTTCAGCTCTCTGATTTGTCCTCCTCCAACTGTTCCAGTGCCGGCAACAAGCTTCTCCCACCTCCTCGCGTACAGCAAAGGAGGTACTTCGAGATCTTGGAGGAGCCTTGTTTAGCTCTTCCTCTCCACCATTCGTTGGAAGAGCTTACCAGGGGAGTCCCTCTTGAGAGACTCTCCAACCGGCAGGTCTCGTTCTCGGCAACCGAGATCCTTAACAAGGAGAAGGTTGCAAAGTGTGCTATGCAAGCCACTTCGTGGCTGGATATCTGGTTAGGGACATTAGGTATCCTGATACGCTCTGAGGATTTCTCCAAAGAACGTACCAGGAAAGCTATGGAGACGTTCCTCCTCTCAGGCACTCGCACAATCGAGTTTTTGGGCCACCAAGTCTCGAACTTGTGGGCAAACACCATCCTGAAACGTCGGTATGCGGTGGCTGAGATATTCCATCAGAAAGTCCCTAGCACCGAGATCAATAGGCTCTGGCATTCTTCCTTAGAAGGAACAAACCTGTTTGAGCCTAAGGATGGGAAACAGGCCGCTGAGAGGTGGAGGAAGTCCCACCAAGACTCCCTCCTTCATAGGGCTTTGACATCTAAGCCCTATAAGCCTCCAGTACCCCAGCAGTCCCGTCCGACCAAGACCACAAAACCGACGGCAGCAGCGAAGACAGTGGTGTCTAAGCCCTTTCCTGTCAAGGACATGAAAGGCAAAAAGTCCTCCAGAGGAGGTAAGAATCCTAGAGGGAGCAGCCGAGGCCACAAACGCTAGGATTGGCAGTCCCCCTGCATGTCCACCAGTGGGGGTATGCCTACAAAGTTGCGCAGACAGGTGGCAGCAACTCTGGGCCGATTCCTGGACGATTTCCGTAATCAGTCAGGGATATCGCGTCCCGTTTACAACATCTCTACCTCCCCTGACGACGAATCCAGTGTTGTTTAGCTCCCTTGCCATGGGATCAGCAAGGGGGCAAGCCCTTCTTGTGGAAGTCCAGACCCTGTTGAAGAAGGGCGCTCTCCAAGAGGTCCTCGACGGGTCCCCAGGCTTCTTCAGTCGACTCTTTCTTGTAAAGAAGGCGTCTGGAGGCTGGAGACCAGTCATCGACCTCTCGGCTCTGAACAAGTTGGTCAAACAAACTCCGTTCAGCATGGAGACCGCAGACACGGTCAGACTAGCAGTGAGACCACAAGACTTCATGTGTACACTGGAGCTGAAGGACACGTACTTCCAGATCCCAGTCCATCCGTCTTCAAGGAAGTACAGTGTACCTCTACATACGAATTTAATTCGTTCCACAACCAACTTCGGATGTAGAAAATGATCGGATGTAGAAACGAATTTTCCCATAAGAATACATGGTAATTCATTTAATTCGTTCCTCAGCCTAAAAACCCATAATAAATCCTTAATAAATGGCTACACGTAATTACACAAAACAATAACATAACTGCATAATATGAAAGAAGCATGTAAAAAAGATAATTATTAAGAAATAATAAATAAATAATTTGTTTTATTGCCACTTTACCTTAGAGACAGGCCAACGCAGGTGTAGGATTTGCTACGCCAGGAGACGGACGATCGGCGAGAAGGTAGACATGGTGTTAACGTTCTTTAAATAAATCTCTCTCTCTCTCTCTCTCTCTCTCTCTCTCTCTCTCTCTCTCTCTCTCTCTCTCTCTCTCTCTCTCAGAAAAAATTAATAGACGTCTCTAACACTTAACAGTGAAGAAGAACAAGAGTCTCTCTCTCTCTCTCTCTCTCTCTCTCTCTCTCTCTCTCTCTCTCTCTCTCTCTCTCTCTCTCTCTCTCTCTTGTTCTTCTTCATTGTTAAGTGTTAGAGACATCTATTATTTTTTCTGAGAGAGAGAGAGAGAGAGAGAGAGAGAGAGAGAGAGAGAGAGATTAAACAAAAATGTGTTGTGTACATATGATTTTTAACAGCGTTAATGAGTTAAAAGACAGTTAAATGTAACTTAAAAAACAATATCAGCGAATCTGAATTCCTTTATTAACTAAAACAAATACAGTGAACCCTCGCTACTTCGCGGTTCGACCATCGCGGATTCACCACTTCGCGGATTTTTCCATAACCATATATATACAGTAATATATATATATATATATGTATGCATGTATTTATGTATATATGTAGGTATGTATATGTGTATACATATAAATATATATATATATACACACACACACATATATATATATATATATATATATATATATATATATATATATGTATGCATGTATTTATGTATATATGTAGGTATGTATATGTGTATACATATAAATATATATATATACACACACACACATATATATATATATATATATATATATATATATATATATATATATATATATATATCTATATATCTAAAGTAGGAAGATGTGATGTAGTTCTAAGGGAAAAGTATGGGAAATATGTCTGGGTAATAAGCAAAGCTCTACCTCCAGTTTGTTTCTACATTATGATCAGAGATAAATGTAAACAAAACATTGGTTGCCATTTTTTATCGTGCTTTTTAGCATGTTTAGGAAATGCATGATATAAAATCACCTTTAATATTTGTGCCTGTTTTAGTTTAGGGTACTGTAGTACATGCATTAAGTGTTCTGTACATTAAAGGGTAGTTTGTTAACAGTACTACGTACAAGGGAAGGTTTTAAAAGTCTGAATATACATGTTGAATAAATAGGTAAATATGGTGTCACTACTTCGCGGATTTTCACCTATCGCGGCCGCGACTGGAACCTATCTACCGCGATAAACGAGGGTTCACTGTATTGATACAAACACACTCGTGTGCGTATGCGCAAACACACACACGCACGAGGAGGTAGAGATGGTGACTGCGATAACATACCGTAACTTACACTACGGAAATTTTAATCTAACTTAGCTTATTTATTTTTTTATTTTTATTTTCATATTTCATATTTTTTACATCTTTTTTCTTTTGATTTTTTATTTTCATCACTTTCAGTGACGAGTTACAGTATGTTATCGCAGTCACCATCTCTACCTCCTCCCCGACCGTCTCTCTTACTGCGTAGCAATTTTTGCACATGTGTGTGTGTTTGTGCATACGCACACGAGTGTGTTTGTATCAATATTTGTTTTAGTTAATAAAGGAATTCAGATTAGCTGTTATTACTTTCTTAGTTACATTTAATTGTTTTTCAACTCGTTGACGCTGTTAAAAATCATATGTACTCTAAACACATTTTTGTTTAATCTCTCTCTCTCTCTCTCTCTCTCTCTCTCTCTCTCTCTCTCTCTCTCGGAAAAAAAAATAATAGACGTAGCTAACACTATAACAGCAAAGAAGAACGAGAGAGAGAGAGAGTGAGAGATTTTATATAAAGAACATGTTAATGCTATGTTTAGAGAGAAACAGAAAAAGAGAGAAGTCTTATTTAAAAGAGCTTGTTAATGCTATCATGGTTTTCTTTGCTTCACTTTTTCCTTTCTTTCTGTTCATCACGCTGGCCCTTCTCACAAATGATCGTTGCCAACAATCTCTTTGTCCTTTATCCCTATCAACAAAAGGCGTTCTATCTCTTCCAGGGTATTGCTACGATGTCTTGTAATAATGGTGATCCCCTTCGATGGTTATTTGCTTTAATGGCTGCCTTCAGCTTGATGATCCTCGAGATCATAGGCCTATTCCGGCCATATTGTTTAGCCATACAGTATCACTCACATGCACACTGCTCTCATGTTTTTCTATAATTTCTTGTTTCAATTCTAATGAAAGAATTGCCTTCTTCCTGTACTGAAACTTGGCTTCTTAGGCACCATGATTATAGGTAAAATAAAAAAGGAAATGTGAGAAAAGGATGAAAATAAGCACTGTTAATAACAGACCAAACAGAAGACAACCACACGATACACACAAGAATAGAGAACTGAGCACTCGACGCTCAATGGCGTAATGTTTACTTCGTGTGTCGAAATAAAATTCGGGTGTAGTAAAAAATTTGCTCGAATTTTACTTCGGATGTTGGAAAATTCGGATGTAGATATGTTCGTGTGTAGAGGTTCCACTGTACTTAAGATTCAGCCTAGACAACAAAGAGTACCAGTTCAAGGTGCTGTGTTTTGGTCTCTCCTCAGCACCACAGGTTTTCACCAGAGTGTTCACCCTAATATCTTCGTGGGCACACAAGATCGGCATTCGTCTCCTCCATTACAGTATCTGGACGACTGGCTGATCCTAGCAGACTCGGTGTCATCCCTTCTTCAACACCGGGAGAAACTTCTGGGTCTTTGCCAGGATCTGGGGATCATGGTAAATCTCGAGAAGTCCTCTCTGCTTCCCACTCAAAGACTGATATATCCAGGCATGGTTATAGATACCAATCTCCACAAAGCCTTCCCATCAGACGACAGGATAGCAAGGCTGAGGAAGGTCGCAAGCCCTTTTCTCAGACGAGAAGAACTTCCAGCCCGATCGTGGTTACATCTCCTCGGTCACCTTTCATCATTGGCTCGTCTAGTTCCCAACGGTCGCCTCAGGATGAGATCTCTCCAGTGGCGACTCAAGTCCTGGTGGAATCAAGGTTACGATTCCCCGGACGTCCTGATCTCTGTGGGACCTGCGGAAGGGACGGACCTCCAGTGGTGGGTGACAGACGAGAACCTACGAAGAGGAGTGGATCTTCTCGTCCTCCCCCTGGATTTGATGCTGTTTTCGGACGCTTCAAAGAAAGGGGTGGGGGGGGGGGCACGTACTGCACCACACGACCTCAGGCCTGTGGTTAGAATCAGAAAAGTGCCTCCATATGAATATTCTAGAGATGAAGGCCGTCTTTCTGGCCCTTCAACAGTTCCAACAATACCTGGCGGGTCATTCTGTGGTGGTGATGAGCGACAACACCACAGTAGTGGCTTACATCAACAAACAAAAAGGTACCTTTTCGAAGCAGCTATCCCATCTTGCAGTCGAGATACTGAGATGGGCCAAAGTCTACTCGATTCCTCTATCGGCACGTTTTATTCCAGGCAAAAGGAATGTGCTCGCCGACAATCTGAGCAGAGTGTCTCAGATAGTGAGTACCGAGTGGTCTTTGGATCATCTAGTAGCCAACAAAGTCCTGACTTTGTGGGGTTTTCCGACTGTGGAACTGTTTGCAATAGCCCTGAACTTCAAGATTTCTCTGTACTGCTCACTAGTCCTAGACACCAAGGCTCTCTGGCAAGATGCCTTCCAACAACGGTGGGACAACATAGACGTTTAACGCCTTTCCCCCGTTCTGTCTGATGAGGAGGGTACTCAACAAGACCAGAACATCGGTCAATCTTTCAATGACCCTCATAGCTCCGCTATGGCATCACGCGGAATGGTTTCCGGACCTTCTGCAACTCCTGACGGAGCTACCGAGAGAGCTCCCTCCACGGCACAATCTACTCAGACAACCACATGCCAATATCTTCCACAAACCCGTAGCTTTGCTACGACTTCACGCCTGGAGACTATCCAGCATCTCCTCGCTGAGAGAGGATTTTCGCAACAAGTTGCGGTCAGGATGTCTGGACATCTGCGAAAGTCATCCGCAGCTGTCTTCCAGGCAAAGTGGAAAGTCTTTTGTGATTGGTGTCGTGGAAGGGGTATCTCTCCACTCGATGCCACTATTCCAACAATAGCGGAGTTGCTCGTGTATTTGCGGGAAGAAATGCATTTTTCAGTCTCGACAGTGAAAGGCTATCGCTCAGCCTCAAGTCTAGCTTTCAGGCTGAAAGGAATGGACATTTCTTCTTCGCTGGAACTTTCCCAACTCATACGAAGTTATGAAATTACCTGCCCTCAGTCGGAAGTGAGACCTCCCCATGGAACGTGGTTCGAGTTCTCAGGTCTCTTAAGAGACCTGCCTATGAACCATTACGCCAGGCTTCAGATCGCCACCTAACTTGGAAGACGGTGTTCTTACTAACTTTGGCTTTGGCCAAGCGTGTTAGCGAACTTCATGGTCTCTCGTATAACATCGCCCATTCAAGGGGATGAGGGGAGGTAACGTTCAGATTCGTCCCTGAGTTTATTGCTAAGACTCAGAATCCGGGAGTAGCGGACTCTCGGTTCAACTCCTTCCGGATTTCTAGTCTCTGTTCTGTAACAGATGACCCAGACCATCTCCTATACTCGGTAAGGAGCTTGAGGCTATATTTTAAAAGAACAGCTGCAGTCTGTCCTCATGTGCCAGCTCTGTTCGTTAGCACAGGGAGGACTAAGAGGAGGGTCACTAAGAACACCATCTCTGCATGGATTCGTTGGGTGATTCATCTGGCCCAGAATCCAGATCCTCCTCCGTTATGTCGCCCTAGAGCACATGATGTCTGGGGCATAGCTATGTCCCTGGGCTTCAAAAATAATTTTTCAGTGACGCAGGTCCTTCAAGCGGGGGTGTGGAAGCATCAGACAACCTTCACAGCCCACTACCTGCAAGACGTGACCCACAGGAGGCTCGATACGTTCTCTATCGGCCCTGTGGTGGCTGCACAACATCTGGTTTAAAACCTCAAGCTCCTTATTGGACAAGTAGCAGAAGGTTGAGGGCATTGTTACCCAGTTTTAGTCTGCATGAATGGAATGGTTTGACTGGCCCTTATTATTTTCTTCATCATCCCATCTCTTGGGGAAAGCAGCATCCTGGGTTCTCTGCATAGCTGACCTCAAACCTCTGCAGGTAAACCATGTTTCCTTGTGTTCCTAGTATTAAGTTAATACTGTCACGTCCCCATACCCTGATGAGGTGGTATTGGGAAAGTCCTTGTCTACAAGTTTCCATCTCAAGAACTTCAGATCAACTTCCTAGGACGAGTCACACTTCATTATGCCTTCACAGCTTTTAATGGCTCTTCATTTCAGCTACGCCGAAAGTAATACCCCTATTAAATAGCTAAGGTTTGTATAGTTAGGAAAAATACAAATTATCTATGAATTTGTCATATTACAATCGATGATCAAAGTCAAGATTCACAAACTTCAGTAATAAAAGTTTGCCAACATTTCCTTTTTGATAAAATTATAAACTCAAATGTAACTGTACTTTGGTCTTTGGTGATACAGAAAGATTAGACTTTTATTATTATTATTATTATTATTATTATTACTACTACTTGCTAAGTTACAACCCTAGTTGGAAAAGTAGTATGCTAAATACCCAGGGGCTCCAACAGGGAAAATAGCCCAGTGAGGAGAGGAAAAAAAGGAAAAATAAAATATTTTAAGAACACTAACATTAAAATAAGTCCGATATAAACTTTAATAAAAACTTAACAAAACAAGAGGAAGAGGAATTAGATAGAATAGTGTGCCCGAGTGTACCCTCAAGCAAGAGAACTCTTTGATTTGAGCCCGAAACAAATTGTGCAGCTGGAGAATTTGAACAATGCACAGCATGATGCATTAGAACATAAAGTATTTTGCAAATCTCGCCCCCTTTGGACAGAGGACAACCCGGTGCAGTAGCCTACCTGTAATGTTATATAAGCTTAGTTTTTGTTGGCCGCTTGTAATAGTTTCTTACGCTTGCATGAGATGTATTGTGTGTTCATTCAGTTACTGTATTTTGTTGCTTGGCCAATACAGTATTACTGTATTTCGAAATCATTTACTGTACTTATCTTTCTGCAGATTTATCATCGTTACGCTCGCCGTCCCAGGAAAAGCCGGACTTCCAAGAAGATTCCAATTCCAATTCCACATCCAATCAAGACCAGGAACAGGCGAAGGTGAACGCATCCACTTCGAAAGTGAAGGTGTGCGAGCACTGCGGGCGCACCTTCGAGAAGACGCCGGCGTATTTGCAGCACATCATATCGCATCGGCCGTTCAACAGTGTAAGTGGTGCACGTTTAAAAGCAAAGATGAAAAGAGATTTGCGCAGCACACGAAAAGCCACCTGGAAGTCCAGTGCAACATCTGCCTGGGGTTGTTCGCAACTCCGCGCACCAAAAGGATCCACAAGAAGAGAATACACAAGTTGTACGAATGCAAGACCTGCACGGCAGACTTCACCACAGAAGAAGAACACGCCGACCATTTGATTCGGGAGCACAGTGGACTGGAGAATAGAATCAAGGTGGAACCGACAGAGAACGAGACCAACGGGGGAACTTGGTCGGACGTTCAGAACGGAGGACCGGAAACGCAAGAGTTTCCCGAACCTAAAGAAGAGAAGCCCCTTCGAAAACAGAAGGTAAAGGTCCAGGAAGCGGAGAGTCTTCAGAAATTCACTTGCTACTTATGCAACGAAGAGACTCAGAACAAATGCGAGTTGAAGATTCATATCGCTCAGCACCTAGGTGTGCCCAGCAGCAAAATCACTGACGAAGACTTGCTGATGGGAGACATGAAACCTTATAATTTTAGCAGCGAGTCATCTCAGTACAATGGTAAAGAGGATGGTTTAGAAGTCCTCGGGTCGGACAATCCCATGCAGTTGATGTTACAGGACTTAGTTATGAGCAACAAATCGAAGTTACCTTACTCAAATCTCACCTCTCCCTTCTCACTGAACATAATCCCACAGTCGTTCCATTCTGCTCGTCGTCAGGATAGCTTGCTGGGTTCCACTCCGACGAGCCGTGCGTCCGGCTTGCGTATCAAGGAGGAACCTGGAGAAATGGGCCCCGGGAAAAACGAGGCCTTCTATGACGACGATGCCGATTTCAGAAATGACGACGTCAGCGACGACACTAAAGTCTCGAACAGGAGAACGACCAGGTATAGCTACGTGAGAAGAATTCCTTGCGACCAGTGCGACGCCGTGTTCAAGTCGTACAATAAGCTACGACAGCATGAAAAGCAGAAGCACAGGGAAAAACCGACTTGTCCATTGTGCAATACCAGCAGGACTAACGTGAAAAAGGTTTTCCAGCATCAGATAGCAGCCCACAAGAATAAGCTGCGGTGTCATTACCTCTGCCTGGCGTTATTCGACACAAAAGAAGAACAGTCGGCCCACCACTTGCAAGTGCACAACAAGGACGACTCGAAGTTGACGTGTCGCTACTGCAAGGAGTCCTATCTGCGAGCGACGTTCATGGATCACTTGAACGTGTGCGAGGAGCAACACGTGCGCAAGGAGAGCCCGGAGAACTCCCACGCCTGCGGGTTCTGTGAGACGTCATTCCAGACCCTGGAGGAATACACCAATCACATCAAGTTCTGTGGCCCTTGGAATAAAAAGGGGAAAGAAGTCGTGCTCAACGACAACGAACCTCCCGAGATGCCGATGGTTTTGCGCGAGAGGAACCCCACCGTCGATAATACGGAAATAACGGATGATTTTTCGGAAGACAACAGCATCGACAGGGGAACGTTGAATGTCAATGCGATCTCGGTCAAAGTCAAGGAGGAGATTTGTCAGGACGAAGAAACGAGACACTCTCCCGTGTTTATCAAGCAAGAAGGCATGAAACACAAATGCAAACACTGTTCTCTTACGTTCGAATATCAGGAAGACGGCATCAATCACGTTCTGGCGCACCACAAAACGACGCTGACGGCTATGACGCGAGAGCCGCAGATGTGCCACGTGTGCGGTAAGACGTTTTTGTCCAGTTTAGCTTTTTGTAAACACATTCTTAATCACTATAGCGAGCTGGGCATGTGGGATTCTCTGATACCTCCTGATATTGACATGGAAACCATAAGGAACACTTGCTGGATATGCAAGACGGGTGGCATGACTAATCACAGGTACCACGCCGCCAGGAGGGACAACACGATAGAGAGCCTCTTGGCCACTTCGTCCGCAGACCCAGACGGAGAGCCGTTCAACTGTTCCATGTGTGACGAAACATTTCCGGACAGGATGCTGTTCTGGAAACACATCAGACTTCATCTCTCCAAGTCGCACTTCAAGAACGTGGAGGGGGGGAAGAGATTGAAATGTAGCAAATGTCCCATGAAGTTTAAAAAGAAGTCGGAGCTCCATCAGCACCTGGCTGCGCATCTCATACATTCGGACATGGAGGAGGTCGCGAGCGAGTCGGAAAACAGCGACGATGACGATTCCGATTCCACTCCGAAAAGTAGTCGGAAGCGGCCTCGACGAGATAGCGGTAAAAGAACTTCTTCGTGTTCGCTCGGTGTACGACTATTATCCAATAGCCAACCTCCCATGAGAAGACATTTCCAGAAGTGCAAGAGGTGTCGTAAAAAGTTTGCGAATAAGGAGGAGGCTGTGGATCACGTGCAGAAGTACCACAAGTCTGTCTTAGAAAACATGGTCGCCGAAACCCAGATTTGCCACATATGCGATAAAGCTTTTAGGAAGCCTATGCTCCTCTGCCGTCATCTTTTACACCATTACCGTGAGCTCAGCATGTGGGACGATCTCGTACCGCGAAACATTTTGGACGTGTCACAGGACCGAAGGTTTTGTTGGATATGCAACAATATGCTTGGGAGGAAAGCCAGCAGACACTTGAACATGAGAAATACTCAGATAGAACAAATCTTGATGAGTAATTCAAAGAAGCTCAGAGAAGAACCAGAGTTTAGCTGCACTCTGTGCGATGCCACTTGTAGTGATAGACATGCTTTCTGGAAACATATTAACCTGCATTTTTATAAGTATCCCAAAAAGAAACCCGCGATTGAACAGCCCGTGTACGTGAGCACCGAGACCCTCGACTGCAACGAGTGTCTGTTGAAATTCAAAGACAAGACGGACCTGAACAAACACATGGCCTCGCATTTCCTCCTGCCAGTCGTGCAAGAGGAGGACTTCAAGGAAGAAAACTGCAAGGTCAAAGAGGAGAGCGAAGAGGAGGAGGATGAGGACGAGGAGGAGGAAGATGAAGACGAAGAATCCACCGCGAAAGCCCATTCGGCCGAAGCGACCTCCAACTCGCTTCGGAAGGGTGATCCTCAGGAAGGTATGAAATGCACGCGCTGTTTGAAAGTCTTCCAGAAGACTTCTGAGGCCGTGCAGCACATGATGTCTTCCCACAAGTTCTTCCTGATGAGGAAGTTAGAGATTAGCGAAATGTGCCACTTGTGTGGCTCCATCTTTAAAAGCCAGTGGTGCTTGTGCAAGCACGTTTGCAAGCACTACTGCACCCTCGAGATGTGGGATGCTCTCGTACCGAAAGACCTGCTTGAGAAATTTGAATACAGAAACTATTGTTGGATCTGTAAATGCAAACTTGGTAGGAAATACGCTCATCACATAGGAAAGAGGAATTTCAACATAGAGAAGATTCTAAAGACTGCCTGTACAGAAGATCAAGAACAAGATTTTGTATGTAACGTGTGTAAGATTCGGTTTCCAAATAGGCTAGACTTCTGGATGCATATAAAGACGCATATTTGTAAGCCCCCGATTAAAGCTGGAAGGCTGGGGAAAACCTTTGCCTCGGCAAGCGATGCAAACAGTCGGCAGTTGAAGGTTCTGGAGTGCAGCGAGTGTTCCGAGAAATTTTTCGAGGAGCACGACTTGTACAAGCATCTGGCCAGCCATTACATTAAGCCCGTGTCCAAGGAAATGGATGTAGCAGACGACGAAGAGGTCAAATCGGAAGAGGTCAAAGGGGAAATCAAGAACGAGGCAGACCAAGAAGAACAGAGAGCCACGAGATACAAGAGAAAACGGAGACAACTTGGAAAGAAGAGTTTGGAGTCTCGGGAGGAGGGAGTTCCGACAGACGGTCGGAAGGACAAAGGTGTTAAGAGCTTATCCGATATATCTTTGAGCGAGGAAGAGTGGGTGCCGTCGCCACACGAGGAGGAAGAAGAAGGGGAGGAGGATGATGAGGAAGATGCAGACGGAGGAGAAGAGCCAGAAAATTCTAATGTCGTCGGAGGAGAAAGCGAAATGTCGGATGTACGCAAAGATTCTGGGAATGATAACTTTAGTAAGAAAAATGTAGAGGACGGCACCGGCGACTGCGATGACGATGACGACGACGATGAAGAAGAGGGGGAAGACGAGGAGGTGGAGGAAGAAGAGGAGGAGGAGGAGGAGGATATGAACGAGGATATGGAAGATGAGGAACTCCTGGGCGATGAAATAGAAGAGGAAGAAGAAGACGCAGATGACGAACTGGAAGAGACTGGAGAGGAGGTCGAGTCAGACTTGGAAGAAGAGGAGGACGATGAAGAAGATTCCGATTACTGAGTGTATATTAACGTATAACTGGACCACGTCTGGCCATGAACTGTATATATTGCGCTATCTATGTACAGTACTTTAGTGTATAAAGTATCACAGTACCTTAATATTCCTAGGAAAATCATTTTTAAAATGTGGAAGTGACCTGGATGATTTGAGTCTGCATTTCGTTGAGGACTCGCACATACAGTGGAGGGCGCCGATGTATATACAAAGTGATCTGCAGTTTTGAGTGATATTATATAGAGAAAAACTTTAGGGCTACGTGACAATGCCTGGACGGTTTTTACGTTCGTGCCGAAGAAGTGTATTACCGGAAAGTAATCACTGCACTCCTTGCCACATGTTCATTTTAAAGGACATAATCTGTAATAGCCAAAGAAATATTCTCTGCATTATTTTCTTTAAACTGTTTTGCCCTGCAGAATTATTTATTGATTTTGAGTTTGGTAAATGTTAGGCTGTAGTACATCAGAAACTTGAAAATCCTTACGTGTCGCATGTGCGTGTGTGTACTACATATCAAGATTTGAAATGGTTTCGTTGCAAGGTGTGTAAATCTTGCACAGTGTGTCGGAACAGAGTGTCTTTATGGGCCGTGCGCTGAGAATTTCCGTGACTGACATTCAAACTCATTGAATTTCATTATTTGTGGCCAGTAATTCTTTTTTTTTTATTTCTTCTTTTATCATAATCATCATACATTTCCATCTCTCCCTTAGTGAAGTATGACTCTTTTGGAATTTTCTTTTTTAGTTTTTAGTCTTTTTATAGAATTATTAAAATTCATAAGTATGAAGATCGCGAGTCAAAGAACATTGTTACTGTACATAACATTTATTCGGCCTATTGTTTACGGGATGATACTGCTATTTTGTAAGATTGATAAAGCACTGTATGTTGAAGTCAGTTCCAAATTAAACTGTCCAAAGAAGTTGTACTGTACAGAAGGTCTCCATCTTACAAACATTCAGAGATACAGACACAAATCTAACTGAAATACTCTAATAAAACTATATTATAAAACGGATTTTGAAGCGAAGCGAAAAATCTATTTGTTCCGTAACCGAAATACAAACCATGCTATTTACATTGGGTTTACCTTTTAGCGCAGCTGAAATGACGAGCCAATAGTTTTAACGAGGGTTAATTACCCCCGCGCTAGTTAGAGGGGGTAGGGGAAGGGTAGCTTGCTACCCCTCCCCCCCCACACACCAGTGGCTTGCTTCACTTCACTTTTGGCTCGGCGGTGAACAGACTTGTCTGTTCATCGTCCTCGTTGACAGCCTTTAATCTTTTTTCTGCTTTTTCTTTACTACAGCTTGTGTGTTTGTTTGAAGTTGACTACCGTTTATTATTATCTTACTATGCGTACGTGCCCTGGTGTTGTCGGCCGCCCTTGTGGGACCTTTATGTCGGCCATAGATACGGACCCTCACACCCTTTGCCCTCAGTGTCGGGGCCGACGGTGTGACCAGGAGAACATGTGTAGTGAGTGTAGTGAGTGGTCTGCCTCCCAGTGGGAGAGGTTTGGCCGCCGGCGTAAGAAGAAGTCCAAGAGAGACCGTTCTCCTTCGGGGGTTGCCTTGAAGGAGGAAGGTTCTCGGGACTCTTCTTTCGCCACCCAAACCTCCTCCGAAGCTCCCCCTCGTCCGGCTCCTAAGGAGAGTCGGCCGAGTGGTAGCTCAGGCCCTAGTTCTGTTTCCTGACCTTGGGTGGGGGGAGAGGGCGTCGCCTCCCATAGCGGGGCGGTTCCCCCTCCTCCTCCGGGGGAGGCCATTGATAACTCCTTGTCTAATGATGATCTCTTACAGATTTGGGCTTCCCTGGGGCTTAAGGGCTTGCCCTCCAGGGTCGCCTTGATTGACCTTGTCTCGTTGGGGGCCGCCGTTAAGCAGTCGCCGGCGGTAGCAGAGGTAGACCCTCTGTCTATCGTCGACGTCGTGGTGGCAGAGGCCTCCGACGTGGCTGGGCAATCCTCTGCAGGTGCAATTGAGGATGATGGTGCTGACGGCTCTCCTCCCCCTTCCGTACATCCTTCAAAGGGGGAAGTGAGTCCTACGGGCTCTTCTGCTGTTCAGCTTCCTTCTAAGGGAAGTGCCTTGACTGAGACTCCCCTTCGGAGGACTGATGGTCCTGATGATCTTCCCCGTGGCCGCCTCCGCCGTAAGGCTCACCGTCCGCTACGTCGCAAGGGCCTCCCTTCCCTTTATAAGGGGGTTAAGAGGCGCCTTTTTGGATCTTCTTCCTCCGAAGGGGACTCTCCTCGTCGTACTCAGCCTACAGCTCCTGCTCCTTTGGACCTCTCTGCAGACCGTTCTCCAACTCCTGCTAGATCTTCACCTTCTGGGGAACTCGTCACCCGACGGGCAACGGTCCCTTCGGGGCAAAGGGATTCTTCCCTTCCACGTGCAGTGCTAGCGCACAGGCGCTCTCCTGCTCATCAGCGCTCTCCTGCTCGTCAGCGCTCTCCTGATCGTCAGCGCTCTCCTGCTCGTCGGCGCTCTCCTGCTTGTCAATGCTCTCCTGCTCGTCAGCGCTCACCTGTTCGCCGGCGCTCTCCTGATGTTCGCCCTCCTCGTCAGCGCTCTCCTGAGGACATCCTACATCCTGTGGTTCCTGAGGAACACTTAGCGCGCCAGCATTCTTCTGCTCGCCCTTCTGCAGTGTTAGCGCACAGGCGCTCTCCTGCTCGTCAGCGCTCTTCTGAGCGTCAGCGCTCTTTTGAGGATCATCGCCCTGTGGTCTCTGACCATCCTGCAATTCCTGTTGGACTCCCTGAGTGCCATCAGTCTCCTGAGCTCTCTCATCTTGTGTCTAAGCAACAGCCTTCGCGTTCTCCAGCGCGTGTTTCAAAAGCACATGTTCGCCCACGCGCCTACGATCTTCCTGTTCCTGTTCGTGAACGCGCCGCGCCACCAGTTCCTTCACAGGATCTCACGCGTCGCCCTCCTGCTCGCCAGCGATCTCCTGCTCGCCAGCGTTCACCTGCTCGCCAGCGTGCACAGGTGATTTTAGAATCGCCTATTCATCAGCGTTCTCCTACTCGTCAACGATCACCTGTTTATCGGCGATCTCCGGACCGCCCGCGTGATTTACAACCTGCGCGCACGCGTTCTCCAACGCTTCGTCGACCAGAGGTTCTGAAGGGACATGGTTCGCCATTTACTAGCTCGCCATCGCGTGATCATTCACCTGCGCGCTATCGCTCGCCAACGCGTCACCATGCGACAACGTGCCATTGCCCACCTGCGCGTCAGCGCTTGCCAGCTCACCCCATCGCCAGCGATCTTCCTCGCCCACGCGGCAATGCGTTCCCTCGCCATCGCGCCAACGCTTTCGTTCGCCGACTCGGACACGCGCTCGTTCACCTGTACACCCTCGCGCCCACTCGCCCGCGCGCTCGCGCGATCATCCACCTGCGCGCTCGCGCGATCATCCACCTGCGCGCCCACACGATCGCTCGCCCGCGCGACCATTGTTCGCGGCGAATTTCGCAGCCATTGGTAGCAGCAGGAACGCGTGTTCCTAGACAACGCTCGGGATCGCCTCCATCCAAACGCAGGACTGTAGTGCAGGACAAGGAAGATACTGAGGAGAGGTTAGTGCATCATTCTTCCCAGGCAGGTACTGTGGTGTCCACTCCAAAGGATCGCCCGATCCCTTTCCCTCCAGCGAGGATTTCGGACTCTGTGTCCTTGGAGCAACAGACTTGGTTTGGTCCTCTGATGCGGGCGTTAGTGAGGGTTATGAAGCCAGCACTCGCCGATCAGGGCAACAAACCAACGGCTGTCTCTCCTACGCTGAAGAGAAAGAGAGGAGTGGACTTCGTGGTGACTTCCCCCAGGGCGAAGTTGGTTCCCAAGAGGTCTGTCGCGAAGCCCCCTTCTCCTGCTCGAGTGCTTTCTCCTTCTCCCGTGGACGAGGCCTTTCCGTCCTCGGGTGAGTCCAGTGAAGCGGTAGTCTTCCCCTCGGCACCAAGGGGGAGACTTCGCTTCGTGGAGGAGAGTCTTCTCGTGAGGAAGGGGCTCCTCGACCCTCTTTGTTGGGATCCTGTATCCCTCCCAGGAGAGAATCCAAGGACTCCAAGACCGTCCCGAAATCATCTTCGAGGATTCGCCAGGAACCCGCGGCTCCCCGGGGGAACGTCCACGCTTCACCCCAGGAAGAGATCCCTGGGACAGGAGACTTAGCTGCCAGCCCGCAAGGAGAAGATCAGCAGGAATCCGAACATGCCTTCTGGCAGGTCCTAAGCCTGATAAGGCAACTTAATGGGCTTATGGACCCCGTGATCGCCCCCCGTGAAGGCAAAGACACTATCTTAGATGAAGTGTTTGACGTTCGGAAGGCCCCTAAGTCCAGTGCGGCTCTGCCCTGGTCTCGGGGTCTGAAGAGTGCCAGAGCTAGGGCCAACGCTCAGCTCGCGATTCTTGCCTCCTCCAGTCGTTCCTCTGCCGGGAACAAACTCATCTCTCCTCCTCGTCTTCAGCAGAGGAGGTATTTCGAGATCCTGGGTGAGTCCAGTCTCGCTCTTCCTCTCCATCACTCTGTGGAGGAGCTGGCGAAGGGAGTTCCCCTTGAGAAACTCTCTGCCCGGCAGGTGTCGTTCTCGGCGGCAGAGATCCTTAGCCACGAAAAGGTCGCTAAGTGTGCCATGCAGGCCACTTCGTGGCTGGACTTTTGGCTAGGAACTCTGGGCATCCTATTGCGCTCGGAGGACTTGTCCAAGGAGACCAATAGGAAGGCCCTAGAGACCTTCTTACTCTCGGGCACCCGCTCCATCGAGTTTTTGGCGCACCAGGTCACCACCCTGTGGGCCAACTCGGTGTTGAAGCGTCGCGATGCTGTGTCCGAGAGATTCCATCCGAAGGTCCCCGCCGTGGATGTGTGTAGGCTCCGACATGCTTCCCTTCTGGGGGAGAACCTGTTTGAGCCTCAAGACATGGAGCGAACGGCTGAGAGGTGGAGGAAATCCAGCACGGACTCCCTCCTCCATAGGGCCCTTACAGCTCGGCCCTATAAGCCTCCAGCTCCGCCGCAACAGCAGCAGCAGCCTCGTAAGGCTCCAAAGCATGCATCGGCAGTTAAGGAGGTGGTGTCTAAGCCCCAGCCCTTTCCAGCCAAGGTCAAGAGGGGCGGTAAGTCCTCCAGGGGAGGCAAGACTCCTAGGGGTGGCGGCCGTAGCCGCAAGCCCTAGGGGTGGCAGTCCCCCTGCGTTTCCACCTGTGGGGGGATGCCTTCAGCATTGCGTCCGCAGGTGGCAGCAACACGGGGCCGGTGCTTGGACGGTCTCAGTGATCGGCCAAGGCTATCGCGTCCCGTTCACAACATCTCAACCTCCCCTGACAGCGAATCCAGTGTCGTTGAGCTCCTATGCCACGGGATCGGCAAAGGGGCTGGCCCTTCGGGCCGAAGTCGAGACCATGCTCGAGAAGGGTGCTCTCCAGGAGGTCTTCGACGGCTCCCCAGGCTTCTTCAGTCGACTCTTTCATGTAGAGAAGGCGTCTGGAGGCTGGAGACCTGTCATCGACCTCTCAGCTCCGAACGGGTTTGTCAAGCAAACCCGGTTCAGCATGGAGACAGCAGACACGGTCAGACTTGCGGTGAGACCACAAGACTTTATGTGCACGCTGGATCTAAAGGACGCGTACTTCCAGATCCCAATCCATCCGTCTTCCAGGAAGTACCTGAGATTCTGCCTAGACGACAAGATCTACCAGTTCAAGGGGCTGTGTTTCGGTCTCTCCACAGCTCCTCAGGTGTTCACCAGAGTGTTCACCCTGATTTCATCTTGGGCGCACAGGAACGGCATTCGTCTCCTTCGTTATCTGGACGATTGGCTGATCCTAGCAGACTCGGAGTCGACCCTTCTTCGGCACTGAGACAGGCTTCTGGATCTTTGCCAGGATCTGGGGATCGTGGTAAACCTCGAGAAGTCCTCTCTGCAGCCGTCCCAACGACTGGTTTATCTAGGCATGCTAATAGACACCAATCTCCACAAAGCCTTTCCATCAGACGACCGGATAGCAAGGCTGAGGAGGGTGGCGGAACCCTTCCTCAGGCGAGAAGAACTCCCCGCCCAGTCGTGGTTGCGTCTCTTAGGTCACCTATCCTCCCTGGCTCGTGTGGTTCCAAACAGCCGCCTCAGGATGAGATTCCTTCAATGGCGGCTCAAGTCCCAGTGGAATCAAGGATCCGATTCTCCGGACATTCTGATCCCAATGGGGTCTCTGGAACAGACGGACTTGCGATGGTGGCTGGTCGACGAGAAAATGCGGAAGGGAGTGAGTCTTCTCGTCCTCCCCCCGGAATTGACTCTGTTTTCGGACGCGTCAAAAGAAGGGTGGGGGGCGCACGTTCTGAACCAGAGGGCCTCAGGCCTTTGGTCAGAATCAGAAAAGTGCCTACACATCAACCTGCTAGAATTGAAGGCCATCTTTCTGGCTCTTCAGCAGTTCCAACGGTCCCTGGCGGGTCACTCCGTGGGGGTGAAGAGCGACAACACCACGGTAGTGGCTTATATCAACAAGGAGGGAGGCACTTTTTTGCAGCAGCTATCCCATCTTGCAGTAGAGACTGAGGTGGACCGAAATCCACTCGATAACACTATCAGCTCGCTTCATTCCTGGCAAGAGGAATGTGCTCGCCGGCAGTCTGAGTAGGGCCTCGCAGATAGTGAGTACCGAGTGGTCTTTGGATCCTCAGATAGCCAGGAAAGTCCTGACTTTGTGGGGTTCCCCGACTGTGGACTTGTTCGCGACAGCTTTGAACTTCAAGCTGCCCCTGTACTGCTCCCCAGTCCCGGACCCCAAGGCACTTTGGCAAGATGCTTTCCAGCAACGGTGGGACAACATCGACGTGTACGCCTTCCCACCATTCTGTCTGATGAGAAGGGTGCTCAACAGGACCAGACTATCGGTCAACTTTTCAATGACTCTGGTAGCTCCGCTATGGCATCACGCGGTATGGTTTCCGAACCTTCTGCAGCTCCCGAGGGAGCTTCCTCCACGACCCGAGCTTCTCAGACAACCCCACTCCAGCGTCCCTCACAGGGCCGTAGCCTCGCTTCGGCTTCACGCCTGGAGACTATCCAGCGTCTCCTTGCGGAGAGAATGTCTCGGCACCTGCGAAGATCCTCTGAGGGAGTCTACCAAGCAAAATGGAGAGTCGTTTGTGGTTGGTGTCGTGGAAGGGGTATCTCTCCACTCGATGCCACTATTCCAGCAATAGCGGACTTCCTCGTTTATCTGCGGGAAGAAATGCGCCTTTCTGTCTCGGCAGTGAAAGGCTATCGCTCAGCCTTAAGCTTGGCCTTCAGACTGAAGGGCGTGGATATTTCTTCATCGCTAGAACTCTCTTTACTCATACGTAGCTATGAGCTTACCTGCCCCCAGTCAGAAGTGAGACCACCTCCTTGGAACGTGGTTCGAGTCCTCAGGTCTCTTAAGAGACCTCCCTTCGAACCATTACGCCAGGCCTCCGATCGCCACCTGTCTTGGAGGACGGCTTTCCTACTCGCTTTGGCTTCGGCCAAGCGGGTTAGTGAACTTCATGGTCTCTCGTACGACATCGCCCATTCAAGGGGATGGGGGGAGGTAACGTTCAGGTTCGTCCCTGAGTTTGTTGCCAAGACTCAGAATCCTGAAGTGCCGGATTCTCGTTTCGACTCTTTCAGGATCGCGAGTCTCCGTTTCGTAACAAGCGCCCCAGACCAGCTGCTACTATGTCCAGTGAGGTGTCTGAGGCACTACTTGAAGAGAACGGCTGCAGTCCGTCCTCAAGTGCGAGCTTTGTTTGTGAGCACAGGCAGGACTAAGAGGAGGGTCACCAGGAACACCATCTCAGCTTGGATTCGAAGGGTCATCCACCATGCCTTGAATCCGGACCCTCCTCCGTCACGTCGCCCTCGGGCACACGATGTCGGGGGTATTGCTACATCCCTGGCCTTCAAGAGAAACTTCTCTGTGACGCAGGTACTTCAAGCTGGGGTCTGGAAGCGTCAGACGACCTTCACAGCCCACTACCTGCAAGACGTGACCCACCGGAGCCTCGATACGTTTTCTATCGGCCCTGTGGTGGCTGCACAACAGCTGATCTAACCTCAGGCTCCTTTTTGGACAAGTAGCAGTAGGTTGAGGGCATTGTTACCCGGTCTTAGTCTGCGTGAATGAAAGAGTATGTCTGACCCTTACTACTTTCTTCATTCTCCCCTCTCTTGGGGAAGCAGCAGCCTGGTCCTCGCATAGCTGACCTCGACCTCTGCAGGTAACCCATGCTTCTTTGTGCTCCTAGTATTAAGCTTAATACTGTTGCGTCTCCCATACCCTGATGAGGTGGTATTGGGAACGTCCTATCCTAGAATTCCTATCTGAAGGTCTCAAGGTCAACTTCATAGGACGGGTCACACTCTCCTCCACACACTGCTTATGTAGGCCGCTCGTTCCTAGCGATGCTAGGAACTTGTGAGGTACAGGGGCTCCCTTTCTCTAGTACTGCTCACTGAGGGATCGAGCCCCCGGGCAAGCCGAAGTCAGTAAGGCTGGGGTCTTTCCACCCTTCCTAAGGGGTAAGTCACCTAATGTAAATAGCGTGGTTTGTATTTCGGTTACGGAACAAATGACAAATTCGAAGATAATTTGTATTTTTCCTAACCATACAAACCTTAGCTATTTACACATATGTGCCCGCCATCCCTGACCCCCAAGTCAAGTCCTACCTCTAAGTGAAGTGAAGCAAGTCACCGGTGTGTGGGGGGGGGAGGGGTAGCAAGCTACCCTTCCCCTACCCCCCGCTAACTAGCGCGGGGGTAATTAACCCTCGTTAAAACTATTGGCTCCTCATTTCTGCGGCGCTAAAAGGTAAACCCAATGTAAATAGCTAAGGTTTGTATGGTTAGGAAAAATACAAATTATCTTCGAATTTGTCATTTTTGGGCTCAAGCCATGTCGTCCTGAAGGAAGGTTCATCGGGACTACATGGCTTGAGCCCAAAAAATTTAATGCAGTAAGCAAATTAACATTTGGAATAACCTGATGCATATATTATATGAAACCCGATAATTTGCTGATTTTTGTTGCTGGAAATCACAGGCATTGGATTTAGTTTGGGCCTACCCTAAGCCAAAATTTAACCCTTTCACCCCCAAAGGACGTACCGGTACGTTCTTGCAAAACACTGTTAATTACATATTTTTACATATTTTTGATAATTTTATGAGAAACTTCAGGCATTTTCCAAAAGAATGAGACCAACCTGACCTCTCTAGGACAAAAATTAAGCTTTTTAGAGCTATTTAAAAAAATTATATAGCAAAATGTGCTCGAAATTTAACCTTATGTTGGGGGAAAAAGGGTTAATAAAATTTGACTTGCAAACAGTTTCATGGAACCCATTAAGTTTGTAAATTAAGGACCCTGGTTTTGTAATATGTCGGATATACTAACCAACGGAGGAGACCTGTGCATCTAAGGATTCTTCGATTAACTACGGCAGAAAAATCGCCAATCTCATGCAAGGTCTTGGATTCTTCGATTAAGTACGGCAGAAAAATCGCCAATCTCATGCAAGGTTGTATGAAATGAAGTGGATGTCTGGGAAATGTAAATCTGACAACAGTATATGTATGTATTTTTTTGTAATTTGCAGACTTTTATGTTCCGGTAATTTGCTGTATCTAATTCAAAAAGTACAGTTAACTGTATTAATTTTTATTTATGCAAGAGGTGATTTTACAATTGTGATCATGACAGACATTTTAGTAATTTTTCAGTTTTATGACCTGTTTGTTTATGAAAGTCAAAGAATTTATTGACTTCATATATTTTAAATTGAAGTGTTGTTTTTAAACTCTGCGGTGCAGTATGAGTTACTGTTAAATGTGGATTAAGAAACGGTAAGTTTTATTTTAATTCTTGTCAATAGTTTTACTGTGAGAATGCCGACGCATCTTAGTCTCACGTGTGAATTACCAATTAACCCTTTTACCCTCAAAGGACATGCTGGTACGTTTCACAAAACTCATCCCTTTACCCCCATGGACGTACCGGTACATCCTTGCAAAAAACTGTTATTTACATTTTTTTTTTTTTTATATATATTTTTGATAATTTTTTGAGAAACTTCAGGCATTTTCAAAGAGAATGAGACCAACCTGACCTCTCTATGACGAAAATTAAGACTGTTAGAGCAATTTAAAAAAAGATATACTGCAAAATGTGCTTGAAAAAAAAATAACCCCTGGGGGTTAAGGGTTGGAAAGTTCCAAATAGCCTGGGGGTAAAAGGGTTAACCTATCACCTCGTTGCAAGCTTTCAGATGCCCGAAATGTAATTCTAGAATCTGGCCAGCTTAGTGAGAGTGGAGGTTGACTCATTGGGCTGGCAAATCACCTTTGATGATGATAATCTATCGTATCTACTCGTTGCAAACTTTCAGATGCTGGAAAGTCATTTCTAAGGGCCACGACATTCTTTGAAGTCAGATAAGAGATATTCGCACGTGTTGAAAATCTGCGAAGATGCTCTCCCCTTATGATAGTGTACATTAATCCCTTATTTTCCTTAAATACCTAAAACTAATTGTATCTTGGAAAACAATATAATTAGCACAAGGGCATTAAAGAAAAATTTAAGACTATCTGTGCTTGTATGTTTCCAGGCTTCCCCATGAATAATCAAATTTGCAGATGTTAATCCTATGGGGGTGTCCGATGACAGTGACGAACTGTTTGTGTATTTATATTGGATATTCATTGTGCTTTCTAATGGAGTTTTCAGTTTGTCTCAATCATTATTCTTTTGTTTTTACGCTACGAATTGTCAACTTACCTAGGTCGACATGGACATCATTACACACCGTAACATTAAAATTTGCAAGTCTTTATTCTGACGGGGATTTTGTTACGGACAGAATCACCAGAAGGTTCTAGGATTAACTGAATGTTCTCTTGAAGGGACTGCTTCAGCCCCTTCTGTGGCACAGTCGTTTCCCCGGTCCTCGGCTTCCCCTGAAAGGAAAGTTTAATTCGGACTTTATTCCGAAGAAACGAGAGGAAATACAAATTTCATGATTCGTATATCCAGAGATGTAACTAATTGTAATCAATATTTAACCTTATTCTACACAGCTGTCATTTCTGCGTGCATTGGAAAGAGCCAGAAATGTTTATAGTATCACTGTACATCTAGGAACCTCATGACTGTAATACGCTTATGTCCGGTATTTCGGATCAAATTGAGTACTGTACATAGGACGGAGTATGACTACAGCGTATCGTTCAGTCAGACTTATTTGTACGCAGGAATGGTTTGTCGAATCATCTTTTTTGGAGCTATCATGAACTCTGAGTAACTCGCATACACAAGTGAGGAAGCAGTCTGTGCATTGGTGTATCGCCATTGTTAACAAATACTTCAGTACTTTTATTTCTATAAACTTTTCAGCACAAATTTTGCACAACCGATCATTCGGAGCTTGCTCGCACAAAGCCAATATGTGCCGCTAGGTAAACCTTTATACTTTGCAAGTAAGCATTTGTGTATTTATTTACAGTATGTACAATGCTTTTGTAAATTATCTCATCTTAAATCAGTTCTTTCATTTATACTTGTTAATCATATACCATCTTTATGAATTTGATTTCTCTGTAATTATTTATGCAGTGGAAAATAGTTGATTGTCGTTCTGGATTATTTTCATATTTTCGTTATTGTTTTGTGCCACTTTAACGTTGGAAGTCAAAGCACCGGCTCAAATGGTTACCTATCGACTCGCAGACCATTACCTCTACCATTACCATTACCTTTCCAAGTTCATGGACATGAGTGTCAAAGGACTTTTGAATTTGACTGTACATTTTCAAACTGGAAACTTGAAATGTGTGAGGTTATCTAGACTGTGCTCAGCATGGAACTACGTATACAGGTATAGTGGGTTACCTGATTGAATCAACTGAAACATACCTTTTTTTTTTCAATGCCATCAGGCCAGGGAATAGTTAAAGGTTTAGAGCTAAAACATTCGATCTCGACAGCTCCCGAGAATTCGATAGCTGATCCACACACCAGGTGCACTAATATTCGCACTTCACTTGCTGTACAAATCACTCCATGATGTAAGTCATCCTGTACAACTTGTGAAATTACTATGAATACTTTCATAAATCATTTCATAACTCATAAAATTTGTGAAATGTATGCTGTAATTTCACACACTTGATATGCTGCAGTCGCATTGGCACGTACTGTACGTCATTGCTGTCATTATCGTTTGTTTTGTAGTTTCTCTTGGTTTCCATTTATGTTAGTGGCGAGAGTTCAAAGCTGATTTGTACTTCTGCTTAAGAAAAGTTTTTGTAACAATATAGCCAGTGGGTGTCAGAAGTTTACAGGAACATATCTAGTCATATACAACTAATAAAAGTTCTTTGTTAAATAAGAATGAAATTAATAAATTTTAAAGAACACCTAGTTCTTCTCGTGGCATTTTTATTCGCTCTAGCGTGAGGGGCTTCGTCGACTCTTGCATTACAGTACACACCGCACGTTTATCTGTATTCTTTTTCAAGTGATTCTGCGAGAGACTGTTGATCGGTAAATGGGTTATCAGTGGTTGCATGACAGTGAAATTAACTCTGATCCCAGATCCAGTTCATATCATCCATTGATAGATTGTTCTTGAGGCTGTAATTAGTCCTCTGCTTGAAGTTTCATGTGGTCTCATTTGCTTGAGATATGATTCAACATAAGATCTACTCGCTAAATTCATTCAGAGTTAAATTTTTCCGTATTGTCTTGTATAATGAATTTCCAAGCACTTAACCAAAATCGCGCTGCGAAAAGGAATGGTGACCAGCCTACGTGTTTACATTGACACACCGGTATTGGAGTTGTAACGACTCTCTCGCCCATGTATCCAATCCTATCCCATATCCTTCTAGACGAGGTTAACTCTATTCGGGGAAGGATAGCCGTGGCTTGTTTTAAACACGTCCCTTTTTCATACTCGATATCTTTTGGTGGTAGTAACCGCGTGATACCTCAACAGGTAAAATTCTCTGGTTCATCACTCGCAGAAATATCCCAAGTAGAAAGCTTCCTAGAGGAACTTCCATCAGGATGAACTGGTTATCTCATCCAAAGATAGATATCTGTCAAAATCCCTTTTTAGTCGTAAGTCATGAATAAAGTTGGAGGGAATTGTATGGAGGTGTTTTGCAACACTTCACACCCACTAGTGACAGTCGGATCACCCAGATGCTGCAGCTCTTGCTCATTTTTATTCTTCAAAGGTATTATAACTATGGAATCATTTGAGGCCTCTTTACTTATCAATTACAAAAGTTACTTCAAAGAAAAAATATTAAAATCAACTTAGATTTCGTATATTTTAGTGCGATTGCCTCAAAGAATTGAGCAATTGTGTATGTTACTGAAGGCTTGTAAGGGCAGTGCAAACCACTAGAACTCGAAGGTGCTCTTGTTATGTTAAGAGGTATGAGACGGGTTCTATACGTACGGTTATGTTACGATTCCTGCTAGGTTTTGTTACAAGTGTTACGAATCTTTTAAAACACTTTTCTTTTGTCAACGTAAGCACTTTTTATCGTGATAGCAAAACAGTGCATTGTGAGTGACATAAAAGTATACTTCGGTAAATAAAGTGATGCGAGTATAGTACAGGTAGTGGCGAGTAATGAATATAGTGAGATGACAGCGACTATGATTTGCTTTGTTTCATCCTCCGTGGGAATGAAGGCGAGTGAGTCCTGCCGTTGAAAAGAGCCGTTCGCGATGCCTGCGCAAGTTTCTAGCATTCCTGTGCACGTGTTTTTCCGTGCACAAACTAAACTTAAAACTTGAGTAGGCGACAGTTTATTTGCAACCTAAAAATATTGGTCCAGTAAATATTTCTGATTTTTATGTTTTGGGTTTTTATTTGTTTTATCTCTTAAGAATTTTTAGCAAATTAATTTCAATGCTTAGCAGGGTATTTTCACATTGAATTTGTTATACTCTGGTTCATAAAAGGAGTGTGTTTGTATATGTAAAAAAAAATTAGATGACTCTAATGAACATAGTTTTACTAAATCAACATTGTGTCAATTTATTGTTTATAACTGGAATTGTCTTTGATTTACAAAAAGCAACTTGTGAATATTTGGTGTAGTACTGCGATCCGAAGCTTGTACGTAGGACGGACGTTTGTTTTTGGAGCCCGGTGAGGCCGAAACCGAATGTTGTCCTCCTTTCAAATCAAATCATCATCTTGTATTTTTAGGAATCTGGTAGCTCATGAATATTATAGCTACCCCTTTTGAATGTTGTCACTGTTCTGTACTCTATAAGTTTTATATGATAGAAGCTTTAAAGATTTATTGTTTCACTCGGGCATTTCTGGAAGGTGTGAATGTACGTGGTATCCTTTATATTAAGGGGTACGTTTATTTTTTCTATAGCGTCGTAACTAGTTTAGAAGTGTAGCGAGCTAACGCCGTACACTGTTCGTGTAACTAAAGGGTGGGAAGTCCAGCAGGCGGAGAATTGTAGTCGTGTTCTGAAGTGCCATAGAGGGTCTAATATACTAAGCAAAGTCAAAGTACAACTATGGAAATATTACTTATAAAAGTAGGTAATGTAAGTGTATGCAAATTTTACATTTGAGAGTTAAGTGGTGTAAAGTGTCAGTTGTTTTGGCAGTATTATTTGTGAACTATCATGTAGTCTGCTTTCAATGGCGTGCAGCTGTAGAGGGCCAGTCTTTCAATGAAGGATGTGACCAATTGATTTGAGTTTCATTTCTGAAGTTACCTTATTTTTTCAATAACATATACTGTATATATGTATATTTATATGTATATCTTTTGTTCCTACATGTATACAAACCCTTCACTCCTTACTATTGATATATTGTGCGGGCGTACCCGGAAACTAGCCGTAGACGTGAGGTATAACAACCCGCCGCTAGTTAGCAGCTGGTAAACTAGCGGCTGGTAGACCAGCTACCCTGCTCGCACACTCACCCAGCTTATATCACTTTTGTTTTTAGCTTTTTGCAGGTAAACCTTAAAAATTGAACTGGCCATAAACTCACTTTCTATTCTTTCTTTTATACAGGCTTGTCTTTTGAGGACTGCTAATATGTGGGTTTGCCCTGACTTTGAATTCCCTCTTGAGTCTGGAACTTCATGTGGTAGCTCTTGGTCATCAGGGGGTACTCCCAGATACCAAATTCCTCGAGGGTGCAAGCTCTCTGGACCTCTTCGACTTCAGCATCAGAAAGGAATAAAAAGGACTTCCTGTATTATAATGTAGACAATGCTTGACTGGCGCAAGTTTGTCTTGGCCCCCCATGCGGCCACTGATGGGAGGGATGTCAGTATCCCAGCCCATAAAATTAGCTGGTAAGTGGGACAATGTACACATTTCAGGAGGTAATGATTAATCAACAATGAAGAATTATTTACCCATAATGTAGTTGTGGTAATGATTAATCAACAATAAAGAATTATTTACCCATAATGTAGTTGTGGCTGGCAAAAATGGCTTTAATCTTGGGAAGACTGAAGACGACGGGCAGGTTGACGTAAGAATTGTGGCTGAGATCGAGACGCTGCAGTTCGATACAGTCGGCCAGTTCCTCGGGGAGTTTTGACATCTTGATGATTGAAAGATTCAGTTCTGCAAAGGGATTATCATTATTAGTATCAATATAAGGTTCATGGCATTAAACAAGCTGTGCATAGTCTCCAGAAGCTAGCTAGAGAAACAACTGAAGTTGAAAGGGAAACTTCTGAATTGATATCTGTTTGGGGTGCTGCCACTCAGCTTGCATCTGATATCAGAAGAGAAATAAGTTTTATGAGTACCCCAGAACCTGTTGATCACACTGATGCCGTATAGAAGCAACTGCTGAATTCATGGCTGCCTGAAAAGAAGCGGCCTCTCGTGTGATGAAGGTAAGATCAACCCTGTACACAATTTCTGGTGCAGCGGCTGCACCTGTTTCTCGTTAAACTAGAGATTCTACTAAAGTCTTCATTCCTTATGTCGAGGCAGCAACTGCTGAATTCATGAAGCGATGAAACACTGAAGCAAGGGGAGCAACAGAAGCACCAGAACGCTACAGTTCTGCCACTTCTGACTATACTTATTCTGGCAAATCTCCTTCCTACTCACGTTCTGAGGTATCAACCCATGAAGATGGGACTCCAGAGCCTGTGAGACCAACTCCAGAAGTAGAGAGAGCTACTGCTGCATTTATGGCTGCTTGGAACAAAGCTGCTGATAGAGCTGTTGCTATTGAATCAACCCTTCTGAAGAGTTCATCAGCTGGTCACGACGATGTCGAATCCACAAAAGAAGAGGGAGAAGACGAAGAAGTGAAAAAAGCTACTGATGAATTCAATGAAGCCTGGAGGGAAGCTTCTCAACATGAGTCTACTATCAAGCAGGCCTTACATGGAGCTCCTAAGCTGCAAAGGGAAATTGAAGATGTAGAAAGAGCCACGTCTGAATTCATGTCTGCTTGGCAAGCTGCTGCTCAACAAGCATCTAGCATTGGAAGAGTTGTACATAGCAGTAGCAATCATCAGGCTGTTGATCACACTCCCGAAGTGAAAATTGCCACACAACAATTTATGGCCGCTTGGAAAGAAGCTGCTAAGCGAGTGCCCAGAATTGAGTCGTCCATGTACAAAATCTCTGGTACCAAGGCTTCTTCTTCTACTTCTCCTTCAGATTGATCTGTCTCCAAGTTCACCCCTTCAGTCCAAGAAGCAACTGCGGAGTTCCAGAAGGCGTGGAATGCTGCGGCTTCCAGAGCTAGGGAGACGGCATCCAAATCATCTGCTAGGGATGGATCATCAGTGACACAAGACGTTGCTGAAGGGTGGTCATCATCCTCAAAAGCTACAGCTCTTGAGGCTGTGCAGCCCACACCTGAAGTCCAGAGGGCTACAGCATCATTCATGGCTGCATGGAATGCAGCAGCAGAGAAAGCAAATCAAATCCAGTCTCTGTTGGTCAAATCATCCCATCTTGGACAGAAAGTGGAGATTCCACAACAAGCCCAGGAAACAGATGCTGTTCAGAGAGCTACCCAAGAATTCATGGCTACCTGGAATGCAGCAGCCCAGAGCGGAGCTGCTGTCGAGCAGGCTGGTGTTACTCTTCGTCGACAAACCCAAGAAACTGCTGAACTAAAGAAGGCCACAGCGGAGTTCATGTCTGCCTGGCACGCTGCTGCAAGAACAGGTTTCTAAAATTAGGAAGTCAATCCCAGCCTCTACCACTTACATGACTGAGACACCAGTAGCTGTCACCCCAAGTGTCCAGAGTGCCACGGAAGAATTCATGGCTGCCTGGAACGAGGCGGCATCTAGAGTGCCAAAGATCGAAACGACCATGTACAAGCTCTACGGTTCGAGTGCCGGAAGCAGCATCGGCGGAACCTCTGCCAGCGTCGGAGCTTCAGCTTTCGTCGTTGTTATGTCTGAAGTGGATGCTGTCAGGAAGACTTTCATGATCCAAGTTCTGTGAAGCTCAGGAAGCAGCTTTTCATGTCTCTGCAAACCGGGGTGTACTTCCAGTACCCAGAGAAGCAGCAGAGGTTACACCCGTGCATGCCATAGTTTACAACACAGGGACACCTGCTCAGGTGTACACTTTCAATGGTCTTATCTTTGCATCGGTTGTAGTACGGCCAAAGGATGTTGAGGAAATGATTTACTTCTTAATATCTCTTGCATAACTATCCCGAACTAAATAATTAATTTACATTAGTTCAGCATAATCAAACAAATACAGTAGCATGTATACAAGAAGATATGATTTAATCTAATTTCTTTATTACACAAAACATGACTTCACTAGACGGACATCTTAATAGGTGCAAAAAAAAAGCAAAATACAAAACCAAATTTAAAAAATGCAAAACAAAAAGTGGTCACTTAATTACAATTAGACTTGAGGACTGTTTCAATTCAATGAGGTCTGACACGTACTCCTATAACCTTAGACTCCTCCTTTATCCCCCATTCCAACGGCTCCTTTTTCCAAGGACACGGTTGGGTCTAGTGGAACTATCGCTGGTTTCAGGGGGAGGAAGGCCAGGAGTGGACAGGAATCAATTGCCATCTGGCACGTGCTGCAACAACTGTATACTGTGGCAGGTTGTCGTTGAATGAGTTGAATGCTGGGTCACGGTCCATCGCCTTTGTTTCCCCTCCAGACAGGCGAGTCTTGTACGTAAGGTACACAGTTGAGGTGCTATATTGTGGCTTTAGGTCAGGTCATTTTACTCTTGTAAGGAGCGAGTTTGAGACAGGATTTCGTTTAAAGAAAACCTAAAGCGAGGAAACGAGAATAGGATGGGTAACTATACCATATTAGGCCTAAGCTAAAACAAATACAAAAAGAGTGAAAAAAAATTCATCACATTCACCTCTGAGGTAAGATAGTTGAAAAATGCTGTGTAATATGTTGGGAGAAAATACAGCTGCAAAGGGGGAAGTTTTGAAGGGTACAAACTATAAAGGATGCAGCTAATGGTTCAATCCAAGACTGTGATAAATCTATGGATTACCAATTAAATACTATGGATGCAGTCCCATGTGATTAGAAAATTGATCTGCCAAGGTAATCATCCTCTTAAGAAGAAATCCTTTACCATTTTATAATGATAATTGAAGACATTTGTTCAGAAATGTTGGAACTTATTTCCATATACTTATATTTTCCCCATTTTAAATATTAAACTTAGCCGGTGAATATATAATAGCTGACGTCTCCGACGGCCCGACAGATCCAAAAACTCGCGAGCGATCGCCGTGAAGGTTGCGGGTGTGCCCACCAGCGCCGACTATCGGCCAGATACCGCATATACTTGTCAATCACTCCAGTTCTTCTCTGTCGGTCTTGCCGACAAGTTGGTTCCGCTCGCTGTTGACCTCGAGTTTTTCTACCGAATTGGTGAAGTACTTTGTTTTGGTTGTTTTATTGGCGTTCGCTGTGTTGGTGTGTTTCTTCAATAAAACTCTTGAAACCCTTTTTTTGGCTTGTGTTTCTTGTTGATGAATTTGGCTTTGACTTGGATTTTCTTTGGTTGTTCGAAATGGCTGACCCTTCTCCTGTTTATCGCAAGTGTGCGAGAGAATGTAACAAACGTCTTCCTAAGGCCTCTATCGACCCTCATACTGTTTGGTTCTAATTGCCGGGGTAAATCCTGCCAATTAGGAGATCGGTGTGGGGAGTGCGTGGTCTTGTCGGAATTCGAATGGCTTGAGTATGAAAAATATACTCGTAAGCTCGAAAGAGATAGGGTGAGGAGAAGCTCCTCTAGATCTTTGGAATTTCCTCCTCCCATGCCCCTGAACCTAATCCTTCCCCTGTAGTGGTTGTTCCTGAACCCCCTGCTAGCACTCATGAACCGTCTATGCGGGATATGTTTTTAGCGATTCAAGCTTTAGGCGAGAAAGTTGAGTCCTTAGCCTCGGACCGTAATCAGTTAATGTCCGATGTAAAGTTGTTGAAAAGTGGTAAAGCAGAAAATCTATGTGATAAAGTGATAAGTGCGCAAAATGTGTTTAGTGTTGCGACCGAGGGTTCGTCTGTTCGTGCTTGTCGCTCCCCTAGTCCGAGACCTCTTTCAGGCTCCCATGCACCAGGGACAAGTAATGTCGTAGGACTTAAGGGGGCGAGAGGTGTAAACCAGAGTACAGACGTTCCCTCTTTGGTATCAGACGTTTCTCGTCAAGAACGTCCTTACCATAAGACGGGTGAGACTAAGTTCTCCTCGTCCTCTGACGACTTATCGCATAAGAAACCTTGGCGCAAGGTATCTAGGCCCTTAAAGCGAAAGTCAGTCCCTTCAGGACAGGTCCAGCGTCCTGGCTGTAGCCATTGGGACAGCTCTGACCACTTGCAGTCATCGGATGGCTGTTCGCCCGTTAAGCGAAAGCGTAACACGGAGTCCGAGGGTCTCGGTAGAGGCAATGTTTTGCCAGCGCAGACGTTACCGACGTCACGGCCCGTTCCGACTCCTGTTGACCCGAAGTGGGTTGTCCTGCGGGACATGCAGTCTAAGCTTTCTTCTCTTATGGAAGATTATGAGCATGGACAGGTTCACGATGATCCTTTGCTTGCGGTTCGCCAGTGCGATGAACGTGACTCTGGCCTTCAGCCGCCTAAACGAGTGTTTTCTCGTCCGTTTGGTGTTAGTACTAGCGTTTCTAGTGCTTTGAAACGCGATGCTAGTCGTGTTCCTCGTCTTTCACGTCAGTTACGTGACGTGGAACCCCCCTTGCTACAGTCTCGGACTGACGTTCAGCAGCTGCCACCGCAGCCCCGCACTGACGTTCGCCGACCGACTCCGTTGCCTCGCCGTGACGTTGAGCGTCTGTCACCGCAGTCGGAAGTTGTTTTGCCTGCTCAGACCCTGCAGTCAATGCAGTCTCGATGTATCTGTACAAATTATGTCCTGCATGGACAAAGCTATCCGTGATGGCTCTAATGAACTCGCTGCTACGTTTACGGCAGGAGTCCTTAAGAAGAGGGAGACTCTTTGTTTGTTCCTGTCTGCAGGAGTAACTCCCTGTCAAAGGTCGGAGCTACTCTTTGCGCTGTTATCATCTGCCTTATTCCCCCAGCAGTTGATTAAGGATATCGCAGCGTCGCTAGTACAAAAGGATACCCATGACTTGATGGCTACGTCATCTCGTAAGGCTGCTCCTTCTTCATCCTCTTATGTCGTTAGACCTAAGTTCGACACTCCAGCGACGAGGTTTATCCCGCCCTTTCGTGGCAGAGCTCCCAGTAAGGGAAGCGCTCGTACCGATAGTAAGAGAGGTAAGAGGAGAGGATCTAAGTCCTCCCGTGGCAGAGTCTGACTGCCCACGTCCTCAGACAGCGGTAGGGGCCAGATTAACCAACTTCTGGCAGGCCTGGGAGAAGAGGGGTGCAGACCGGGAGTCTGTTTTGTTGCTAAAGGAGGGGTACAAAATACCTTTTGTACGGAGACCTCCTCTGGTAAAAGTCCCTATAGACCTCTCTCCCAGGTATCGAGAGGAGTCAAGGAGACAGGCACTACAGCTGCAGGTGTCTCAGTTGCTAGAGAAGGGAGCGGTGGTGAAAGTCTCGGACCTTCAATCACCGGGGTTTTACAACCGTCTCTTCCTAGTTCCAAAGCATACAGGAGGTTGGAGGCCGGTGCTGGATGTCAGTGCTCTCAACGTTTTTGTTGTCAAAACAAAATTTACGATGGAGACCACCAAGTCCGTCCTAGCAGCAGTCAGAGAGGGAGACTGGATGGTCTCTCTCGACCTGCAGGATGCGTACTTCCACATTCCTATACACCCGGATTCTCAACCGTATCTGAGGTTTGTATACAGGAATGTGGTGTACCAATTCCAAGCACTGTGCTTTGGCCTCAGCCCTGCTCCTCTTGTTTTTACGAGGCTCATGAGAAATGTAGCAAAATTTCTACATTTGTTGGGGATTCGAGCCTCCCTGTACCTGGACGACTGGCTGCTCAGAGCGTCGTCCCGTCATCGCTGTCTGCAGGACCTTCAATGGACGTTGGATCTTGCAAAGGAGTTGGGACTGTTGGTGAACATAGAGAAGTCTCAGCTGACTCCCTCCCAAACGATTCTCTATTTGGGGATGGAGATACAGAGTCTAGCTTTTCGGGCTTTTCCGTCTGCCACCAGGATAGAGCAAGCCTTGCTCAAAGTCCGTCTCATGCTGGAGAAAGACCATTGCTCTGTGAGAAGTTGGATGAGCCTCCTAGGGACGCTATCATCCCTGGAACAGTTTATCTCTCTAGGGAGACTTCACCTTCGCCCTCTCCAGTTCCATTTAGACTCCCATTTGAACAAGAACAAAACTTTGGAGGCGGTCTCGATCCCGATCTCCGAACCAGTCAAGACTTGCCTGAGCTGGTGGGACAGCAATATACGTCTTCGAGAAGGTCTGTCCCTGGCAGTCAAGAACCCAAACCACGTGTTATTTTCAGACGCGTCGGATTTGGGTTGGGGAGCGACTCTGGACAGTCTGGAATGTTCGGGTCTTTGGACGACAGAGCAGAGGAGCCTTCACATCAACTGCAAGGAGCTGTTGGCTGTTCACTTAGCGCTGACAAGTTTCGAGAGTCTTCTTCGAAACAAGGTGGTAGAAGTGAATGCGGACAACACCACGGCCTTGGCGTATATCTCCAAGTAAGGAGGCACTCACTCCCACGCTCTGTTCGTCATCGCAAGGGACCTCCTCATCTGGTCAAAAGATCGAGGCATCTCACTGTTGACGAGGTTCGTCCAAGGGAAATTGAATGTCTTGGCGGACTGTCTCAGTCGGAAGGGTCAGGTGATCCCTACAGAATGGACCCTCCACAAGGATGTATGCAAGAGTCTTTGGATGACTTGGGGTCAGCCCACCATAGACCTCTTTGCAACCTCACTGACCAAAAGGCTCCCAACCTATTGCTCTCCAGTCCCAGATCCAGAGGCGGCCCACATAGATGCCTTTCTGTTGGACTGGTCTCACCTGGACGCTTACGCATTTCCGCCGTTCAAGATCGTCAACAAGGTGTTGCAGAAGTTCGCCTCTCACGAAGGGACAAGGTTGACATTGGTTGCTCCCCTCTGGCCCGCGAGAGAGTGGTTCACAGAGGTACTTATATGGCTGGTAGACGTCCCAAGGAGTCTACCCTTACGGATGGATCTCTTACGGCAACCGCACGTAAGGAGACTTAATCAAAGCCTCCCCGCGCTTCGTCTGACTGCCTTCAGACTATCGAAAGACTCTCAAGAGCTCGAGGCTTTTCGAAGGAGGCAGCCAGAGCGATCGCGAGGGCTAGGAGATCATCTACTATCAAGGTCTACCAGTCGAAGTGGGAGGTATTTAGAGAGTGGTGCAAGTCCTCCTCTATTTCCTCTTCCAGTACCTCTGTAGCGCAGATTGCGGACTTTCTCCTGCATCTGAGAAATGTTCGCTCCCTCTCTGCTCCCGCCATTAAAGGCTACAGGAGCATGTTGGCCTCTGTTTTCAGACATAGAGGCTTGGATCTGTCAAATAACAAAGATCTCCAAGACCTCCTTAGGTCTTTCGAGACCTCTAAGGAGCGTCGTATGTCAACTCCTGCTTGGAATTTGGACGTGGTCCTGCAGTTCCTGATGTCAGACAGGTTTGAGCCATTACATTCAGCCTCCCTGAAGGATCTCACCCTCAAGACACTTTTTTTAGTGAGCTTGGCTACAGCTAAAAGGGTCAGTGAGATCCATGCCTTAAGTAAGAACATCGGCTTCTCTACAAATAAAGCTATATGTTCTCTTCAGCTTGGTTTTTTGGCCAAGAACGAACTGCCTTCTCGTCCTTGGTCTAAATCCTTTGAAATACCTAGTCTGTCAGAAATCGTAGGTAATGAAGTTGAAAGAGTGCTGTGCCCAGTTAGAGCTCTTAAGTTTTACTTAGCTCGAACTAAACCTATACGAGGTGGTTCTGAGACCTTATGGTGCTCCGTTAAGAAGCCCTCATTGCCCATGTCTAAAAATGCGTTATCGTACTTTATTAGATTTTTAATCCGGGAAGCACATTCTCATTTAAATGAGAAAGATCGTTGTTTGCTTAAGTTCAAGACTCACGAAGTGAGAGCAATAGAGACTTTGGTGGCTTTTAAGCAAAACAGATCTCTTCGAAGTATTATGGACGCGACCTTTTGGAGGAGCAAGTCAGTGTTCGCTTCATTTTACTTAAAAGACGTCCAGACTCTTTATGAGGACTGCTACACCCTGGGTCCATTCGTTGCAGCGAGTGCAGTAGTGGGTGAGGGTTCTACCACTACATTCCCTTAATCCCAATATCCTTTTAATCTTCTCTTGAAATGTTTTTTAATCTTGTCTTGGGTTGTTCGGAAGACTAGGAAGTCTTTCGCATCCTTTTTGATTTGGCGGGTGGTCAAATGTTGTTTCTTGAGAGCGCCCAGATTAAGGGTATTGATGAGGTCCTGTTATAGGGGTGTTCGCCCTGGATATAACAGCTCCTGGAAGTCTTTCAGCATCCTGGAAGGATGGCTGGGCTTCGTGAGGAAAGCGGACTAATGAGGCAGAGTAATCATCAGAGTCAGCTTCCTTATCAGGTACCTATACTTAAGTTGGTTTTTTATGAAATATTTGTCGAAAAACTCTTGAGCATATACGCCTTTATTGTATTAATACTGGTCTCTACCCACCACCATGGGTGTGAATCAGCTATTATATATTCACCGGCTAAGTTTAATATTTAAAAATGATATTTTCCTTATAAAATAAATTTTTGAATATACAGTACTTACCCGGTGAATATATAAATTAAAGGCCCTCCCTTCCTCCCCGATAGAGACCCAGCGGACTGAGAAGAACTGGAGTGATTGACAAGTATATACGGTATCTGGCCGATCGCTCGCGAGTTTTTGGATCTGTCGGGCCGTCGGAGATGTCAGCTATTATATATTCACCGGGTAAGTATATTCAAAAATTTATTTTATAAGGAAAATATAATTTTCAATATTAAACTTAGCCGGTGATCATATAGCTGTCAGCTCTGCTGCCCGACAGAAAAACCTAAGGACAAAATACGCCAGCGATCGCTATACAGGTGGGGGTGTACATCAACTGCGCCATCTGTCGAGCAGGTACTCAAGTACTCCATGTCAACACAGAACCAATTTTCTCTCTGTCGTGCCACTGGCAAGACCTACTAAATACGCTGTTACTAACTGGATTTGTTTTCACAACTATTTGGTGAAGTACACTATTCCAGTTTTGAGCTTTCGCTATGCAGGGGTTTTATCTTCATCTCAAAACTTGAACTCGTTTTGGATAGATTTAATTATGGTGACAAAGAGAGTATGGACTCTCTTTCACTTTTAAATGGCCGACCCTTCCCTTAGACGGAAGTGTGTTTAAGTTTTTAGTAATTTTGCTTAACACGTTATAGATCTATATATTTTATATCTCTCCGCCTTTATTAGGCCTCTTCGATTAACTTTCCATTTATTATAAACATATAAAAATAAATTTTTATGTTTTGTTTATATGCGACCTTTCCTGATAGTAGGCGGTCCTAACTTGGAACCGAAGTTAATCAACGTTGAGCCCGTTATATCGTATTTAGCCTTTAAAGAATTTAAAACTTTTTAAATTTAATGTTTTATGAAAGAATTTCTTTGATAGTCTCGTACTGTTTTCAAAGATGAACTAACGTTTAGTTTTTTAGACTACGCAGTTGTTGACTTTCAGGACGTTCAACATGCGCTCTATCGTTACGATAGAGAGAGAGTGTATCACGGTTTCACTTTGCAGTAAGAGTAAACCGATTCTGACGTTTCGTTCATTCTTTCTTAGCTTAAATGGTTTAAATTCTAAATTAAAGGAACTTTTTATTTGGAAAACCTTTCAGTTTTTTCCTTTAGCCAAATAACATGTTTTGACGATATATAATTGGGCTCTTCTCTCAGGTGCGGAATCAAGAGAGAAAGAGAGAGAGAGATAGAGACGGAGGGAGAGAGAGGAGAGAAAACGTTCCGTTCAAGCGGGTAACGTTTCTCGTGTTACTCTCCTCCCTAGTCGCTGTACGGGGAAGAAGGTAAAACGTTTCTAGGGTTTTATTCTTGTCCCCAGGCTGTGTGCGGTGAGAGATTGTAAACGTAGTTTATTTGAACTAGTGTTTAGTCTCTTTCCCAGCCACTGAATTCTTTATCTTTATATATGTTTTCTGTTGCATTATACGACTGTTTTCGCAATTACTACCTTTTAATGAAGGGTAGGATTGCATGTTTCAGGTAGAAATCAGTAAAAGTTTCGATTTCAGTGAAATAAGTGCAAAACAGAAAATCGAAGTGATAAAGTGATATGCGCAAAGTGTTACAGTGTTGCGTCCGAGGGTCCGTCTGTTCGTGCCTGTCGTTCACCTAGTCCGGGACCTCTTGCAAGCTCCCAAGCCCAGGGGAGAAGTAATGTCGAACGACTTATGGGTTCGTCAGGCCTTGATCAACGAACAGACGTTTTCCCTCCGTGGTTTCGGGCGTATCTACCCAAGATCGCCCCACCCACGCAAAGACGAGAGAGCCCATTTACTTCTCGTCTGCGGAAGAGGTTTCTCGTAAGAAACCTTGGACCAAGGTCTCGCAGCTTATTAAGCGCAAGTCGGTCCCTTCCGCGCAAGTCCAACGGCCCAGGTGTAGCCACTGGGTCAGTTCGGACTCGCTGCAGTCTTCCGATGACTGCACACCTCCTAAGAGAGGCAAAGCGGTACCGCAACAGGCAGTAACACCGTCTGTTGCCGCACCTGCTGCTGTAGACCCTAGTGGTCTTTGCTACAGTCTATGCAGACACAGTTAGCATCTTTTATGCAGGAGTATCGTGCGGAGAAGGTTGACGCTGCACCCGTTAGCCTACAACCAACCACGGTTGTGCGTGCAGTAGACGCTGACACTACCTGCTCCCGCACTCTGCCTGTGAGAGTTCCACCACCCATGCGCAGTGTACCCTGCCAGCCGCACGTTGACGTTCACAGACGCACGCTACCCTCCGTTGACGTTCGCGAGTTACCACAACAACAGGAGGGTGGAGTTAAGTTGCTTTGTTTTGACGCTGTGCTTCAACCTCCGCAACCCACTGTGGTTACCGCTACTCGCCCGCAGCAGACTAGTCAGTCAGTAGAGGCTTTGCTTCCCCACACAGCTATGGTTGTTGCCAGCTCACAGACTGTCAAGCAGTTACATGACGTTGCCTTCTGGTCTGCTACTAATGCACCAGTGCTGTATGTCCTCACGCACCTGTTGTGGTTGACAGTTCAGTTTTTGACAGTTCACAGACTGTCAAGCAGTTACATAACGTTGCCTTCTGGTCTGCTGCTAATGCACCAGTGAGACCCTCACTGAGATAACCTAGCTTTTCTCGGACAAGGTTCCTGTAGATGAGAAAGTGCTGTTCTCCCTCCTACTGATATTCCTTTGAGGACTCTGTCATTTGGAGAGGAGCCTTAAGCTGCTTAGCCTCCTATGGACTTTAATTAAATCATGATGATTTTTTAAGGATCTTCGTCCGGATCTTGTAACTGCTGCTCCTCGTTCGCCTAACGTCAGAACTTACACTAGGCCTAGCTACTTCGAAGCCGTTGTTGTTAAGCTAGTGCTCTCTCGCTCTCCTAGAGAGCGTTACGTTGGCTAGGCGACTGGTTTTTGCACCAGGAGGAGTTTTAGGGATACAGCCTTTGATTTCCCTTCTTTTAAACTGGCTTATAGAGCGAGAGTCTGATAGGACACGAGAGAAGTTCTCGGCTTGGGAGTTCATGCCTCTGCCCAGGTAGACTTCTCAATTCTGGTAGACTCGCCCTGGCGCCTAGCCAGGAGACGCTCCAAGTTGTTTACAGGTCAACTTCTCAACTTTTGTCGAGCCTTTGAAGTTTTGCTGTACTATTATGTCACACATAACAAGGCTTCCAGGGATGGTAAATGGTTCCGCCTCAGTCGCTAACCCCGTCTGTTGCCACACCTGCTCCCGTAGACCCTAAATGGGCTTTGCTGCAAGACATGCAGTCCAAGCTTGTGTCCTTGATAGAGGACTTAAATACGGAGAAGAACCTTCTGGCCAACAACCTTCCAACCGGTTGGTTGTGCGCCCTGTTGACGCTGAGGTAACCTACTCGCGTCTGCCAGTTGAGGTGGTTCCTCCACCGATGCGACCCAGTGTGGGTTGCCAGTCGCACGTTGACGTTAAGCGACGCTCGGAGGTGGTTGTTGACGTTCAGTGTGTCACTAGGAAGACGTTCAACAACCAGCAGAGGTGACTTGTTGTGACGCAGTGCGTCAACCTCAGCAACCCGGTAGGGTGTTGACTGCACAACCCAGACAGTCTAGACAGTTTCGGGTTGACGCTGTACTTCCTCGCGCACCCATGGTTGTTGACAGTTCACAGACTGTGCAGCAGTACCATGATATTGCGTCCGGCTCCGTCACGCATCCACCAGTGCGACCGGATTCAGCGAGTCAGACGTTGCCCACTCCGTTGCCGTTTCCTCATCAGTTTCGGATGAGGAACCCTCTGATGAGGACGTTGCTGAACAAGACGATCAACCCCCAGCCCTGCTATCCATCCAGATGATGCTGAAGAAGGAACGCTGCCTAGTCAGGCTGTGGATGAGTCTGGTAGGGACACTGTCATCCGTGGATCAATTTGTGTCACTAGGAAGACTACACCTCCGTCCTCTTCTATACCATCTAGCTTTTCACTGGAAAAAGGACAAGACGCTAGAAGCGGTCTCGATCCCGGTTTCCGGAAAGATAAAGTCTGGTCTGACTTGGTGAAAGGACTATATCAACCTTAGAGAGGGTCTTCCCCTGACTGTTCAGACTCCCAACCACGTTCTCTTCTCGGACGCATCGGACGTAGGCTGGGGTGCGACATTAGATGGTAGGGAATGCTCGGGAATATGGAACTCGAGTCAAAGGACAATGCATTTCAACTGCAAGAAGCTACTGGCAGTACGTCTGACCTGGAAAAGCTTCAGGTCTCTCCTTCAAGGCAAAGTGGTGGAGGTGAACTCGGACAACACCACGGCTTTGGCGTACATCTCCAAGCAAGGAGGGACCTACTCTCTGACATGGTACGAGATCGCAAGGGACCTCCTCACCTGGTCAAAAGGTCTAGACATTTCACTAGTAACGAGGTTCATCCAAGGCAACTTGAATGTCATGGCAGATTGTCTCAGTCGGAAGGGACAAATAATTCCAACAGAATGGACCCTCCACAAGGATGTATGCAAGAGACTTTGAGCCACCTGGGGCCAGCCAACCATAGATCTCTTCGCAACCTCGATGACCAAGAGGCTCCCAATATTTTGCTCACCAATCCCGGACCCAGCAGCAGTTCATATAGATGCCTTTCTACTAGATTGGTCACATCTAGATCTATATGCATTCCCTCCGTTCAAGATTGTCAACAAGGTACTGCAGAAGTTCGCCTCTCACGAAGGGACAAGGTTGACGCTAGTTGCTTCCCTCTGGCCCGCGAGAGAATGGCTCACCGAGGTACTTCGATGGCTAGTAGAAGTTCCCAGAACACTTCCCCTAAGGGTGGACCTTCTACGTCAGCCACGCGTAAAGAAGGTACACCAAGGCCTCCACGCTCTTCGTCTGACTGCCTTCAGACTATCGAAAGACTCTCGAGAGCTAGAGGCTTTTCGAAGGAGGCAACCAGAGCGATTACTAGAGCAAGGAGAACATCCACCCTTAGAGTCTACCAATCGAAGTGGGAAATCTTCCGAAACTGGTGCAAGTCAGTATCCGTATCCTCGACCAGTACCTCTGTAACTCAAATAGCTGACTTTCTCTTATATCTGAGGAAAGAACGATCTCTTTCAGCTCCCACTTTCAAGGGTTACAGAAGCATGTTGGCACCAGTCTTCCGTCACAGAGGCTTAGATCTTTCCAACAATAAAGATCTACAGGACCTCCTTAAGTCTTTTGAGACTACGAAGGAGCGTCGTTTGGTTACACCTGGTTGGAATTTAGAAGTGGTACTAAGATTCCTTATGTCAGACAGGTTCGAACCGCTACAATCAGCCTCCCTGAAAGATCTCACCTTTAAGACTCTTTTCCTGATATGCTTAGCCACAGCTAAAAGAGTCAGTGAGATTCATGCCTTCAGTAAGAACATCGGATTCTCATCCGAAACGGCTACATGTTCTACAACTTGGTTTTCTAGCCAAACACGAGCTGCCTTCTCGGCCTTGACCAATATCGTTCGATATTCCAAACTTATCGTATGGTTGGAAATGAACTAGAAAGAGTCTTATGTCCTGTAAGAGCTCTTAAGTTCTATTTAAAAACCTTTACGAGGCCCGTCTGAAGCTTTATGGTGTTCAGTTAAGAATCCATCTTTGCCTATGTCAAAGAATGGTTTATCCTATTTTATCAGACTGTTAATACGAGAAGCTCATTCCCATCTGAATGAGGAAGACCAAGCTTTGCTGAAGGGAAGGACACACGAAGTTAGAGCTGTCGCAACTTCCGTGGCCTTTAAACAAAATAGATCTCTGCAAAGTATATTCGACGCAACCTATTGGGAAAGCAAATCAGTGTTCGCGTCTTTTTATCTTAAGAATGTCCAGTCTCTTTACGAGAACTGCTACACTCTGGGACCATTCGTAGCAACGAGTGCAGTAGTGGGTGAGGGCTCAACCACTACAATTCCCTAATTCCATAACCTTTTTTAATCTTTCTCTTGAAATGTTTTATTATTGTTTTTGGGTTGTCCGGAAGGCTAAGAAGCCTTTCGCATCCTACTTGTTTTGGCGGGTGGTCAAAGTCATTTCTTGAGAAGCGCCTAGATTAGAGGTTTTGATGAGGTCTTTTAGTATGGGTTGCAACCCTTCATACTTCAGCTCCTAGGAGTCGCTCAGCATCCTATGAGGATCGCGAGGCTCAGTAAGGAAGACGTACTTAAAGAGGCAGAGTAATTGTTCAAGTCGACTTCCTTACCAGGTACTTATTTATTTTATGTTTGTTATTTTGAATAACTGCTAAAATGAAATACAAAATACTTAGCTCATAATAATGTCAACATGTAATGCTGGTCTCTACCCACCCCCCTGGGTGTGAATCAGCTATATGATCACCGGCTAAGTTTAATATTGAAAAATGTTATTTTCATTAGTAAAATAAATTTTTGAATATACTTACCCGGTGATCATAGATTAAAGGACCCTCCCATCCTCCCCAATAGAGACCCAGTGGGCCGAGGAGAAAATTGGTTCTGTGTTGACATGGAGTACTTGAGTACCTGCTCGACAGATGGCGCAGTTGATGTACACCCCCACCTGTATAGCGATCGCTGGCGTATTTTGTCCTTAGGTTTTTCTGTCGGGCAGCAGAGCTGACAGCTATATGATCACCGGGTAAGTATATTCAAAAATTTATTTTACTAATGAAAATAACATTTTTTCAGTTTTGCTTTCTGATAGATACCTGGAATGAAATTCTGTTTCCGTCTCTTATTCTAAAGTCTAGAATTGTGAAAGGAATGCAGCGATGTTAGGCAGTATAGATATTCCAGGGTCCATACCAGGCCACTTTATCCAGTGCAGTATGAAGCTGATGACGTCGACCGTAACGTTCCTACCGTGGATGGTCATGGCACGTTTCGTGACTTGGGTATTATCGTTGATATTACAGTACAGCAAAACTACAGAGGACAACTGCCGACAAACACATCGCAGTGGCGAAGATTTATATCACATGGGATGGACCAACCTACTCAGGAGGAGTTCACTTACCTGATTAACAAGATGAATGTCCAAAAGTGGATCTTCTCTAGAAAATGTCACGTAAAGTGTTTGCCCAGCAACCTGCGTGGTCCGGGCAAAGGCAATTGATTTCAAAGGGTTAATACCCTGGGCAGGCCTTAGTTATGCACCTGCCAATGATTGGTTTGAGTCCTAGTGATCTCCCGTGTGTATATTCAACTCACTATTTCATTTGCGATCATGTCAAGAGGTACAGTGTTATCCCGGCGATGATGAAGTAGTGAAACTATCTTGGAAAAAAACGGTAATAGCCACCTAAGACCTACAACTAATATAATAAATGTTAATAATAATAAAGTCAAAATTCACTTACGTTGATGCAGCCCAAGTGCCCAGATTCATTACCGTCGTATAAGCAAATTGGGTGAGCTTCATATCCGGGGAAAGAACTAAGGAAATGTAGGCTATAGGCTACAGTGAGGGCCTGGTTTAAAAGAGACGTTTTCCGTGAAAGACAGTGTGAAATTGAATGGCATTTTGTAAGAATATTATTATATGAATATATAACGAAATTCATGTACTGTAGTTGTGAACTGTGAATAAGTTGAGAATCTTGTTAAGATTACTACACCTAGAGAGTTATGGGTTACTTTGACTGGCCAGACAGTACTACATTGGATCCTTCTCTCTGGTTACAGTTCATTTTCCCTTTGCCTACAAACAGACCGAATAGTCTGGCCTAGTCTTTACATATTCTACTGTCCTCATACATCTGACAACACTGAGATTACCAAACAATTCTTCTTCACCCTAGGGGTTACTGCACTATAATTGTTCAGTGGCCACTTTGCTCTTAGTAAGGGTAAAAGAGATTCTTTAGCAATGGTAAGCAGCTCTTCTAGGACACTCCAAAATCAAACTGTTGCTATGGTCTTCCATTGCCTTGGGTTAGAGTTCTCTTGCTTGGGGGTACACTCAGGCATGCTGTTCTATCTTATATCTCTTCCTCTTTTTCAAGTTTTTATAGTTTACATAAAATATGAAAGATCGCATTAAATGTTGTTACTGTTCTAAAAATATTTTTATATTGTTCATTACTCCTCTTGTAGTTTATTTATTAACTTGTTTTCTGTAATCACTGGGATATTTTTCCCTGTCAGAGCCCATGGGCTTAGAGCCTCCTGCTCTTCCAACTGGGTTGTAGCTTAGCTTACGATAATAATAATAATGATAATAATAATAACTTATATAAACTTAGAAATGTCGTCTTGTTGAAAATGATCTTTAAAACCATGTTATTAAGAAATTAGTGATTAATTTATATCATAAATAGAGTACATCGTTGCAATTAATATGTATTGCAAACGGACGGTAATTCTCTTGTGATATCACTCACAGAAATACCATACAGTAGGAAGCTGCCGGAGGGATCTTCCATCAGGACGACATGGCTTGAGCCCAAAAATTTATCTAAAATATAATTGTTCCAACACAGTTACTTACCTAGAACTACCTTCTTAGGAGTTACTGGCTAACTCTACCTAACCAACCAGCTTTTTGTATAGTTTATCTCCCTCTTCTCGTTTTCTACGGGGTCAACCTCTGGCAGTGTGGTACATGCCCGAGGCGACCCCGGGGTCAGGCAGCGTGATCTCTCAGGTCGAGTCTCCAGTAAGTTTCGTTGGAATAGGTATTACTAGATCCTGCAGGTTCTCGGGGAAGGATGGGAGGGCCATAACCCGAAGGTAGTTCTAGGTAAGTATGTTAGGAAAAATACAAATTACTTAAAAATTTGTGATTTGTTCCAACACGGTTACTTACCTAGAACTACCTTCTTAGGAGACTTACACTTTAGGAGGTGGGAGTGTCCTGCAGGAATCAGGATTCGACGGGGAGGCACGCGAGAGAGGGAACCTCTAAGGAGGGCTTGATTCTAAGACCACTTGAAAACTGCACGAAAAGTAGGGGAAAACTATCCAAAAAACTCACTAGTGTCTAAATGTCTTACCTTTTTCAAAACCAATTTCTTGAAGGTTATACCTTTCTGTGATTAAGGTCTTCTCCTCATCTTCCTGGCCCGTTCGATCTGGGGAAGGAAGGAAAAAGTGGAGGGGTGGGGGGTAAGGTTAAGGAAGGAACTAGTGTCTCTTGGCATTAACACCCCCGGTTACCCTGTGGCTATGACCTTAGATCTCTTGAAGGGCCGACACGATCGGGCCAATAGAAAATTTCTCCAAGGATTTTCTCATACAATCTTTTAGATAATGTTCCGTGAAGGTGGACTGTCTAGACCAGGTCACAGCCTTCAGGATCTTACCCACAGCCATGTTCTTCTGGAAAGCCAGAGAGGTGCTCAGAGCCCTGATATCATGAGGTCTCGGTTTTCCAGGTAGAGGGGTCCCAGAAGCCTCGTAGGTTCTCTTTATCACTTGTCTCAGCCAAAAAGAGATGGAATTTTTCGAGACTGGTTTCTTCACTCGTCCTGTTGAGATGAATAAATTTTTTATCTGAGGGCGGCAATCTTCAGTCCTCTCCAGGTATTTTCTTATAGTTCGTACGGGACATAAGAGGAGATCCTTAGGGTTGCCGGATCGAGGGATGGCTGGCACCGAAAAACCCTCGAATTGAGGATCCCAACACGCTGGGTTCTGCGTTTTCGCCACAAAACTAGGGACGAACCTAAAGACAACTTCCCTCCACCCTTTGGAGTGTGAGACCTCGAGGCCAGGGCTAAAAGAAAAGCTGTTTTAAGGGTGAGTTCTCTGTCTAAAATGTCCCTGAGAGGTTCGAAGGGCAGTTCTGACAGAACTTTGAGGACTCTTGCCAAGTCCCACTGCAGAACCCGTACCTCCTGGGGGGGGGACATGATTGCTCAAAACTATGGATGAGCATCGAGATGTGCCTCAAGGCTCCCAAGTTAATGCCTCTAAGGAGGAAGACTTGACCTAGGGCTGCTCGAACTCCCTTGATGGCTGGGATGGACGAACCCACGTCGTCTCTCAGGTACACCAGAAAGTCTGCAATGTCCTGGATCGTCGCTCCTAAGGGCCTGATGTTTTTGGATGCACACCACTTCAGGAAGACTGCCCACTTCGCCTGGTAGACAACTGCCGAGGAACGCCGTAGATACCCAGACATCCTTGTCGCGGTTCTCGATGAGTATCCTTCTTTCTTCAGGAGCTTCTCGATAACCTCCACGCGTGAAGGCGGAGGGATCGAGGGTTTTCGTGCCACATGTGAAAGTGAGGTTGTCGCAGGAGGTCTGGCCTGTCCGGAAGCGGCCAAGGAGGACGAAGAGCTAATTCCTTTAGGTCTGCGAACCAGTCTCTCTCCGGCCATCAGGGCGCTACTAAAGTCATCGACAGGTTGGACGACCTTCTCACTCTGTTCAGCACTTGCCTGATCAAACTGAAGGGAGGGAAGGCGTACACATCGAGACTGTCCCAGGTATGTTGGAAGGCGTCCTCGAACGCTGCTGACGGATCTGGGATTGGAGATCAGGACACGGGGAGTTGGGCATTCAGACGTGTGGCGAACAAGTCTATCACTGGGGAGCCCCACAGTAGGATGACTGCTCAAGCTACCTCCGGGTGTAGGGTCCACTCCGAACCTATCACCTGACCCGCCCTGCTGAGGCCGTCGGGCATCACGTTCCTCTTTCCTGGAATGAACCTTGCCGTCAGTTCCAACCCTTCTTCTGTGGCCCACTCCAACAGTTCCGTGGCTAGGGCGCAGAGGACCTTTGACTTCATGCCTCCCTGCTTCTTTACATACGCCACTACTGTGGCGTTGTCGCACATTAACGCCACAGTGTTCCCTCGCAGTAAGTGTACGAACTGTCGACACGCCCTTAGAACTGCTATCATCTCCAGGATGTTTATATGGAGAGACGCCTCCTCGCTGGACCACAGCCCTTTTGCTGATTTTCCCAGCAGGTGCGCTCCCCAGCCCTCCTTCGATGCGTCCGTGAACAACAACATCTCCGGGGGTCGTAGGCGAAGGGCATTCCCTTCTCCGTGTTTGACCTGATGCTCCACCAAAGAAGGGTCTCTCTCGTCTTCGGGAGGACTGGCACTACTTTGTGGGGTTCCTTGCCTTGGACCCACGACTCCTTTAGATTCCACTGTACCGGGCAGAGCCTGAGTCTCCCTTGCGGTACTAATTTTTCCAGGGAAACCAGGTGACCCAGTAACTTCTGCCAGTCCTTGGCCCTCCTGGGTTGTCCCGTCAGGAAGGGTTGAAGGATACGTTCCAGGTTGGCCAACCTTTCTTCTGAGGGGAAGGCCCTTACTAACTGGGTGTCCAGGACCATCCCCAAGTAAGTCATCCTGGTGCTGGGGACTAGCTGGGACTTCCCTAGGTTGACCGTGATCCCTAACACCTTGCAGAGGTCGAGCAACATATCGCCTTGCTCCTTCAGTTGTTCCCTTGAGGCCAAAAGCAACAACCAGTCGTCCAGGTACCTGATTAGTCAAATTCCTTTCTCGTGTGCCCACGCCGAGATCGAGGCGAACACTCTCGTGAACACTTGCGGGGCCGTCGAGAGGCCGAAGCACAGGGTCTTGAACTGCAGGACCCTGGACTCCCACTTGATCCTGAGGAACTTCCTGCTGGAGGGGTGTACAGGGATTTGAAAGTAGGCATCCTTGAGGTCGAGAGACATGAGGAAATCCCCCTCCCTCAAGGCTGCGATCACTGTCTTGGGGGTATCCATCTTGAATTCCGTCTTTGAGACGAACTTGTTGAGGGCTGAGAGATCTATGACTGGCCTCCACCCTCCTGTCGATTTTTCCACCAGGAAGAGCTTGCTGAAGAAACCCGGGCCGGGGTTCTCCACTGTCTCCAAAGCTCCCTTGTTGTTCATGGTCGCTACTTCCTCTTGTAGCGCCAACTTCTTCAAGGGGTCCTTTGGAACCAGCCAATCGGCCCTCTGGGCTGGGATGAGAGGGGGAGGCTCTTCCAGGAACGGGAGTCTGTAGCCCTCCTTCAGGACCGTCACCGTCTAGGGATCCGCACCGAGATCCCGCCATGCTTGCCAAAAATGTCTGAGGCATCCCCCTACTAGGGGCTCCTGCGGGAGTAGGGGGCCTCTCCTCCTACCTTCTCCTGGAGGAGTGGCCAGATCTACCTCTCCTAGCGTTACCATAGGAGGGTCTGTAGGCTGACTGAGGGCCTGCCGTGGTCCTACGGGTGGGCTGTTGCGAGGCTTGAAGCCAAGGGGCTGAAGGTAGTTCTCTTCTGGGAAGCAAGGGTGTGGTCTGTGAGGAGTGAGGGACGTCCGTTGGAGCTCTCCTAAACGTGGTCTTCCTCATAGGCGGGGGCCTAGGATCCGTCTCTCTCTCTTTCCTCACCTTCTCCACAGTATCCTCTACCAACTTGATGGGGAAAATGTCATTCCCCCACACGGAGGAATTTCTCAGTCTCCTTGCTTCCCTGTCAGGCAACTTCCGCATTAGTTTGCTCAAAACAGTACAGTATCTCTTTTCCTCAGGACCCAGTTCGAAGCTACTGTCAGAGACTGGGACGATAAGAATTTGAAAGCCTTGCCCCCAGAACTAACAATGTCCCGCAGCATGGCCTGATTTTCTGGAAGGGAGAGGTCGTGGGATGCTTGAAACCCCACCAAAGCGCACGACCACCAATCCAACCAGGAGGACACATAGACCAGGTCCTGAGCTATGTCCTCCATCATAGATGCTTCCGTCGGGGAAAAGCACACGGGGGCCGTGGATGCCCTGTCTTCCGAGGTTCCCTGGTTCAGCGCGGACACCGCTGCTTCCACTGCACGGGGACCGCCGCGATGCCCTTCGGGAACGTAAAAACGTTTCTGGGATTTTAGGCCCAGAAGAAGTTTGGAGGAACTCTGACTTCTGGGGGCCTCTGCTAGTCCTGCCAAGTATTCATCGATCTGTTCCATCCCCAGCTTTACGTCTTGAGCGAGAGGGAGAGACAGAGATGGCTTTTATTGTATCGGACTGTTGATCATCCTGGACAGTCCGGAAAGTACTGCCTTTGCAGCTAAGGGCTTGGGCTCATCCAGCCGGTGGTGTCTTAGGATTAGGGCCAGTACCTTACGGTAGGAGGAGATATCGTCCGTTGAGCACTCCCCTCCTTCCACCAGGTCTTCCGTCACCAGTTCCTCCGTACGGGGGTAAGCCGTGACGGTGGGAAAAACAACGCCCGACGGTCCTGCCAGTGGTACGGGCTGCCCCGTGGGGATGAAGGCATCCGTCATGGGAGTACCATCGTCCTCCAAGCCTGCCAGGGGTATGGTCTGCCCCGTGGATACAAAGGCATCCGTCATGGGAGTACCTTGTTCCACGGGGGGCTCTGTGGATGGGGAATCCATGCGGACCGACGGGCGCCCTTGGTGCTTAAGGAAGGCCTCCAAGGTGCCCGTGGTCGACGCTAAGCCTTCCTTCATACTCCTTATATCCTTCCTAAGGGAAGAAGGGGCGGAGGCTACTGTAGGGTTAAACAATGCACGGGGTTGTCGGTTCCAGCCCTCCCGTCGGGCGGCTAGGTCGAAGGAGGAGCTAGGAGGGTGACACAACAAAGGCGAGGCTCTAGGGAGCCACCCGGAAGCGGCCGCAGCTGTGGACAACCTAAACAGCTCGCTCCGGGGCACTGTGACATTCACCCAGTCCTTTGACTTACTCCTCTTCGCTTTTTTCTTAGAGGACTTCGACCGTTTCCTACCATGCTTCGAGCGGGAACGAGACTTTTTCTTCCTTCGGGATTTTTCCCTCTTCCTTTTGATCAGGTTCATGTCTTCGTCCTCTGATGACGAAGAGTCCGATGACGACGACGACGACGACAACGACGATGACGAGGATGAGGACGGAGCTTTCCGACCGGCCGACACGTCCAAGACCGTGGGGGGAAAGTCACGTCGTTTCTCAGGTGCAGGCGGTTGCAGAAACACGGGGGATGTAGCGTAGCTGAGGGAGCCGGAGGGGTCCCCGCGAGTCCTTTACAGATCCACTGATCTACCTGCTCTCTAACGGGAGACCTGAAGGGAGTCCTAGGTTTCACCCACGTGGCGGGGTCCGAAGACGTCGAACTACCTTTCTCCGTGTCTCCCCCGGCAGTCGAAGCACTCGAAACACGCCACGAGGCAGGGGAAGTATCGGCACTCGGCCTACCCCACATAGGATCTACCGAGGCGACGGGACCTGCGGGCACCAGGCCCTCGCCTCCTACCCACACTTCTGCACTCCACTCAGGCCCCACACATGCCTGCCCCACACTGGACACATCCCCCACAGGAAAATCAGACTCTTGGGGAAGGGCAATGGGCCTCTTCCCCGCAACGGACTTACCTCGTTCCCTATGCTGGGTAGGGGGGGAAGAGCGGGCGCTACGGTCTACCGAATCGTCTGGCGAACCTGCAGGCGAGGAAAGGCTTGAATCCTTAGGCAACTTCTTAGTTGCCTTCTTCTTCTTCGTCCCGAAGCGCGCCCACTGGATCTCTGTCCAATCAGCACATTCCGGGCACGTTGAGGTAGGGGAACACGCTTTCCCCCTACACGTGGAGCATAGGGAGTGGGGATCAACCTCAGGCTTGGAGAGGAAAGCCCCGCAAGACTTCCCAGCCACAGGCCCAGGGCAACGACGAGGATGCTCCATAACACAACGCTAACACACCAAGAGACACAAGGATGATCGGGAAAGTGAAATGAAAACACGTGGGCAACACGTGGTAAGCACAAAGGATTGGGGGACACGAGAGGTCGCACAGGTAAGAGATAGCGCGGCGAGATGTGTATCACGTCGTGAGAAATTCCTCCGTGTGGGGGAATGACATTTTCCCCATCAAGTTGGTAGAGGATACTGTGGAGAAGGTGAGGAAAGTGAGAGAGACGGATCCTAGGCCCCACTCAGGCCCCACACTGGACACATCCCCCACAGGAAAATCAGACTCTTGGGGAAGGGCAATGGGCCTCTTCCCCGCAACGGACTTACCTCGTCCCCTACGCTGGGTAGGTATGTTAGGAAAAATACAAATTACTTAAAAATTTGTGATATTCGAGAGGTGCGAAAAAGACTTAAGTAGAGTGACAAGATTAATGTTTGATGATGCACCCTTATATTTTTTTCCTTTTTGACCCAACTTTCTGCCTATCAAAGCTACAATAATGTTTAAAACGTGCCCAATGGAATCAAGGCCTCGATGGACATTCTATAAGCCAGGATGCATACTTTTGAATCACCTGACTTTACAGCTTGCTTAAAAGCACCCCCAAGGTTTGTACATGCAACTTCCACTTGATATTATGAGGGCTGTAGAATAGATTTTTCAATATTAATCTTACCCGATGATCATGTAGCTGTCAACTCTGTTGCCCGACAGAAAAAACCTAAGGTCTGGATACGCCAGCGATCGCTATACAGGTGGGGGTGTACAACAACAGCGCCATCTGTCGAGTAGGTACTCAGGTACTTCTTGTCAACAAGAACCAATTTTTCCTCTGTCGTGCCACCGGCAAGACCTACTTGGATACGCTGTTGTTTCTGGAGTTGATTTCACGCTTTTTGGTGATGTATTCGCTCTAGATATTAGCTTTCGCTGTTCAGGAGTTATTATCATTAACTTATCAAGCTTTTTTGATTAGTTTTGGCTTAATTGTTGACGACTTTGATAGATTTTGGATTCCCCCCTTGGCTAATTCAAGATGTCTGACCATTCTCAAGTCCCTAAGTACAGGCAGTGTAGCGCTAGGGACTGTTCTAGGCGTCTTCCGAAGGCCTCTATAGATCCTCACACCGTTTGTTCCAATTGTAGGGGTAAATCCTGTCAATTGGAAGATCGATGTGAGGAATGCGCTGGGCTTTCGGAATTCGATTTTAATGAATTCCTTAAGTATGCACGTAGGCTAGAGAAGGATAGGATCAGGAGGAGTTCTTCTCGCTCGTTTGATTTTTCCTCTCCCCATGCCCCTCAACCTATTCCTTCCCCTGTAGTGGTGACTCCCGACCCTGCTACTAGTGCTCAACCCTCGATGGCGGACATGATGCGTGCCATTCAGGCTCTTGGTGACAGAGTGGAGTCATTAGCTAATGACCGGAATCAACTTTTGGCCGATGTCAAAGAGTTGAAAGAGAAAAGTGCAGTGGGAAGTGTAGTGAGTGCAAGTGCGGTGAAAAGTGTCAGTGTCAGTGTTACGCATGAGGGTGCATCTGTTCGTGCCAGTCGTCCTCCCAGTCCGGGACCTCTTGCAAGCTCCCAAGCCCAGGGGAGAAGCAATGTCGAAGGACCAAAGGGTTCGACAGGCCTTGATCAGCGTACGGATGTACCCTCAGTGGTTGCGGACGCATCTTGCAGAGATCGTCCCATCCACAAACAGACGAGTGAGCCCATTCATTCCTCGTCTGTGGAAGAAGTTTCTAGGAAGAAACGTTGGACCAAGGTCTCACGACCTCTCAAGCGCAAGGTCCCTTCCGAGCGAGTCCAACGGCCCAGGTGTAGCCACTGGGTCAGTTCGGACTCGCCGCAGTCTTCCGAAGACTGCACACCTCCCAAGAGAGGTAGAGTGGTTCCGCAGCAGGCAATCACTCCGTCTGTTGCCGCACCAACCACGGTAGACCCTAAGTGGTCTATGCTGCAGACTATGCAGTCTCAGCTTGCTTCCTTCATGCAGGAGTATCGTGCTGAGAAGGTTGACACTGCATCTGTTAACCTACAACCTGCCACAGTTGTGCGCTCAGCAGATACTGCGGCTGCCTGCTCCCACACTCCGCCTGTGAGAGCTCCACCACCGATGCGCAGTCGACCCTGCCAGACGCATGTTGACGTTAGCCGACATGCGGCACCCTCCGTTGACATGCGTGAGCTACCACATCAGCAGTAAGAAGGTGCTGTCAAGCTGCCGTGTTTTGACGCAATGCGGCAGTCTCCGCAACCCACGGCAGTCCCTCCCACGCACCAGCACTCCGCTTTTGTTGTTGCCAGCTCTCAGACTGACCAGCAGCGGCATGATGTTGGATCCAGTGCAGCTACGCATGCACCCGTGCTGCCGGATTCAGCCGTTCAGCTGTCTGCTCCACCTTTGCCACTTCCTCCTCAGCATTCGGATGAAGGAGTTTCTGATGACGACGAAGCTGCGCATTTGGACGATCCGCACTCCGACATAGAAGAACCCAAGTCTACGCCTCCCTCCTTAGACTTTAGGAAAGTCCTTGCCCTGTTTAGGGAGTTGTATCCGGACCAGTTTGTGTCTGCAACCCCGCGCTCACCTCCCTCTGAGTTCGCTTTAGGCATGCAGTCAGCAGCTCCTGCCTTTACGAAACTCGTACTCGCGCGCTCATCCAAGAGAGCTTTGAGGGTACTGGGAGAGTGGTTGCAGTCCAAGAAGCAACTGGGGAAGACTGCCTTCATCTTTCCACCTACCAAGCTTGCTTCCAAATCTAGCGTCTGGTATGCCACGGGAGAGGAACCCGGCTTGGGAGTTCCTGCCTCTGCCCAGGGCGACTTCTCAAGTCTGGTTGATTCTCCCCGCAGGCTGGCTATGAGACGTTCCAAGATTTGCTGGACCTTTTCGGACATGGACCATCTGTTGAAGGGAGTTTTTCGTGCTTTTGAGATCTTCAACTTCCTGGACTGGTGTTTGGGAGCGTTAAGCAGAAAGACCTCCCCTTCGGATAAGGACTCTGCCATGCTTATCATGTCAAGCATGGACAAAGCCATTCGGGATGGGTCTGGCGAGCTTGCGGCTTCGTACGTGTCCGGAGTGCTTAAGAAGCGAGATCACCTTTGCTCCTTCTTGTCTGCGGGGATCACACCATGCCAGAAGTCGGAGTTGATGTTTGCTCCGCTTTCCAAGTGTCTCTTTCCGGAAGAGCTGATCAAGGGGATTGCTGCCTCATTGATCCAGAAGGATACCCATGACCTGGTGGCGTCTTCCTCACGTAAAGTCACAGCTTTACCTTCCGTGCCTAGACCTAGGATGGACACACCAGCGTCTAGGTTCATCCCGCCCTTTCGTGGCAGAACCTCCAGCAGAGGAGGTACCCGTGCCGATAGTCAACGTGGCAAAAAGAAGAAGGGTTCCAAGTCCTCAAAAGGCAGAGTCTGACTGCCTACCTCTCCAGACAGCAGTGGGAGCCAGGCTCAAGAACTACTGGCAGGCTTGGGAGAACAGAGGTGCAGACGCTCAGTCTGTGAAGTTGCTAAGAGAGGGGTACAGGATTCCGTTCTTGCGCAATCCCCCTCTAGCAACTACTCCCATCAACCTCTCTCCCAACTACAAGGAGGAGGACAAGAGGCTAGCTTTACAGCAAGAGGTGTCTCTCTTGCTACAAAAGGGAGCGGTAGTCATAGTCCGGGACCATCAATCCCCGGGCTTCTACAACCGTCTCTTCCTGGTAGCGAAGAAGACAGGAGGGTGGAGACCGGTGCTGGACGTCAGTGCTCTCAATGCTTTTGTCACCAAGCAGACGTTCACCATGGAGACGACAAAGTCGGTGCTAGCATCGGTCAGGAAGGAAGACTGGATGGTCTCGTTGGACCTAAAAGACGCGTACTTTCACGTCCCCGTCCATCCAGACTCCCAACCTTTCCTAAGGTTCGTCTTTGGAAAGGTCGTTTACCAGTTCCAAGCCCTGTGCTTTGGCCTAAGCACGGCACCTCTTGTGTTTACCAAACTGATGAGGAATATTGCCAAATTCCTGCATTTGGCAGACATCAGAGCCTCCCTCTATTTGGACGACTGGCTTTTAAGAGCTGCGTCAAGTCGTCGCTGTCTGGAGAATCTCAATTGGACTATGGATCTGACCAAGGAATTGGGTCTCCTGGTCAATATAGAGAAGTCCCAACTCGTCCCATCCCAAACTATTGTCTATCTAGGTATGGAGATTCAGAGTCGAGCTTTTCGGGCTTTTCCGTCGGCCCCCAGAATCAGTCAAGCCCAAGAATGCATCCAGAGCATGCTGAGAAGGAACCGATGTTCAGTCAGGCAGTGGATGAGTCTAACAGGGACGCTTTCATCGCTGGCCCAGTTCATCGCGTTAGGGAGACTCCACCTCCGCCCCCTTCAGTATCATCTAGCTGCTCACTGGAGAAAGGACATGACGCTAGAAGCGGTCTCAGTTCCTATATCCGAAGAGATGAAGTCTGCGCTGACGTGGTGGAAGAACAGCATTCTTCTCAAGGAAGGTCTTCCGTTAGCTGTTCAGACCCCCGACCACCTTCTCTTCTCGGACGCATCGGACACGGGCTGGGGTGCGACACTGGACGGACGGGAATGCTCGGGCACATGGAATCCAGATCAAAGAACACTTCACATCAACTGCAAGGAGCTCTTGGCAGTTCATCTGGCCTTGAGAAACTTCAAGTCCCTCCTTCTAGGCAAGGTGGTGGAGGTGAACTCCGACAACACTACAGCCTTGGCGTACATCTCCAAGCAAGGAGGGACTCATTCGAGGAAGTTGTTCGAGATCGCAAGGGACCTCCTCACCTGGTCAAGAGATCGAAAGATATCGCTGGTAACGAGGTTCATTCAAGGCGACATGAATGTCATGGCAGACCGCCTCAGCCGGAAGGGTCAGGTCATCCCCACAGAGTGGACCCTTCACAAGAATGTTTGCAGCAGACTATGGGCCCTGTGGGGTCAGCCCACCATAGATCTGTTCGCTACCTCGATGACCAAGAGGCTCCCAAATTATTGCTCACCGATTCCGGACCCAGCAGCAGTTCACGTAGATGCCTTTCTTCTGGATTGGTCCCATCTAGACCTGTATGCGTTCCCTCCGTTCAAGATTGTCAACAAGGTACTGCAGAAGTTCGCCTCTCACGAAGGGACACGGTTGACGTTGGTTGCTCCCCTCTGGCCCGCGAGAGAATGGTTCACCGAGGTACTGCAATGGCTAGTGGACGTTCCCAGGACTCTTCCTCTAAGAGTGGACCTTCTGCGTCAGCCGCACGTAAAGAAGGTACACCCAAGCCTCCACGCTCTTCGTCTGACTGCCTTCAGACTATCGAAAGACTCTCAAGAGCTAGAGGCTTTTCGAAGGAGGCAGCCAGAGCGATTGCCAGAGCAAGGAGGACATCCACTCTCAAGGTCTACCAGTCAAAATGGGAAGTCTTCCGAAGCTGGTGCAAGGCGAATTCAGTTTCCTCAACCAGTACCTCTGTAACGCAGATAGCTGACTTCCTTTTACATCTAAGGAATGTAAGATCCCTATCAGCTCCTACGATCAGAGGTTACAGAAGCATGTTGGAAGCAGTCTTCCGACACAGAGGCTTAGATCTTTCCACCAACAAAGATCTACAGGACCTCCTTAAGTCTTTTGAAACCTCAAAGGAGCGTCGGTTAGCCACACCAGGTTGGAACCTAGACGTGGTTTTAAGGTTCCTGATGTCAGCAAGGTTCGAACCGCTTCAATCAGCCTCGTTTAAAGATCTCACTTTGAAGACTCTTTTCCTCGTTTGCTTAGCAACAGCTAAAAGAGTCAGTGAGATTCACGCCTTCAGCAGGAACATAGGTTTTACATCTGAAACGGCTACATGTTCCTTACAGCTTGGTTTTTTAGCTAAAAACGAGCTTCCTTCTCGTCCTTGGCCCAAGTCGTTCGAGATCCCAAGCCTGTCCAACTTGGTTAGAAACGAACAAGAGAGTACTATGCCCAGTAAGAGCTCTTAAGTACTATTTAAGACGTACAAAGCCATTACGAGGACAATCAGAAGCTTTATGATGTTCTATTAAGAAACCTGCTTTACCGATGTCTAAGAACGCAGTTTCTTATTACATCAGGCTTTTGATTAGAGAGGCCCACTCTCATCTGAAGGAGGAAGACCTTGCTTTGCTGAAGGTAAGGACACATGAAGTTAGAGCTGTCGCTACTTCAGTGGCCTTCAAACAGAACCGTTCTCTGCAGAGTGTAATGGATGCAACCTATTGGAGAAGCAAGTCAGTGTTCGCATCATTTTACCTCAAAGATGTCCAGTCTCTTTACGAGAACTGCTACACCCTGGGACCATTCGTAGCAGCGAGTGCAGTAGTAGGTGAGGGCTCAACCACTACATTCCCATAATCCCATAACCTTTTTTAATCTTTCTCTTGAAATGCTTTTTATTGTTGTTTTTGGGTTGTACGGAAGGCTAAGAAGCCTTTCGCATCCTGGTTGATTTGGCGGGTGGTCAAATTCTTTCTTGAGAAGCGCCTAGATTAGAGGTTGTGATGAGGTCCTTTAGTATGGGTTGCAGCCCTTCATACTTCAGCACCTAGGAGTCTCTCAGCATCCTAAGAGGATCGCTAGGCTCAGTAAGGAAGACGTACTTAAAAAGGCAGAGTAATGGTTCAAGTCGACTTCCTTACCAGGTACTTATTTATTTTATGTTTGTTATTTTGAATAACTGCTAAAATGAAATACGGGATACTTAGCTTCTAATGTTAACATGTATGCTGGTCTCCACCCACCCCCCTGGGTGTGAATCAGCTACATGATCATCGGGTAAGATTAATATTGAAAAATGTTATTTTCCTTAGTAAAATAAATTTTTGAATATACTTACCCGATGATCATGAATTTAAGGACCCTCCCTTCCTCCCCATAGAGACCCAGTGGACCGAGGAGAAAATTGGTTCTTGTTGACAAGAAGTACCTGAGTACCTACTCGACAGATGGCGCTGTTGTTGTACACCCCCACCTGTATAGCGATCGCTGGCGTATCCCGACCTTAGGTTTTTTCTGTCGGGCAACAGAGTTGACAGCTACATGATCATCGGGTAAGTATATTCAAAAATTTATTTTACTAAGGAAAATAACATTTTAAGAGGAAACTTAATCTCTAATTCTCTGAGGGTCATGTATCATATAATATAACACAATATTCAGTTCTGTGATTGTATTGTGTATCGTCAGTCATCGCTCTACACTAAACTTTTCAAACATCTGACTTACCTGGTAGTTATATATATAGTTTAGTCCCTGACGTCACGGCAGAAATTTCAAAACTCACGGCAATCGCCGATTGGATACTCAGGTGTACCGCCAGTCTGCCCTCTACCCAGGTACCTGGAACCATTCCAACTATTCCTCAGATCTTCCCTGCTGCCTCACCGGTGACATCTTTGGAATTTCACTCGCTGTAGCCTGTGTTAATTGCAGTTATTTTGGTGATGTACAATTTGGCTTTTGCTCGTTTGGATTTGTTTTTGGATTTTTCTTGGACCCGATTAGATTTTGTTGTTTTGACCCTTGCTTGTATGATCTCTCTTTAAAATTTTCATGGCTGACTCTTCTTCAAGTATTAGAAGGTGTGTGAGAGGTTGTAAGACCCGGCTTGCTAAAGCCTCTGTTGATCCCCACTCCATTTGTGTGAAATGTAGAGGTAAAGTGTGAGTTGGTTGATCGTTGTGATGAAAGTGTTATTTTGTCTGAGAGTGGGTTGTTGGAGTATGACCGCTACACTCGTAAGCTTGAGAGGGATAGGATCAGAAAGAGTAAGAGTTTATCTCGTTCTTCTAGGGATTGCACCCCTCCCCGTGTCAACGAACCTATTGATCCTTCCCCTGTAGTGGTAGTTCTAGATCCCACTACTGTTAAAGGTAATGAACCAACTCTAAAGGACATGATAGTGGCCATTCAAGCCCTGGGCAAGAGAGTGGAATTGCTCGCAGAGGACGGGACTAAATTATGGTCCGATGTCAAGGTATTAAAGGGTGCAAGTGTCAGTGCTAAAGGTTCAGCGAAATTAATCAGTGCAGTGGAGGGTGTGTCTGCTCGGACCTGTCGTTCTCCTAGCCATAGACCTCTTCCAAGCTCCCCAACCCCTGGGAGAAGGAATGTCGACAGGGGAAGGGAAAGGAAACGAGAGGCATTAGCGCCTGAGCAGTCGTCCCCTTGAGCGTACCTGTTGATGCTTCACAGGACGCTCGCCCTCGCCATGGGAAAGGCGAGGTGAAAGTGTTTTCGTCTTCATCGGATGACGCAGCGCCCAGACGGGGCTGGCGTCTTGCATCGAGACCTCTGAAGAGGAAGATTGCCGCTGTCGAGCAGCGTCGTGTCATGACACGCCTCAGGCTCCAGGTTGCAGCCATTGGAGCAGTCCGGAGCGTTTTCCTTCCTGCTCCAAAGAATGTTCTCCTGCCAAGCGCCCTGCTACGTCGGTAGGAGATAGAAGGAAGTCGGAAGCTGTCAGGCGTTCATCCCCTTCGGTTGGAAGACAGTTTTCGGAGGCTGGCATGGCCTCTGTGCATGCTCCTCCTCCTCCTTCAGATTGGTATTCGTCCCCTGAACGCTTTGCGCTTTCCTTGAGCGACCTGGAAGGCGAACTTGTTGAAGAAACAGTGTCTCCTGTTTGGCCACAAAAAAAAGTTGATCCGAACCTTAGTGTACTGTAAGATATGCAGCAGAAACTCTCCTCCCTCATGCAAATCTATCAGCCTGCAGACTAGAAGAGAGTGGCTCACCAAGACTCTTCACGCCTTGACGCCAAGCGTCAGAAAGCTAAGAGTCGAGAGGTTCTTGACGCCGAGTGTCGAGAAGAGGAACATCTTACCAAGCGTCGGGAACCTGGTAGTCATGACTCCGAGCGTCGTAAGGAGGAACATAATGCTAAGCGTCGAATGACTGGTACGCTTGACGCCAAGTGTTAAGGAGTTGGACGTCGGTACGCCGAGCATAAGAACCTCGGATGTCATGAAACCGAGCGTTGAGATCGCGAACGTCATAGTTCTGAGCGTCAAGCGTTGGAACAACGTGATGCCAGGCGTCGTGATATTGGACTCCTTGACGCCAGAAGTCATGATATTAAGGAGTTGACTCCAAGGAAACAGGACGTCTCTACCTCGATTAGAGACTTGTCGGAAGAAGGGAACAACTGTCACCTTTCCCCTGGTGATCCCTTAGAGGAAATCTCGGAAGAAGATCCTAAGACCCTTCATTCGTTGGGGGATTTAAAGAAACTTATGTGAGTTTTTTCCGAAGAGTTTCCTGATTTTCCTGCTGCTCCTTGTTCCCCGCCTTCAAAGTTTACGCTAGGGAAGGCGTCGAAGGAGTCTCTGTTTATGAAGATGGTGTTGTCTCGCTCATCTAAGAGAGCCTTGAGAATGATGGGGGACTGGATGCAATCTAAGAAGGACCAGGGAAAGAATGTTTTTTCTTTTCCCCCGGCCAGATTAGCATCCAGATCAAGCGATTGGTACGAGACTGGAGAAGCTCTCGGCTTGGGAGTTCTTGCCTCTGCCCAAGGAGACTTTTCGAGTCTGGTGGACGCCCCTCATTGGACAGCCATGAGAAGAACCAAAGGGTTTTGGTCAACATTGGAGCTGGATCACCTTCTCCTAGAGCTCATGATGTCAGGGGCATAGCTACGTCCATGGCCTTCAAAAGAAACTACTTAGTGACCCAGGTTCTTCAAGCTGGGGTGTGGAAGCGTCAGAACACGTTCACATCCCACTACCTGCAAGACGTGACCCACAGGAGACTTGTTACGTTCTCTATCGGTCCTGTGGTGGCTGCATAACAGCTAGTTTAAAACCTCAAGCTCCTTATTGGACAAGTAGCAGAAGGTTGAGGGCATTGTTACCCGGTTTTAGTTTGCATGAATAAAAAGGTTTGACCGGCCCTTATTCTTTTCTTCATTCTCCCCTCTCTTGGGGAAAGCAGCATCCTGGGTACTCTGCATATCTGACCTCAAACCACTGCAGGTGAACCATGCTCCCTAGTGTACCGAGTATTAAGATTAATACTGTTGTGTCCCCATACCCTGACGAGATGGTATTGGGAAAGTCTTGGTGCAGAGTTTTTCCATCTAAAGAACTCGGAATAACTCTACCAGGACAGTCACACTTCTACTTACACACAGCTTGCGTAGGCCGCTAACCTTGCGTAGCAAAGTTTTACCGAGGCTCAGGTAAAGCCAAAAATCAAGATTGGCTGGGATGTCCACTCTTCCTAATGGGTGAGTCACCCCTACTAAATAGCGTGGTTTGAATTCTAGTTACGAAACAAATGACAAATTCGTAGATGATTTGTATTTTGCCTAACTATACAAACCTTAGCTTTTTAAATATAAGACTTACCCGCTGGTTATATAAGAATTGCTACGTCCCTGACGCCTCGGTAGGTATTCAAAATCTCGCGCGGCTATCGCAGATATGCCAGGTGTACACTAGTGCCCTCACGGTACAACAGGTAGAACTATACCCAACCTATTCAGATTTTCCCTGCCGCTATGGCGGTCGGTTCTATTGGATATTCTCTCTCGCTTTTACTCTGTTTGGATGTTATTTGGTGATGTATTAACGTTTTTTTAGTTTAGACTATCGCTGTTTTGGTTTTATTTGAACTGTGATCACGTATTTATAACTTAAAAGGTAAGATTAAAGGATTTTTCGACCTATTTTAAACCTCACAAAAGCATAGGACGAAAGATACATCTCGTCCATTGATGACGTCACAGCCATATGTCGTAGGCTATAAGTCTGACTTGGTTTTTACAAAGAATTATAAGTGGATACTTTCTTTTGAAATATTAAGTTATAAATTTAATTAAAGGATTATTAATCTAAGAAAATTTTAACTTTTAATAGTTTTCTTGAGGTAATCTTCAATCTGTTTGCAAAGATTAACTAGCGTTCAGTTGTTACGCTGTTATCAGTATTGTTACAATATTACAAATTTCGTAGAGATTTTTATGAATAGTACATTCTTGTTACTTCTCAAGTTTTTTAGTTGTACTATGTAAAGGGAACATTTTTTTTTTAAATTAATTGATCCGGTCAGTATTTTTCCTTAGTCAGAGATTAAAGGAAGTTAAATTTCACTTAATGTTTATACGAATCGATGTAGCGCACGATTCGTGTATTAACTGTAAATGTTCCAATGAATACGAGGGATGATTCCTCTCTTATTAGAATTCCTTAATTTAAAGGTTTTATTTTATTTTATCAAATATTATACTTATTAAGGTAATATTTAATTTGTTCCGTAACCGAAATACAAACCACGCTATTTACATAAGGTATTACTTTCGGCGTAGCTGAAATAACGAGCCATTAGATTTTTAACGAGGATTAACTACCCTCTCGCTAGCTAGCGAGGGGGTAGGGGAGGGGTAGCTAGCTACCCCTCCCCCCCACACACAGGTGAACTGATTCACTTCGCTTTTGGCTCCGACGGTGAGCAGACGTGTCTGTTCCTGCCCTCGCATAGCAGCCATTAATGTTTTGTCTTTACTTCATTACTTACTTTTCTTATACTTAATACAGTATATATATATATATATATATATATATATATATATATATATATATATATATATATATATATATATATATATATATATATAATATATATAAACATTCTTTATGTTTATGTATATATTTGAGTATAGAAATACAGTAAGTTTCCTTTTCAGTGTTTGTGCTGTGTGTGTAGTGTACGACAACGTCACCGTGTAGTTCCAGGCCACCTCGGTGACATTTCGTAGATCGCGATCTCTCCCTTGGTCCTTTGGTCCTTCCTTCGGCTTCCGATTCTCGGGCGCTGAGGGGAATCGTCATCTCTGTACTTTATTTAATCTGTTTTCTCCGCTGTTCCTCCTTCCCTACGGGGAACTTGGTCTATCAGCGAAGGGAACATGGGAGTTTAGTTTGACTACGGTCTCTCTCTCTCTATCTCGAGGTTGTTCACCCTTTTACTACTACTACGTATTTCGGTAGCTTCCTTCCCGTTGCGGGTTGAGTTGCTACTAAGTTTATTTTGTATCAATTATTTTTTACGAAATTTAATTGTATTTGTTAACTTTTCAGCTTCTGTGTAGAACGCTTCCCTTCAGGGTTCATTCGTTCTTTCTATTAGTGAACATTCTTAAATGTATTACATAATTATAATTGTTATAATTCTGTTTTGTTACAGTTCTCCGCATTCCCCCCTCTTCGTGAGTGTCAGTGGGGGAGGAGGGCACATTCCTGGTGCGTAATTCTTATGTTCTTTTCCCTCGGGGTTTCTCCTAGGAGTTTCCCCGGGGGAATGAATGTTAACAAATTATTTATTTTATTTTCACAATTAACGATCTAGTTTTCGTTTGCCTAATGTGATGACGAAGCAGAGCTGTCCTGTTGGGCCTGGGGAGTCTGCTGTTGCTGCTTCCCCTACAGGACTTAGTCATGGGCGTGTTCCCTTCTCCTAGAAGTCCTCTTGTGACAACTGGCAGCTCATTAGTTCATCTTAGAATGCTCAGGAGGTTCACCTCCATGGATGGATAACTTCCCTTCTGAGGGAGGTTCCCTTCCTAGGTATGAGTTTTTTCCCCTTCAGGGGTGGGGGGGGGGGGATTTTCTCTTACCTTAATAATTCCTTTTAGTTCCTGGTCCCTGGGGGGTTATGCTCTTGGTGCTGAGCGACCGTTTTTGTAACCATGCTCAAGGGGCTGAGCGGTTGCAAGTCCGGATCTTGGAATTCGTGCGACTATGCTCTTGGTGCTGAGCGGTCTCACCTGCAGCTACGCTCAAAGGGCTGAGCAGCTGCAGGAGCTCCTCTTCGGAGGGTTGCTCTTTATAGGTCGGCTTGCAGATCCAACGGCCCTAAGGGGCGCCATCATCAGTTCTTCTTGTCTCTTCTACGAAGTGTTCACCTCTCTCGTTCGCGAGAGAGGACACTCATAGAGACTCCTCTTCGGAGGACTCCCCCTGCTGTTGTTGCCGATGTTGCCGAAGGCTCAGTTCCCCCCTCCGAAGATCCTTCGAGGGGGCAGCTGAGTCCAACGGTCTCTCCTGAGAGTGAGACTCCCCCTCGGGGGAGTTCACTACAGAGACCCCTCTTCGGAGGACTGATGATGGTGCTCATGTCCGTGGTCGTCTTCATCTTCACCTCCGCAAAGGATCCTTCTCGACGAGAACAGACCGTTGCAGCTGCATCGCTAGACCTTCTTGTCTTCATCTCCGTTCCTGGACGCAGATGCGCAGTGGGCGCCAACGCACCTCGTTTTCCAACGGGCACTGGTCCCTTCGGGGCAAAAGGGCTTATTCCACAATGCGGGTAAGTCCCTTAAGGGCCAGGTTTTACCTGCGCGCTTGCCTGCTGTGGACCAGACTTCTGCTGAATCATCACTTCAGCGATCCAGCGATCTCCTGTAGCTGAGTCTCGCCGTAGATCTCCTGATCGCCAGCGCTCACCTGCCTTCTGAGACTTTCTGTGCGCCAGCTCTCTTCAGCTCACCAGTGCACATATGCGCGCCCTTTCCTGCTACGCGCCATGTGTGCCAATGGTCTCCTGAACGCCCACGATCGCCTGCTCGCCAGCGCACATCTGCGCGGCCCTTCCTGATGTGCGCAATGCGCGCCAATGTTTGCCAACGTTCGCCCACGCGCCCACGATCTCCGGTTCTGGGCGCAGGCAAGGAGTTGGTTCCTTCGCTGAACGCCTACGATCACCTGCTCGCCAGCGCACATCTGCACGCCCTTTCCTGATGTGCGCAATGAGCGCCAACGTTCGCCACGCTCCCACGATCTACCGGATCTGGGCGCAGGCAAGGAGATTCTTCCTTCGCCTCCTCGCCGACGATCTCCTGCAATCCATCAGAGCTCGCCCACGCGCAAGCCATCGTCTGCGCACCATCACAGGTGCGCACTTCCAAACTTTAATTAGTCTCTGTGCGCCCACGAGAAGTCTCCTGTGCCCGCCCACGAGCGTTCGCCCTTGCGCGCAACCTCACCATCTGGTTCTACACCCTCACTGATATCTTCTGGCCACGCAACTGCGCGCCAACGATCTCCTACGCGCCAGCGATCTCCTAGCGACCGCGCGATTCTTCGCCTGCACGCTAGCGTTTTAGCCAACGCACCCACGCTTCAGATCGCCGTAGGTCTCCTACACGCCCACGCGTTAACCCTCCTGTACGCGATCGGTCGCTACGCGCCACCGCTCGCCAACGCGCCATCGCCCACCACCGAGCTATCGCTCGCCAAAACGCCATCGCTCGCCAAAGCGCCATTGCTCGCCTACGCGCCATCAGTCTCCCGGTCGACAGCGCTTGCCCTTATAACCGCGCTCACCCTCACCTGCGCGCCCGCGCGCACTTTTGCCTGCGCGCCCACTCGCCTGTGCTCCCGCGCGCGAACAAACAATTTTGCCATTGCGCGAGTGCCAGGGCGATTTCGACCACAATTCCCGTCGGGTTTTGCAACAAGGGCAACCTGGCGAGTCTTCTGGAGCGCGTACTTCCAGATCATCATCGTCACGATCTTCATCCCTTAAACGCAGAGCATTGTACGTGCAAGAGCAGGAAGAATATTCAGAGAGGTCTGGGCAATATTTTTTCTCCTTTTCAGGCAGGCCCCATCATCTCTACTCCTCAGGATCGCCCGATTCTCTTCCCTCCAGCGGGAGTCGCTGACACTACGTCTGTCAGCTGTCAGCAGAGGAGGTACTTCGAGATCATGGGGGTAACCTGGTTTAGCTCTTCCTCTCCACCATTCCGTGGAAGGGGCTTACCAGGAAAATATTTCTCGAGAAACTCTCCGCCTGGCAGGTGACATTCTCGACTTCGGAGATCTTAAGCCAGGAGAAAGCTGCAAAGTGTGCCATGCCGGCCACTTCATGGCTGGTCGTCTGGCTTGGATCTCTGAGCATCCTGTTGCGATCCGAGAATTTGTCCAAGGAGAGCTTCAGGAAGGTCAGGGAAACTTTCCTCCTCTCGGGCACGAGCACCATCATTTCCCGGCTCACCAAGTTGCGAACTTGTGGGCAAACTCAATGTTGAAGCAGTGAGATGCAGTGACCGAGAGGTTCCTCTCGGAAGTCCCAACCATGGATGTCGGCAAGCTCAGACACTCTTCCATCCTTGGAAAGAGCTTGTTTTGAGCCCAAGGACGGGGAACGGACAGCTGAGAGGTGGAGAAAGTCGAATCAGGATTCGCTCCTCCAAAGGCGCTTACACCCAGACCCTACAAGGTTACAGCGCCTCAACAACAACAGCCTTGTCAGCCTAGGACATCGGAACTGGCCCCGGCAGCTAAGAAAAGGTGTCTAAACAGCAGCGCCCTCCTGTCAGAGACAAGAAGGGCGGGAAGTCCTCCTGGGGAGGCAATAATCCTAGAGGGAGCGGCCGAGGCCGCAAACGCTAGGATTGGCATGCCCCCTGCATGGTACCCAGTGGGGGGATGCCTAAGGTTGCTTGTTCAGGTGGCAGCAACTCAGGACCGATTCCTGCACGATCTCCGTGATCAGCCAAGGATATTCTTAACATCTCTACCTCCACTGACAGCGAGTTCAGTGTCGCTGAGCTCCTATGCCATGGGATCGGCAAAGGGGCTAGCCCCTCGGGCAGAAGTCGAGACCATGCTCTCGAAGGATGCTCTCCAAAAGGTCATCGACAGCTCCCCCCCCCGGCTTCTTCAGTCGATTCTTTCTTGTAAGAAAGCGTCTGAAGGCTGGAGACCTATCATCGACCTCTCAGCCCTGAACAAGTTTGTCAAACAAACTTCGTTCAGAGTGGACAGCAGAGTCGATCAGACTTGTAGTGAGACCACAAGACTTCATGTGCACACTGGATCTGAAGGACGGGTACTTCCAGATCCCAATCCATGCCGTCTTCCAGGAAGTACTTGAAATTCAGCCTAGACAGCAAGATATACCAGTTCAAGGTGCTGTGTTTCGATCTCTCCACAGCACCGCAGGTGTTCACCAGAATGTTCACCCTGATATCTTCATGGCCACACAGTAGCGGTATCCGTCTCCTTCGCTTCTGGGACTTTGCCAAGATCTAGGGATCATGGTAATTCTCGAGAAGTCTTCTCTGCTTCCATCTCAACAACTGGGATATCTAGGCATGATATTAGACTCCAATCTCTAAGCCTTCCCATCAGATGACAGGATAGCAAGGCTGAGGAGAGTCGCAGAACCTTTCTTCAGACGAGGAGAGCTTCCAGCCCAATCTTGGTTACGCCTCCTAGGTCACCTTTCCTCCTTGACCCGTCTAGTTCCAAACGGCCGCCTCAGGATGGGATCCCTGCATTGGCGGCCCAAGTCCCGGTGGAATCAAGACAACGATTCCCTGGACATTCTGTTCCCTTTGGGACCTGTGGAACGTATGGACCTGCAGTGGAGTTGACCTACGGAAACCTTTGCAAGGGAATGGATCTTCTCGTCCTTCCCCGCATTTGATGCTATTCTCGGACTCGTCAAAGAAGGGGAGTTGGGCCCACGTTCTGAATCAGGCCTATGGTCAGAACCAGAAGGGTACCTCCACATCAATCTGCTAGGAATGAAGGCCGTATTCTGGCACTTCAACAGTTCCAACAGACCCTGGCGAGTCACTCCGTGAGTGACAACTCCAAGGTAGTGGCTTATTTCAACAAGCAGGGAGGTACCTTTTTCATAACAGCTTTCTCATCTTGCAGTAGAGATACTGAGATGAACCGAAGTCCACTCAATACCCTATCAGCTCGCTTCATTCCTGGCAAAGGAATGTGCTCTCGGACAGTCTGAGCAGAGCCTCACAGATAGAGAGTACCGGGTGGTCTTCAGCCCCCCTGGTAGCCAACAAGTCCTGACCTTGTGGACCTGTTCGCGAAAGCCTTGAATTTCAAGCTGCCGCTGTACTACAGTGAGCCCTCGTTTATCGCGGTAGATAGGTTCCAGACCCGACCGCGATAGATGAAAATCCGCGAAGTAGTGACACCATATTTACCTATCTATTTAACATGTATATTCAGACTTTTAAAACCTTCCCTTGTACGTAGTACTGTTAACAAACTACCCTTTAATGTACAGAACACTCAATGCATGTACTACAGTACCCTAAACTAAAACAGGCACAGATATTAAAGGCGACTTTATATCATGCGTTTCCTAAACACGCCAAAAAGCACGATAAAAAATGGCAACCAATGTTTTGTTTACGTTTATCTCTGATCATAATGAAGAAACAAACACATTTACACATCTATGTAGGCTATAGGTTAGTTTTTGCATCGATTATATTGATTATTCAGTACAGTATGTTGATTTTGTTATTACCTACCAATTTTTTACTTAATTTTTCTTAGGACTTCCAAATGAAATGTTTTTCTTTATGACGCCGCCTGAAACGACGGCGTCATAAAGTACGCTCAGTAAACAAACGAAGGCATTTAACGCGCATGATGAAAGTGATAAATAATGATATTACAGTAAAAGCTTTTAGAAAATATGTTATTACAAATATTATTTACCGTATCTATATAAAATCATACATACGTAGCAAAGCAGGAAAACAATCTACGAGAGAGAGAGAGAGAGAGAGAGAGAGAGAGAGAGAGAGAGAGAGAGAGAGAGAGAGAGAGAGTTGTTTTACATACGTAAATGTAAATTTAAAAAAAAAAAAAATAGCCCCATTTCATATAAAATAGATTACAAATATTTTACTTTATCATATTACAGTAGTCTGTATAATACTGTAAAGTTCAGTACAGTATGTTGTTGTTAAAGTCGTGGCGATGAAATTCTCACGAAACAAAAATACGCCATTTGATTACAACAGCTGATTCATTCTCTCTCTCTCTCTCTCTCTCTCTCTCTCTCTCTCTCTCTCTCTCTCTCTCTCTCTCTCTCTCTCTCTCTCTTCGTGTTATACAATACTTACATTTAGATGAAGAAACTAAAATTAGTTTTCTTAGTGTCAATTAAATACGAAACGAAAAAATTATGCCGAGTCTACATCCATTTCAATCATAGCTAAAAATACGGCATCCGATTTCATCAGCAAACCACTATTTTTTGGGAAACATGTTATTCTAGAAAATTGCTACTCTTTAAATAGTTAATTGTACATTAAGAAAGCGTGTACTTTTGTTTTTAAATTTCGGGTGTGTTTTAAAAATCGAGTATTGTTGACTTCTTTTTGTTTTACTTTTGGCTGTGATTAGATCAGCTGACATCTAGCTGCCGCTTTTGAGAGTGTATGAATACACTAACAAAGTATCGTTTATACCATTTCTTAACTTATTCAAACCGTCTACAGTATACAGTTGATATTACATAAGCACCAATGTGTTATAACCTATCAAATTTTTTTGTTTATTACATTTAAACCCCCCTCTATCTCTCTCTCTCTCTCTCTACCTCTCTCTCTCTCTCTCTCTCTCTCTCTACCTCTCTCTCTCTCTACCTCTCTCTCTCTACCTCTCTCTCTCTCTACCTCTCTCTCTCTCTCTACCTCTCTCTCTCTCTACCTCTCTCTCTCTCTACCTCTCTTTCTCTCTCTCTACCTCTCTCTCTCTCTGTGGGCTACTTTTCACTACCTCCCATTCCTTACCTCTCTCTATCTCTCTAACAAATGATATCTTTGTTGCTCCTCAAAGTTTCATTTATATTGAAAATCAATCATGATTCAATTTTCCTTACTTTCTCCAACCTCACACCATCGGTCACATCGCGGTATTTTCGAAATTTCCGGAAAATCTGCGATATATGTATATACATGGGTTATGAAAAAAATCCGCGAAGGTCGAACCGCGAAGGTCGAACCGCGAAGTAGCGAGGGCTCACTGTACTCCCCAGTCCCAGACCCCAAGGCACTCTGGCAAGATGCCTTCCTACAACGGTGGGACAATATTGACGTCTACGTCTTCCCACCGTTCTGTCTGTTGAGAAGGGGGCTTAACAAGACCAGACTATCGGTCAACCTGTTGATGACTCTGATAGCTCTGCTGCGGCATCATGCAGAGGGGTTCCCGGACCTACTGCATCCCCTGACAAAACTCCAGATAGAGCTTCCCCCACGACACGAGCTACTCAAACAACCACACTACAACATCTACCACAAGCCATAGCATCGCTTCGGCTTCACGCCTGGAGACTATCCAGCATCTCCTCACAGAGAGAGGCATTCTGCAACACGTTGCGGAGGGGATATCTCGACTCCTGCGAAAGTCATCCGCAGGGGTCTACCAGGCGAAGTGGAGAGTCTTCTGTGGTTGGTGTCGTGGGAGAGGTACCTCTCCCCTTGATGCCACTATTCCAGCAATAGCGGAGTTATTGTATATCGCCAGGAGGAAATGCGCCTTTCGCTCTCGGAGATAAAAGCCTATCGCTCAGCCTTAAGCCTGGCCTTCAGGCTGGAAGGAATAGACATTTCCTCCTCGCTGGATCTTTCTTCGCTCATACGAAGCTACGAACTTACCTGCCCCCAATCGGAAGTGAGACCTCCTCCTTGGAGCATGGTTCAGGCTCTTAGGGCTCTTAAGAGATCTCCTTGCGAACAATTACGCCAGGCTTCTGATCGTCACCTGTCTTGGAAGACAGTGCTCCTGCTCGCTCTGGCCTCGGCCAAGCGTGTCAGCGAACTTCATGGTCTCTCGTATGACGTCGCCCATTCAAGAGGATAGGTGGAGGTAACGTTCAGGTTCGTCCCTGAGTTGGTTACTAGACTCACAATCTTGGAGTCCCAGACCTTGGGTTTGACTCCTTCAGGATTTCGAGTCTCCGTTCTGTAACAGATGACCCAGACCTTCTCCCACTATGCCCAGCAAGGAGTTGGAGGGGTTATCTTAAAGAACAGCTGCAGTTCCTCCTCACGTGCAAGCCCTGTTTGGGAGCACAGGAAGGACGGAGAGGAGGGTCACCAAGAATGCCTTTTCAGCCTGGATTCAAAGGGTCATCCATCAAGCCCTGAATCTAGACCCTCCTCCGTCACGTCGCCTTAGAGCACACGATGTCAGAGGCATCGCAACGTCCCTGGGCTTCAAGAGGAATTACTCTGTGACGCAGGAGCTACAAGCTGGAGTCTGGAAGCGTCAAACAACCTTCACAGCCCACTACCTGCAGGACGTGACCCACAGGAGTCTCGATACGTTTTCTATTGGCCCTGTGGTGGCTACACAACAGCTGGTCTAACCTCAGGCTCCTTAGTGGACAGGTAGCAGAAGGTTGAGGGCATTGTTACCCGGTTTGAGACTGCATGAATGAAGGAGGTATGTCTGGCCCTTACTACTTTCTTCATCCTCCCCTCTCTTGGGGAAAGCAGCATCCTGGGTTCTTTGCATAGCTGACCTCAAACCTCTGCAGGTAAACCATGCTTCCTTGTGTTCCTAGTATTAAGATGAAACTGTCGCGTCCCCCGTACCCTGACAAGGTAGTATTTGGAACGTCCTATCCTAGAATTCCAGCTAAAGGACTTCAGGTCGACTACCTAGAATAAGTCACACTTCTTCCCTCCACACACAAGCTTATGTAGGCCGCACGTACTTGTGAGGTGCAGGGACTCTTTCTCGAAATGCTGCTCACTCGGATTCTGAGTCCCCGGGTAAAGCCAAAGCCAGTAGGCTGGGGACTTTCCACCCTTCCTAAGGGGTAAGTCACCCTATGTAAATAGCGGGGTTTGTATTTCGGTTACGGAACAAATGACAAATTCGGAGATCCATATCCATATACCAAAGGCACTTCCCCCAATTTTGGGGGGTAGCCGACATCAACAAAGAAACAAAACAAAAAAGGGGTCCTCTACTCTCTACGTTCCTCCAGCCTAACCAGGGACTCAGCCGAGATAATTTGTATTTTTCCTAACCATACAAACCTTAGCTATTTACACATATTTGCCCGCCAGCCCTGTCCCCCAAGGCAAGTCCAACCTCTAAGCGAAGCGAATCAGTTCACCGGTGTGTGGGGGGAGAGGGTAGCCCCCTCGCTAGCTAGCGAGAGGGTAGTTAACCCTCGTTAAAAATGTAATGGCTCGTCATTTCAGCTACGCCGAAAGTAATACCCTATGTATATAGCTAAGGTTTGTATGGTTAGGAAAAATACAAATTATCTCCGAATTTGTCATATTTAATTTTTCGCTGCATTTATATGGGATTCAGTGAATTTTCATTCCCATTTGACCGATTGAGAGAATGGTAAGTCTATTTTTAAGAGTTCATTTCGTTTGAGAGAATGTATATTTTGGCTTTCAAATGATTTACGCAGTGAATTTTATTCAGTAGTGATTGCTTCTGTTCGGACCTGTCGGTATCCTAGTCTTAGACCTCTGACAAGCTCCCAGAAGGGGAGAAGTTGAGTCGAACGACGAAAGGAATCATGAGGGTAGCCAGGCGCTACAGTCTTTTTAAGACCGAACAGAAGTACTCTTGAGCTTTTTCTGTCATTCCACAGATCGCTTATCATTATAGATAAAACGAGGTATTAGTGTTGTCAAATATTATAGGCGCTTTTCAGGCGCTAAACTGAAAACAAAATTAAATTTGTTCTGCACATTTACGTTTCAAACAACAGCTCTCGTTGATGGGGCATTCTTTTTGACCGGCTGTTGGCAGTGAGGCTGGGCGTTAGTCTTCGGTTATAGACCCGTTGTCGCACAGGCGGCCTGTTATCTCTTGAGACTAGTGTGATATCGCACAAGTGGTCTTCCGGTTTCACTGTTCAGCTGCGGGTCGAGGTAGATTTGTCTCTGCAGAGCTCTGTTTCACAGCAGCTATTAAAAGAGAATCTAGCCGATAGTCAGTCTAAGCGTGATGACGTTCGCCAAATTGCGGAGCGAGCCGCGAAGCGGCAGGATCGGAGCAGGCGCGAGGCGCAAGCGGAGCCTGAGCGGAAGCGTGACAAGGCTCAGAAGCTAATTAATGAAGGCGCTGAGTGTCGGCGACAGCGCCAGACAGGCGCCAAGCGCCAGCGTGGCGACCCTCGCCAGTCGAGTCATGAATGGGCAGAGCGCCAGCGTGGCGACCCACGCCAGTCGAGTCATGAATGGGCAGAGCGCCCGCGTGGCGACCCACGCCAGTCGAGTCATGAATGGGCAGAGCGCCAGCGAGGCCAGCGAGCGGTAGCGCGAAAATCGCGGAAGTGGGACGCGGCAGAGCGCCAGCGCCAGCTAGATTCATCCTATCATAAATTCAGTTGTGACAGCAAACGCATGGTGAGTGGCTGTCAATTGGATGTGGATATGGAACAACGCAAGCGCGCCCATATCGCCACTGTGCGCCTGCACAGCTCCAATCTCTAGTTTGTTAGAAGATATGGATGAGTTTCTTCTCATGAGGAACAATTGGATCTCGGAGGGAGAGGAGGAGAAGCCACCTCTACATTAGGTGGACTTCAAAAAACCTAAGGCTAGTCTTCTCGGAATCATTTCCAAACTATTTTTACCTTAAGGCAAGGAAGCTAAGACTTCTTTTATACAAAAATGGTGCTTTCTTGCTCTTCTAAGAGAGCATTGAAATTAATGGGAGCATGGATGGATTCAAGAAAAGCTCTGGGTAAGGCATGCTTCACTTTCCCAACAGCCAAGTTAACTTCTGAGTCGAAAGTTTGGTATGAGACGGGGGAGGTCTTGGGTTTGGGAGTTCCGGCGTCTGTGTAGGGAGACTTCTCAAACCTGGTGGACTCTTCCCTTCGCCTGTCCATGAGAAACACTGGAGGGTGGTGGTCAATGTCGGAGTTTGACCATCTCTTGAAAGGATTGTTCAGAGCGTTGAAGTATTTAATTTACTTGACTGGTCACTGGGAGCCTTAAGTAGAAGAGTAACCGAGATGAAGGACACGGACACAAGTAGTCTTATCCAACTTATGTCTTGTATGGACAGGGCAGTCAGGAATGGTTCTTACAGGCTGGCTGCTTTCTTTACTGCAGGGGTTATAAAGAAAAGAGCTACTTTATGTTCCTTCCTCTCTCTAGGGGTCACTCCATGTCAGAGATCGGAGTTGCTTTTTACACCCATGTCTTCGGCTCTTTTTCCGCAGGATTTAGTTAACGAAGTGGCTGCAAATTTGACTCGGAAGGCTACTCAGGATTTGGTAACTAAAACAACCAGTAAGGTTTTGCCTACGTCCTTTTTTTCTCGTAGAACTAAGGAAGGGACATCATATTCTCATTCTGCTTAGCTCTGTCGAGGTAAACCTACTGGGAGAAGTGCTTTCAAAACCAGAGGCAAGGAGCAAAGGAAAGAGGAGTCAAGCCCAGTCGAGACAGGGTCTGACTGCTCGCCCCTTCAAGCAGCGGTGAGAGCCAGGCTAAACAGCTTTTGGCAGGCCTGGGAAAAGAAGGGAGCGGACCCTTGGTCCGTACGTCTTCTATTTTATCAGAGCACAGCTTCAATCGGATGACGTTTGACATTCTTCCTGTCTAATAGACTAGGAAGTTAATCGTCATGTAGAAACGCAAACAGAACTCACCCTCACAGCAGGTGTGTTGCGATTGTTAAATGAGAAGCAATCAAGTGTGTTTTTTCTTCCTCGAGAGGAGCGGAAGTCAGAAGAATCACTTATCATCCTGGCTCTTCCTCTGGAACCTAAAGCACAGTCAGGGAAGAAAGACTTTGTCCTCTTAGAATGACGCAAATCCTAGACTTGGTCGTCAACAATCAATACGTCCGAGACATTTCAGGAGTCATATGTTTTCTAGTAACTTATCCCTCAGTTATTGATGTTCGCCGGAAGTTTTTTCTATTGGAAAAAGGCGACGTGTCAGCGCCAAAATCGGGTAAGACATAATTCTTTGAGAGAAGAGGTGCTCAGTCTGCTTCTGTTTACACTTCTTCTCCACCCCCAGTTTAAGAAAATATTTAGTACTTTCTTCTGGGGTCGAGCGACTACTGTTAACGGTTTCTCATAGCATGGGATACGTTCAGGTCACGCACAGGGCACGCTGGAAATGTCATAGGGACTCTCCCAGGTCACTCATGGGGCTGCGGTTGATGATCTCTTCTAGGCTTCGCTCATGCTTGAGTTGGCGCACAAGCTGCCCAGCGAGTGTAGGGTTAGTCGGAGCTAAAGGAGGTAATTTTCATCTCTTTTTAGCGTTTACGATTGTTGGGGGGGAAAAATGTCTTCTCCTTAAAGAGTAAGGACTACCATAGATCAAAGAGATGGTTTTCCGTTAGTATCAGACAACATAGTTCTCCAATGCTCAGCAACGTCTCCTCGCAAAGATAGGTCTTCGTGGCGGGAGGCGGTAGAGCATACGCTTGTAGCGACACAGACATGCACGCAGTCACAGACGCTGACAGTCAAAGTTGATCCTTTCAACTAGTTGTCCCATCCTTGCGATCTGCGGGATACACGTCTCCACTCGTGTGGACGCATGCTACATGCGAGCATCTCTCGACAAACATGTCAACCTGAAATGCTAAGCAACCTAGATGCATGTGCCAGCCTGAACATATACGGGATAAGGTCAGTCAGGTTTTTCCGCATCAGGATAGACTTACAGTTGTTCCTTTGTGCCGATAACCGGGCTCGATGCTGTTGCCTACTTGCAGCACGCTGTAGATTTACAGCAGGCGAGACGTACACAGAGCGCTGTATCCACTCGACAAGGTGAACGCGTATAGCACGCTAGCACCTTACGGGGATGCAAGCACATGCGACATTATAGTCGCATATTAGGCGTATACAGTCTAATCTTTGGCTCACAGCAGTAGGGACAGACTGTTGTATTTCTTCGCATCGCTCTTGCCGTACAGCTAACGCTTTCTCACGTCAAACTTTGACTTTTTGACTTTGTTGCTACACACGATCAGGTCTTAACTTCACAGCTTGAGGTTCATGTTGTTGGTACTTCTTTTCAGTAGGCCTAGCTTCAGTATCGGTTTCTTGCGACTGATATGGATGCATGGTGGGAGGAGGTCTAGATCTTGTCTCTCTCTCTCACGACTTGCTGAGCATATAGAGCAGGCTGGAACCTTACTGGACCTATGATGGGATCATGCTGGGTGTTTGATGAAAGCATGTCATCAGTCCGTGTTCTTTCCTTTGTAAGGGTCACGAACGCTTTATTTTAAACCATCAAGCTATGGGGCTAGCTGCCTCCAGTATTTTGGAAAACCCCTATGATCAAGAGCTTGTTCGAAGGAGACAGCTGAGACTACCGCTTGTATGAGGGACCTTTGCCTCAAGGTTTTACAACCCAAATAGGGTGTTTTATGGAGTAGTGTACAGCTAACGGGCTCTTCATTTGGTAACTCTAAGACAAGCGGCCTGTTTCTTCTTAGACCTTGGAAGGAAAACACATTTTTTCCTCCTCGATCATCAAGGGTTACAGGAGTATGCGGACAGCTGTCTGCAGATGCAGAAGTTTGCATCTATCAAATAAAGACCTTATAGATCTTCTCAGGTCATTTGAGATGACTTGGAAGGGTCAGCAAGAAGCGCCAGCCTAGAATTTAGGGGTCGTTTCTGGAAATTCACGGTAGTGACGGATCCGAACCTTTACTCTTGGTTTCTTTTTAAGGCCTAACTTTGGAGACTTTCTAAGTAAGTCTACTATAGTTGAGAGCCAGTGAAGTTCAATCTTTTAGCAAGAACATGGACTTCACAATGGTTAAGCCATAGGCGTTTTGCAACCTGGATTCTGGATCATTAACAAACGTCCTTTTCATCCATAGCCTAAATCTTTCGGGATCTTTATCCTCTTGAATTTGGTTTGTGAAGGGCTGTGGAGAGTATTTTACCCGATTAAAACGATGGAGTTTTATCGGGGCAAGACCAGAGAGTTTAAGAGTCTATTCATGACTCTTTGGTGCACGGTTAAGAAGCCTGCTCTATCTATGTGTAAAACGCTCTATTGTCTAGTATAGACTGTAATTACAAGAGTTCTTTGTTCCGTAATCGAAATACAAACCACGCTATTTACATAGGTTATTACTTTCGGCGTAGCTGAAATGACGAGGCATTAGATTTTTAACGAGGGTTAACTACCCCCTTGCTAGTTAGCGAGGAGGTAGGGGAGGGGTAGCTAGCTATCCCTCCCCCCTCACACACCGGTGAACTGATTCACTTCGCTTTTGGCTCGGTTGATGGTCAGACGTATCTGCTCTCACCCTCGCATATTGACAGCCTTAATCTTTTTGCTTTCTCTTTTCAGCTTTGTGTGTTTGGAAGTTGGCCTCTCTACCTTATCATGCGGAAGTGCCCTGGTTTATCCGACCGCCCTTGTGGGACTTACATGTCGGCGGTCGAGACGGACCCTCACACCTTGTGTCCATTTTGCAGAGGTCAACGGTGTGATAAGGATAAAGTGTGTAGGGAGTGGTCTACCTCCCAGTGGGAGAGGTTTTCCCGTCGATGGAAGAAGAAGTCTAAGCGGGATATTTCTTCTTCAAGGGTTTCCTTGAAGAGAGAAAATTCCAAGGACTCTTCTTCCGTTGCCCGAAACTCCTCCAAAGCTCCCGCTCGATCGGTCTCTTCCGAGAGGCCGTCGAGTGGTAGCGTAGGCCATTCTTTTGTTGACTGACCTCGGGGTTCAGGAGAGGGCGTTGCCTCCCATAGCGAGGCAGCTCCCCCTCTTACTCCGAGGGAGGATATTTCTCATGTGGATAATAATGATTTGTTTCAGCTTTGGGCCTCCTTGGGGCTTAAGGGCTTGCCCACCAAGGAAGCCCTGTTTGACATTATCCGGTTGGGGGCTGCTGTCAAACAATCGCCGGCGGTTGTGGAGGTTGACCCTCTTGTCTATCGTCGACGTTGTGACGGGAGCCTCCGATGAGACAGGTCAAACCTCTGCAGTGGTTCCTGACGCTGCTGAAGGCCTAGTTTATCCTTCTGAACATCCTTCGGGGGAGAAGCTAGGTCCAACGGTCTCCTGCAAGTGTTTCTTGCCCTCGGGAGAGTTCACGAACAGAGACTCCTCTTGGGAGGACCGACGATGGCCTGTCTGCTGCCCCTAGTGGCCGTATTCCCCTTAAGGCTCGTAAGCCTCTTCTCCGTAGGGGCCTTCCTTCTCCTCACAAGGGAGTTGGGAGGCGCCTCTTCGGTTCCTCGCCTTCGACGTCCCCCGCAGAGGATCCTCCTTTTCAGGCTTCGACCGTTGCTGCTGCTGCATCCCTGGACCTGTCTGCTGACCGTTTGCCATCTCCTGCCAGACCTTCGGACCTGCCTTCTTCGTTCCTAGCTGCTGACGCTGTTTGGGCGCCTTTTCACCCTGTTATCCAACAGGCACCGGTCCCTTGGGGGCATAAGGGGCTTACTCACGATGTGAGTAAGTCCCTTAAGGGCCAGGGTTCCCCTGTGCTCTACTGTACTCCTGCGCGCTCGCGCGCAAGAGCGCTCAAGTGCTCTCCTGCTGTATCTCCGGAGACAACGCCCCAGAGACCTTCTGCAGAGACTCGCCATCGTTCTCCTGCTCGCCAGCACTCTCCTGCTCGCCAGCGCTCTCCTGCTCGCCAGCGCTCTCCTGCTCGTCAGCGCTCTCCTGTTCGCCAGCGCTCTCCTGCTCGCCAGTGAACTTCTGCTCGCCAGCGATTCAGGTTTCTACTTTAGTAGACTGTTGAGCGAGATGCAGAATAGGACATTACTCAAGAGATTTTTTTTTTATAGATTAAGGTAATCTAAAATGATTGATAAGTCTTGGTACTTAGATATTGGAATAACTTCAAGCTGATATTGGAGAAACTTGTCATACGTTAGACTTAATTATAAGTGATGACATGAATAATATTGCATCTGATATAAAAGTCGAAGAGAAATGTACTGTCTCCCCAGTACACAAACTTATTATGTTTAGTCTACCTCTACAGAAACATGCAATAGTAAAGAAAATAAACTTTAGACATAAATCAAATTATTCTTCTACCATATTTATTGAAGAAGTTACAAAGAAAATAAATGATGCTATCAACATTCCCTGTGATCATGATGACCAACGTCTGTTAGGAGCTAATTGTGCTAACTGTCTTATGACCACTTAAAATAAAGTGAGTAAAAGTGAATATGATACCATGTGCCCACCGATGGAAAAGACTATAACCGTAAAAGACCAATCTCTTGGTTTGACGGAGAGACTTTGATAAAAAAGAGGGAAAAAGGACGTAAAGCAAGAAAGTGGAATAGGTTAAAAACTGAAAGTACTTGGGTAGAATACAAAACTGCTGTGTGTCAATATTACTACCTACTAAGAAGGAAAAAAAGTGAATACTATAAGAGAAAGATCCTCGAAGCAGCAACAGACATAAATAAGTTATATCGTCTCCTGAATGGTATAATGGGAAATGTAAAAGAAAAGAAACTACCTGATGGATACAGTGACCAGGAACTAGCAAATTATTTTCTAGTATTCTTTGAAAACAAAATTGAAAACATAACCAGATTAATTGTAAATACTCAACATCAGATAAATGATACACCAGGTACACAGACAAAATTAATACGATTTAACAACATAACATAAGATGACATCACCAGAATTATCAAGAGAGCAAAGAAAACAAACTGCGCAATCGATCCTATGCCAATATCTGAAGTAATTGGAGAGAGAGACTTTTCTAGTCTAGCCGAAGTAATAATGAGAATAGCAAATGCAAGCTAGGGGTACATACACTAAAAGAAAAAAAGAATGGATGTAAGGATATAAGACGGCACTGCCTTACAGCCCTCCATCCAGAAAGAGTGAACATAAGGGAGGGGAGAATGTAAAATTCAGTCTTCCTTCTATCCATTGCCTGCCGGGCTCTACTGACAGACATGGATGTAAGACCAAGGGAGGTCTGGGGAACACTCTACAGAAGTTAGGCAGAGGCCTAACTTCTGTAGAGCACGATCTTGCCGGCCGGCAAAGGACTGAGCCAGTTCCACATCTTAACCTACACTAGGTACAAATGTAGAACGAAGGCCAAGAGATGTAATAGCTAGGCCATTACTAAGGATAGGGGGGAAAGGGAGAAGAGGGTCCTACAAACTCTGCTGTAGTATGAGATCATCTCACGGCCAAGAAAGCTCATCCTAGCTTAGGGATTATCATGGGAGGGAGGTCAGCAATACTGGCCACCTCCCTCAATACTAAAACAAAGTTTGATGTTGTTATTCACAAGGAAAAGAAGAATCTTATCCTTCAGTCCGAGAACAACAACACTGGACTAGTCTGCTAGATCACTGGAAGAAGGAATCATCTCGTATAGAAACCTTCAGATGTGGTCTAGGGAGGCTAAGCCTCCTATGTCTGCTCCTAACCTAGCAAAGGAATCTCATTCCCTATGCTAGAAAGAAACAGACCCCAGACTAAATACTCTGATGTTCTGCCCACCCCTGAAGCCAGATTCTCTGGTTACAGGAATAGAACAAAAACACCCTAATATAGTTATATTCTAAATGTTTATTCAGATAAAACCATTAGGGTTAAGCCTAGGGCTTAATACAGAGGGAAAAGGGATTGCACTTAATCTCCAAGGAAAAAAGAGCAACCGGGGAGTGTGCGAAAGTATACTAAAGCTCCATAGGCTACTAGCCTAGGCGCGGAGAGAATCGATTACCTAAATCACCAAAACTCTCTCGTATACGATCTTGGAGGAAAATATCAACAATATCTTATATGTATAAAACTGCCTATAGCTTCAATAAATTTTAAAACACTGGGAAATCTGTATATCATGCATGAAAGTACTAGGGCCAAATGCCTAGGCTACGAAGCCTAGCGTTGGCTAGGATCGGTTACCTCAATCGCCGAAACTGAAATACTAACGGCATCATATAAAGAATTCCTATTGTAAAGCTAAATAGCTAGAATTATTAAAGCATAAGGACTGGGAACGTCGCTCTGGCTAACTAAATGACTCACGCATGGAGAGCGACAGCGTCCAGGACGCCTTCGGTAGGCAACAGCTCTTGTAAACGTTAATATCGCTTTCGATTTACTTCAAAACACCAAGAGCTTACATTTATACATAATAAAGATGATACTCAACTTTCCAGAGGCAGAAGAGGCTGGAGAAAGCATCATAAAGTTAAAATATTCCAAGATTCACGAGAAAACACAAGGTAAAACACCGAGTTGTTGAGCTACTGAAAAAGGAATGAAGATGGCGCCATCGGCGGCGTTGTATACACACTCGAAGCGGGATTGGAGAGGTACCTTATTAACGGCTCTCCTTTCATTCTCGTTTTTCGTTTTCTTGCCACTTTGACCCCTCGAAGTGTTAATTCTATTCGGAGTGAAGATAGCCATGTGGCGTGTCAAGAATACGTCCTCTGATATTACGCGATATCCCAGGTTAAGTTTATTTAGGGATATTCACTCCAAGAGTTAGAATTCTGGATACCTTAAGGTAAATTCTCTAGGAATATCACCATAGTCAAATATACCCTAGGAAGCTACCCTATAGGAACTTCCATCAGGATGACCTGGCCTGAGCCCAAAAATGATGGATGAAAATAAATATATTTTTCTATTGCTCGATCTCAGTGCTGCTTTTGATACAGTTGTGCATGAACTGCTACTAAATGATCTACGGTCCATAGGCGTTGAAGATCAAGCTTTCGAATACCCAAAAGACTACCTGGTTGGTAGAAATTACTGTGTACAAATTGGAAACTCTTATTCATCATATGAACCCTTAAACAGAGGGGTACCCCAGGGGAGTGTACTTGGCCCAATCTTATTCTGCATTTATACTATTAGTCTATCGAAAATACTACAAAGGCATGGCGTGAAGTTTAAACTATTTGCAGATGACACACAATTTTACTTCTCCATAAACGATATACATGAGACTACTGAAACTCTAAACAGAATCCTTGATAGTGTTAGAGAATGGATGACATTTAAAAAACTAAAATTAAATGATGACAAAACTGAATTCATGGTGGCGGGCGAGAGAAACAGTGTGAGAAACTTAGGTGATATTCAAATGAACATAAATAATGACTCGGTGCCGATATCTAGTAAAGTTCGAGATCTATGTGTATCTGTTGATTGCAACCTGTCTCTAAATGCCCAAATAAATAATGTAATAAAAAGTGCTGGTTATCATCTAAGAAATATTGCGTTTATAAAAAAGTACCTGGACAAAAATTCTGTTAAGAAACTTGTGATAAACTGTGTTATTACCAGGATTGACTACTGCAACTCTATCTACTACAATTTACCAAAAGTCCAGCTTAAGAAATTACAAAACATAATAACAGAGGAGCAAGACTGATAAAAGGTGCCCACCTAGAGAAAGCATCACCAAATTATCAGAACCGGTCCTCCAAAATACTTAAGAGAATTTCTACATATTGCACAGCCAAGAAATCGTATCGACATGAGAATAGTTACAGATGGCTTCAAACTGTTGGACCTAGATTTATGTCTACTTTAGGCTCTAGAGCCTTTAAATATGCGGACCCGAGACTATATAATAAGCTCCCATGAAACATTCGAATGATTGAAGACATTAAGGCTTTCAAGAGGAAACTGAAGACTTTCTTGTTTCTTGTGTCTTTTGACAGTGACAATTTAACAGTAAATGAACAATATGTAAATTGAAAAGATAATTATTGTAAAACGACAGTGGAGGCCCTGTAGAGAGTGAGGTTCCCCTGCTGAAGGGGACCAGAAAAGCAGCCATCAAAATAAGTAAAGTAAGTTCTGTATTGATATTATCAGCTTTGAATCGAATGGCTACTCCGTCTTCCAAGGTAACACATTCGCCTAGCACTCAAAGGGCAACAGATCAATACCAGCTCAGGACCGTGAATTGAAGTTGTTTACTGGAGAGGCCACACCTTTGGTGTGGCACCACAGTTGACGTCGGGCTTGCCCAGCTGACGTTCATGTGAATATGTATTCTGATGAAACTGGAACCAGGCACCTTTGACCTTAACCTTTATTCAACCCACTCCATACTTTCAGCTACAGTTATCTCAAATTTCCCTCAACACTCTACTGTCTCACTTGCCAGGGTTATCGCAAGAGATTTTACAGGTAGTCAGTACAGGAGAAATCTAAATGGGAAAGTACATAGTGTAATGACAGAAATGGTTCATTTAACTGAATGTTAATTTCCTTGAAGATTATTGGACTTAATAAATGGATTGGTTTTCATCTCATCAAAATGTTATGTTAGCCACACGTGGTTGAGATGGTGTAGGATCGAGTGTGCATACGCAGAGGTACAGAGAGGCGTAAAAAAGGAGTAGTTGTGTCTGCAGTCGAGTGTTTGTGATTGAGTGCACAAGGTAAACAAAGGCGTAGTTGTGTAAGCCTCGGGCGTAGCTATGCGAGGTAAGCTCAGAGCGCACTCTTCAAGTCGACAATGATCAGTGTAGAGGGGAAACGGTGTTGCTCCCCTTATTGTTATGTGAAATTCTTACTTTCTCCCTTGTAAAAGGTATGCACTGGATTTAGTTATAATTTCTGTGTTTTAATATTGTGGTTATCTTTTTTAATGTAATAACAGAATTATCAAATAAGATTACGATAATTTTGCCAGTATTGAAACTGCTTCATGCTGTGCTTGCATATGGTTGGAATTGTGCCACCCACCATAAGTTAAGATGTGCAATATTATTCCCAGATTTGTGAAAGTGTTTATTCTTGAGTTGCCAAGCTAACTGTGCAGCGCAACCAGTACGTTAGGTGAGAGTACAGTATAGCCTAGGCTACGAATTGCATGTTGCTTGACTTAGGATCGTTGTCCTAAATGAAGACTTTGTATTACAGGGTACCAGTTTGGAGTACGTGTCATGTACTAGCACTTGTAGAAGTAGAAATAAAAAACGGATTTTGAGCGAAGCGAAAAATCTATTTTTGGTTGAGATAGCCATGACATCCTGATGGAAGGTTCCTTCAGTAGCTTCCTAGGGTATATTTAACTACAGTGGATATTCCCAGAGAATTAAACTAAAGGTTATCACAGAATTCTAACTTCTGGTGCGAGTACCCTAAAGGTTTCCCTCTAGGATATCGTATATTATTATTATTATTATTACTTACTAAGCTACAACCCTAGTTGGAAAAGCAGTATGCTATAAGCCCTGGGGCTCCAACAGGGAAAATAGCTCAGTGAGGAAAGGAAAAAAGGAAAATAAAATATTCTAAGAAGAGTAACAACAATAAATATCTCCTATATAAACTATAAAAACTATAACAAAACAAAAGGAAGAGAAATAAGATAGGAGAGTGTGCTCGAGTGTACCCTCAAGCAGGAGAACTCTAACCCAAGACAGTGAAAGGCCATGGTACAGAGGCTATGGCACTACCCAAGACTAGAGAACAACAGTTTGATTTTGGAGTGTCCTTCTCCTAGAAGAGCTGCTTACCATAGCTAAAGAGTCTCTTCTACCCTTACCAAGAGGAAAGTGGCACTGAACAATTACAGTGCAATAACCCCTTGGGTGATGAAGAATTGTTTGGTAATCTGTGTTGTCAGGTGTATGAGGATAGAGGAGAATATGTAAAGAATATGCCAGATTATTCAGTGTGTATGTAGGCAAAGGGAAAATGAACCGTAACCAGAGAGGAGGATCCAATGTAGTACTGTCTGGCCAGTCAAAAGACCCCATAACTCTCTAGCGGTATATCAACAGGGGACGCATGTATTAACACGCCACATAGCTATCTGCACCCCATATAGAGTTAACACTTCGATATGGAAAGGTGGAGAATAACTGGGGAGCCGTTCCACAGTTACACTCATCCGTGGCTGCTTTTGGTACTCGAGACGTAAACAAACGGGCTCCATTGCTAAATGACGTCATGTCCGTCCTCATCCTGAGGCCAGCTTCTTGCTAATCTCCATGATACAGCAGAACAGGGCGGGGCCTGAAAGGCTGGACTAGAATAGAAGGGAGGGTCCATCAGGACGTCATGGCTATCTCACCCAAAAATAGATTTTTCGCTTCTCTCAAAATCCGTTTTTTGGGCTCAAGCCATGACGTCCTGATGGAAGTGTACCAGATAATTAATGTATCGTGGAAATTTTCCCCTTTTTTATGCAAGTGCCAAGGGCTTCGAATAGAGGTATGTAACATGTCCTTACTAGAGGTTCCGTGAAGAACCAGCTTCCTGCCCCCCTGTCAGAGAAGTCCTGGTGGACCATACTAATATCTCGAAGCGATCATTGAAGAGCTACTCACCCTGCGGAGAGTTCGTACAGGACTCGGAGACAAGACATAAGGTTAATATTCGGGTAGGAATATTATCAAGCATAGGTAAGTGATTAACATTTACTACACTCCCTGGAGGAGAGATCAATCTGGTCTCGAAGGCAGGACGAAGGTAAGTATTCAGGTAGGAATATATCAAAGCATGAGTGAGTATATAATACAAGTATATCTATATTATTCTCTTTCAGAAGGAAAGGGGTAGATGGAACTATGACAATCACATATTTCATAATAAATAATAGGAGCGGAGAGAGACGCACATGTAATTAAATAGACATTTTATTTCATAGATTGCAGATTGTGATAACAATTGTAAAAATAAATGTAAAGTTTATTTACAATAATAAAGAATAATGTACATAGAAAATAAAAGACTTCAATCTTGAATCTGAAAAGAAATTTCACTTTTAGAAACACAAGTTCCAGAGGAACGTCAGTCTTTTTCAAAGAAAAACACATCATGCCCTAGAGTATGTGGCACTCATGTAAAGTCTATGACATTTCACCTTGGTAAGAACAGTCTATTAGAAACACTAAGTGTCTTTGAAATCACTACGTATCACACGAGGGTCAACATAGGCACCCGAGGAGTTAGAGTCCCAAGTAACTCACTGTTCTATGCAGAGTTAGGTGCAGGTTTCATAACACTACCTGCGGCTACCACAGAATGTTTGACTTCATGCACTTGTTTCGCATAATGTTTGAAGAAAACACGCGAGGATTTCCAGCCTGTGAAACTCTTAAGGCTTTCAAAATCCATACTCTGAAAGAAATTCAGAGACGATACAACTTTTCTAGGATCGTGACCTGCGGGTGTACTGTCAGGATCCGCTCTGCGAATGAAGTAGTTGATTTTCGCTCGTAGTTGTTTCAGTGACAGGTCACTGCCCGATGTTTCTCCTTTGAAGAGTTGGCCTCCACCAAAGTCAGAAGTTCTACGAAGATAGACCTTGAGGCTCTCTACTGGACATAGAGAGGCATCTTCTTTCAGGGGGCAGATTCTCCAAGGGCCCCATCTTTTGGTGGGTAGTTCGTTTTTGGCGAGAAACGTCGGATCCGGGAAGAGGGTAAGGTTTCCTGAATCTGTAAACAGAATGTGACCCTCGTCCCTTGATAGTGCCACTATTTCGCTGACTCGGGCTCCTGAGGCAAGAGCAAAAAGAAAAATAACTTTTTGAGTCAGATCCTTGAGAGGGCACGAATCATTGTCCAAGTTGGAGGCAAAATGGAGCACCTTGTCCAGGGACCAGGAGATCGGTTTTGGTGGGGGTGCTGGGCGTAGACGAGCGCATGCCTTCGGCAGTTTATTGAAGATGTCGCTGGACAGATCAATCTGGAAGGCGTACATTAGTGATCTAGTCAAGGCCGATTTGCAAGTAGAAATCGTGTTGGCTGCCAAGCCTTGTCCTTGAAGGTGAATGAAGAAGGACATGCAAAATCGATGGTGATTTCCGTAGGATTTTTTGCCTTGACGAATGAGACCCATTTTCTCCAGGATGATTCGTATTGCCGTCGTGTGGATTCGGTCTTGTATTCCTCGAGGAAGTCGAGACTCTTCTTCGATATCCCGAACCTTTTCTTCACGACTAGGGAGAGAAAATCATGAGATGAAGGTCCCTGACTTTCAATGATGAAGCGAAGACAGTCGACTTCTGTACTTGCTGGGAGAGAACTGGGCCCGGGAGAGGGATCAGCGTGGGTTGTAGCTCCAGGACTAGGGGGTACCAGTTGCTCCGAGGCCACTTGGGAGCCACTAGGGCTGCTGTTCCTTTGAAGGTTCTTAGTTTGGAGAGGACTTTCAGCAGAAGGTTGGTGGGAGGGAACAGGTAGATCATGGACCACCTGTTCCAATCCAGTGACATGGCATCCACTGCTTCTGCCTTGGGGTCCTCGTACGGGGCCACATATCGAGGAAGTTGATTGTTGTCACTCGTTGCGAAGAGATCGATCTGAAGTTCCGGGACTTGGTGAGAGATGAAGGAGAATGACCGTGCGTCTAGAGACCATTCCGACTCTATCGGGCTTGTCCGTGATAGAGCGTCCGCCGTCACGTTGCGGAATCCTTGTAGGTGAACAGCAGACAGGTGCCATTTCTTCTTTTCTGCCAAACGAAAGATCGGAAGAAGTACCTGATTTATCTGGGGCGATCTCGAGCCCTGACAATTGAGACATCTGACTACCACCGAGTTGTCCAAAGTCAGATGGATGTGGATCGAGGGAGGCGGAGAGAGTTTCTTCAGGGTGAGAAGAACCGCCATGGCCTCCAAGATGTTGATGTGAAACGTCTTGAATAGGAGAGACCATTTTCCTTGAACCTGTCGTTGGTGGGAGTGACCTCCCCAACCCTCCAGTGAAGCGTCCGTGTGGATGTTGATCAATGGAGGCGGGTGTTGAAGAGGAATGGACGTTTTCAGGGCCTTTGCTTCCGACCACGGCTTTAATAGTGAGCGAAGTCTGTTTGGAAGCCGTCTCTTGAGGTCTCTTCGAGCGATGGATGCGAAACGTCTCCAGACTCCCGCGACATCCTTTAGCTGTGCGCGAAGCACTGGGTTAGTCACAGAGGCGAACTGTAGAGAGCCGAGAACTTGTTCCTGCTGTCGTCTTGAGAACCGTTTGGATTTCAGAAGTCTTCTGACAGACCCTGCTATTTCCTTCCTTCTTCTGTGGAATGGAAAGGCGTTGTGACTGAAGATCCCAATGGATTCCCAACCATTGGAACTTCTGAGCTAGAGAGAGGCGAGATTTCTCGGTGTTTATCTTGAATCCTAGACGCTCTAGGAACTGGGTGACTTTGTTGCAGGCTCTTACACAATCTTCGGGCGATGTCGCCCAGACTAGCCAGTCGTCTAGGTAGGCCATCACTTGGACGCCCTGAAGACGGAGTTGTTGGACGATGGCATCTGCCAGCTTGGTGAAGATCTGTGGAGCCACGTTGAGCCCGAAGGGCATGGCCCTGAAGGCGTAACTTTTCCTTTGGAGTCGAAATCCTAGGTAGGAGGAAGCGTAATGATTCATTGGAACGTGCCAGTAGGCATCCGCCAGGTCCATGGAGACTGTGTAGGCCCCTTGAGGCAGAAGGGTCCTTATTTGTTGCAGAGTCAGCATCTTGAACTTGTTGTTCGCAATGAACTTGTTGAGAGGGGATAAGTCTAGAATGACTCTGAGTTTGTCGGAGTCCTTCTTGGGAACGCAAAATAGTCTCCCTTGGAACCTGGTTGACTTTACCCTCCTGATCACCTTCTTGTTCAAGAGTTCTAGGACATATTCTTCCAGGTGGGGGGTTGACGGCTGGAAGAATTGCTGGAAGGCTGGGGGTGGTTGAGTCCAGCTCCAGCCTAGTCCCTTCTTGACGATGCTGTGCTCCCAAGGATCGAAGGTCCAACGATCCTGGAATTGGCGGAGTCTTCCTCCCACCGGAAGCACTTCATTGCTTCTGGTGTCCTGAGGGTTTGCCACCTTGGCTGCTAGCTCCCCTTTCTCCTCTGCCTCTGGAGGGATGGCGAGACAAATCTCTGCCGGAACCTCTGCTTGAGCCCCTACCTCTGGGACGAAAGGTAGTAGCGTGTTGCTCATATGCAGGGGTAAAGACCGGTGACTGCGACACCACTGGTTGGGGGGACCAACTGAAAGGTCTGCTGTGGCTGTGTGGCCACTTGGGGAGTAGCGGTACCCGGAAACTGCCGTCTCTGTTGACGTTGCTGGGGTTTTGGGTTTTTGAGGTTTCCTCTTAGGTTGAGGGCTATTGTCCTGAGAGGATTTCCTCTTCCTTGACATGCCCCACTTGTGGAGAAGGTTCCTATTCTCCGTGGCGGCCTTGTCTGCAATCTCTTTCACCAGGGAGGAAGGAAAGAGATACCCCAGATATTGGAGGAAATCAGCCTCCGGGGTTCGTGTTTTACCGTTGCGTTGGCGAACACGAATTCACGACAGGCTCTGCGAGCCCTAGTGAAGCTATATAGGTCCTTCGTCACCGTTGCCATATGCGATTTGGCTAGGACCATATAAAAGTCCGGGAGTCTAGTATCCCCGGCCATAAGTTCTAGCTGTGCCTGGTGGGACAGCGACGCGGCAAGCCTCTCCTTCGTATCCTGTTCCCTACGAAGGAGGTGATCATTTAGCCTTGGGAGGTCCTCATTGAACTGACGACCGGCTACGTCAGGCTCTAATTTCCCTACCGTGAAGGTTGACTGGACGTCTTTCCAGTGCCTATCATCGGGAGGAACAGTAAGGGAGAAGGGTCTGCACTCCTCCAGTGCAGGGCAAGGTTTCCCTTCCTCCACTGCCTTTAAGACCGCTGTGAAGGCCTTTTCGATGAAGGGGAAAGTCGCAGCATTCGGCACAACGAAGGTTGGATGGTTCTTACTAAGCACCGGCATCTTGGAGTTGGTGAAACCCCTACTCTTCACCGCCTGAGCTAACATAGCCTGGGCCTTCGCGAGATCGAACACGATAACCTCCTTCGGTTCGGTCTCTTCCTTTGAGGCTGGTTCGGACCTGAGCCGGACGTAACAGTCCGGATAAGCCTCGAAATTCAGGAAGAATTACACTTCTTTCAACAAGATAGAGCCAACCCTTTCACTGATGTAGATTTTTCCAGTCGTGATTGGCATATGCTCGGCATATCTCCATGGGTTACCTTCCGAGCAAGTGGGGAGGTCCTTAACCGAAATCCGTTTCGGTTGTTTAAGATTAACCAGAGTAGTCTGGAATTGCTCCTGGGTTTCTCGTAGTTTTCTTTCCATGAGGGCTTCAAGCATCTTGAAGACCTCCTGAGTGGCCGATGGAAGAGGGTCCGGGGTGGCGGAAGTCGAAGGAACAGGTTCCTCGGATGGTGCAGGAGTTGCTGCGGGAAGTGGAGCGGGAGCGTCCTCGGTCTCCGAATCAGGGTATTCCACCTGATCTTCCTCATAGTCGAGTTCCTCGCCCATGAGGTTCTTCTCTGTCTCTTCTGACACTTCCGACATACGTTCCACGTTATCGGAATCCAGATGGCACTCATGCATGGACTGGGCCATGACAATATCAGGTTCCACCACGATCTGGACGGTGGGGATCTGATCACGGGGGACCACAGAGTCTTTGGATGCCTTTGGGAAAAGTAAGGCCCTCAAATCTTCGTTGGCGAGATACGGTCCGGTGGCGTTCTTCTGGAAGCCACGCACCCATTTGCGTAGCTTCTCTCGAGCGTTGTCCCTTGCCTCCGCAGAAGGAGGATCGTCGAACGCCTCGACCAAACGACTCTTGCAGACTGTACAGTTCTGCGGGTCCCAATACTTCAGGTTGCCTTTCTTGGCGGCGCAGGGGGCGTGGGTCCGGCACGCCTTGTGCCCGTAGAAATCCGGGCGCTTCACCCCGCAGAAGTTGCTTTCACACTTCATATACTCCTCCTGTAAAAGAAAGAGATCATGAGTACATGGAAGGCATAAGAATGACTTACATTACTCTAAAATTAAGATAACTTAATCTAAAATTTTAAAACATTAAAGTAATTCACAAGGTATTATAATGCTTGAGAATAATGAGCGAGAAAGGAAGTAGATAGACACATACTTGTGAATCCCGCCCAGTCGGTTACCGTAACCTTATCAGTAGGCAATTTCTTTTGTGGCCGAAGGTCACAAAACGGAAATCCATATGGATAAGCCGTGGTGGGTAGAAGCTAAGCTTCTAACAGAAATTGCCCGCAGGGTGTAGCAGGGTCTGAGACCACTCAGATCCCTGGAGAAGAAGGGGAATAGGAGAAACCCTTTATTAAATATAGGTTCCGGCAATCGGCTGCACTAAGACACACAGAGTATGCTGGAATATTGTAATGTGCAATCAAACAGCATAGCCACAGACTTGGATGGTAAGACAATACCTATATATAGCAGTGGCCAAGCCATCTGGCTGCAGCATTTTGACTGTTGGCATGTTGTCGGCAGGTATGGGAAGGGGTGCATGTCCCTTAACGTTTCAGGAGGGTTCCGGCAGACCGACGGTACGCCGGAGGCCGGTCCTGCAGGGTGGAAGGCATCAAGACAGACACACTGAGTATCTAAAGTATAATACCATCGTGACGACTGCCGGCAGGGGGCGGCGGGTCGCCGGCAGGGGGCGGCGGCTCCGGCAGCCGAAGGCTGACGGCCTGGTGAGCTTGGATCAATTCATAAGATAGATATGTATATGGTTGTATACCTAGACCGCCGGCAATCAATGCCGGCACGCCGGTGGCCAGCTCCGAAGGTCAGCCAGCTGTTACTAGGTAAAATGAGGGGTGGGACATCGGCTGTATGTCGACGGAAGGCGGCAGCCTCCGGCACACGGAAGGCTGACGTCTTAGAGGGGGAGGGCATCTTATGAAAGAATGTCACTTGAGGTAATGGCGGTTATCGCCGGCAGTAGAGGTGGCAAGGGACCGGCACCAGGATAGAAAGAGAGAAAGGTAAGGAGGGATGGGAGGGGTAAGATCTCGTACCCCTCCGGCATCCCTCCGGAGAGAGTGCACTCATGATAGGAGTGGATACTCCTAGCATCCGGCGGCAGGGAGCCGGCAGTTGGCTGGGTGCCTGGGGTAACCCAAGGGAGGGTTAGAGAGCACTCAAGAGGGGGGAAACCCCCGCCGGCCGGACCGCTGCCGGCAACCACCCCCATAGAACGCTATGAAGGGTATGTGTACCAGAGCGGCCAGCTCAGCAGGGGAACAAGTTAGCCCTACCACTACACCCAAGGGAGGAGTTGTAGGACTAAGGACAGATGTGTGTAGGCAAGCCTACACCAAAGGGATAGGTGGGGAGGGGAAAGATGACGGGTCTTTCTATAGAGGAGACTCTGTATGAGAACGGCCACCAAGGTAAGGGAGAACGCTCCCTAACCTAGGTTAGGTAGCCCAGAATGAGAACGGTACAGGAGTACCGTCCCAAACTATAATAGGGCAGAGTCAACCCCCAGAGCTTAACCTAGAGAAGGAGGGCTAAATCCTAGGCTAGGCAAGCTTGAAAGACACATTGCAAGTTGCAGGGAGGAAGGAGTAACCCAACCAGGTGCAACTGAGGAAGGGCAGAGCCGTTCCTTATTTCACTGTCCGACCCTAAGGGAGGGTCATTCCCTTAGGGTAGACAGAGAAGCGAAAATACTCTGATTGTAGACAAAATTCCCCTATATAGGAGGGGAAGCAAGGCTACACAGAGGGAACGCCCGCAGGCAGGGGGAATAGGGAGCATATAGGGGTTCCTACATTAGGTTAGGGGGGAAAGATACGCAATCAACCCGGTCCCCTATATGGTCCCCGAAGGCGAAAACACTTACATCACAGTTAATAGTATGTTTAATAATGCCACAATCTTCATAACTTAACCTAGGAACACTGGTAAATATCATGCATGAAAATAAGCACTAGGCTGTCCAGCCTAGGGGCTAAGCTAGCGATCTAGTATGGGGTCGAACGGCGACCGAGTCTGATGAGCGATAAAACACGATATAAGTAATTCCTAGCTATGAAGACTAAATAACTAATAATATTAGTTAAATGACCGGAGAGGGCTGTTCTGGCTAACTAAATAAAGCATGCAACATGAACAGCGACGCCATAAAATGGCGCGTCTGGTATCGGCACAGCTCTGCCACAAAACACAATATTTTACGAAAAGTAGAAGTTACTTTACGGCTAGAGCTTATTTAAACAATACTGGGACCTGGCACTCAGCTTTCCAGAAGAAGGCGAGGCTGAAGGTAGCGACATAACGGCGATGTAAGCAGATGAAAAACGCACTCAAGGAAAATCCGACTAAAGCGAGAAGCTACAGGCAGAAGGATGACGACGGACGTGACGTCATTTAGCAATGGCGCCCGTTTGTTTACGTCTCGAGTACCAAAAGCAGCCACGGATGAGTGTAACTGTGGAACGGCTCCCCAGTTTTTCTCCACCTTTCCATATCGAAGTGTTAACTCTATATGGGGTGCAGATAGCTATGTGGCGTGTTAATACATGCGTCCCCTGTTGATATACGATATCCTAGAGGGAAACCTTTAGGGTACTCGCACCAGAAGTTAGAATTCTGTGATAACCTTTAGTTTAATTCTCTGGGAATATCCACTGTAGTTAAATATACCCTAGGAAGCTACTGAAGGAACCTTCCATCAGGACGTCATGGCTTGAGCCCAAAAAGACCCCGGGAACCAGCCTTTCCCTCAACCTCCACTACAAATGAATATGAGTCCTTCACAGCAAGAGTCAAGTTCAACTTTAAAGTCTAGGCTTAGAGTATTAGCCTATGCCTATTATGTACATGATATCAGCCTATGCCAAGGTTTGGTTTGTTATAGATAGGCTAGCAGGAATAGGTTGATTGTCCTAAATTGAATGGTAGCCTCCGAATGTAAGTCAGGACAATTGACGACGGTAAGAGTTTAATGAAAAGTCATTGTGAAACGGCATGACAATAGTAACAGTCTCGCTTGCTAAGGGTGTCTCAAGAGATTCTACAGCTAGACAGCACATGAGACATTCAAAATAAGAGACTACAGAGTAACAGTCTCACTTGCCAAGGTTATCTTAAGATATTTTACAAGTAGTCAGTAAGTGAATTATTCGGTTTAGAATCAATATATTTTATAAATATTGTTTCGCAAGATTTTGTAGGTATTCAATAATGGACAAGAATTGCCCAGTATTATAACCTTTCAAAAATAACAATTGACGCTAGTGTACACCACAATGAAAGGTCAAAAAATGGTTATCATTACTTAAGATTTTTTAATTATAGAAATCTAAAACATTTATGTCAATAACTGTGAAAGCAATAGTATATGAAAATGTTTTATATATAAATATTTTACCAAATTATTTTGAAATTTATTAATATAATTATATTTAACTAATGTTCTTACTGCATTATTCATTTGAGCATTATCTGATCACTATAGAACTGGAATTCATGAGTGACCAGAATAAAAATTTTAATAAAGGAAGATGGGAGGAAGTAAAATACTCTAGGACACATGAAAATAGTTTAAGAGAATATACAACAAGAGTAGAGGAAATTGTAAGAGATAGACAAATAGACAGAATAGAAGGAATGGACCTGATAATAAAAGAGGCTGCAGAAGAAAAATTGGCTAGAGTATATATAAGGAAAGTTCTTAATGAAGAAAAGGTACATGAGCAACCCTGGATGAACGATGAAATAAGAAAAGGCATAAAGGAAAGGAAGGATTTAAACAGAAAGAAAAGAAATGAATCCAATATCGAAGTAAAAAAGGTATTACAAGAGAGATGTTGCGACCCATCTCAGAATCTGCACCGTGTTGGAATATTCTCACTTGGCGCTGCGCAATGTGAAGATTCCCAGATCGCACGACCAAGTTGGAATCGTATTTTGGTTGCTATGGAGTGAAACAGATTCACGTAAATACGCCGACTGACTCGTTTACCTTATATGGCAATAGGTGTGTTAACGGTATTAGGTTCCAAGGGGTGATCTCCTCATCGTATATGCAGTGATCAGGCCATTATGTAAAGTCAGGTCATTATGTGTGTTTAATTTGTTTCCAAGGCGTGTTAGTTATTGTAGTGGTTAATTGCAATTACCATTGTCTTAGTTTTATGTCACAATTGCATTACCATAATATGTTAATAGTTTCAATGGCTTAGAAAAGCCTTTTGTGTTTGATGTCTATGGGAACATCTCACTGTTCCCATATGTCAAACAAATGTCAAATAAATTGCTCATGAAGATAACAACACGATCATCGTAGCCATATTAATGCCTAAACCATAAAGCAGGAGACAGTTAACCCATGGCAACCCTACAACAGTTCAGTAAGACCACACAATCAACCATTTCCATTGAAATTTCATTGAAACCAGTAATAATAACACACTTACAATGAAAGGCACTTTTGTATCTCATAATAGCAAATCAAAGCAATGCCTGGGTTCAACAATCCTTGCATAGTTCCTCTAACCAGAAAATACTTATACATCATGCACAATCTATCTAAATTGAAATTCTTATCCACAGGCAAAAACATAAAGAAATAACCAATTGACTTGTTGTGTCAAATCAAAGTATGAGAAATAAAACAAGTTGAGCCTAAGCGTCAATTATGAATTGATTTATGTGATAATGACACCTCCCACATATCCAAATGGCAGGAACTGACTCCAGGTTGATGCATGCAGTATGACCACATGTCACATGAGTCACATTGAATCATGTGGGTACCTAGATCCATTGCTCTACAGGTGCAGTGCAGTTCGACATCAACAGACAACACTAAGCGCTTCCTTCTCACAGTTGCTGTTGATGGCCATGGTCGTATATCCTGAGTTGTGAGGCAGTCAACCAAGTGCTTTCGCAAGGATGGGATGTCATACCTGACATTCACAGGATCCTGTCCGAAAGCCAGAGACGTGGCAAAAGCTACAGCATATACACCACAACTGCTACCATCACGTTGACGATCCACTTTCATGATGTTCAGAGACATGTGTTCTTTATCAGTATGAAGGTATTTTGCAATGGTATTTTTGGTTTGATCAGTGGGATTTTGATGCATGCTGTCATCAATGTTCACAGATCCATTCTCACAGCCAATGTTTGAAACAGTAACCCAGTGATTACCATTTACATTTAAGATCTGAATAAATTAAAAAACTGGAATGTCAAAACTTTGGTTTTGTTGCAGTGTCGGGTCTTGTAATCCTTCAATATGAGGGCAGAGTTCTTCAGTAGCTTTCTAGCAGCTGAAATATGGAGATCAGACAGTCATTCTCCAGGATTTGAGATGTCGTTAATGGAGGATGCTGAGATATCATATCCAGCAACATGAACTTGATTTTGTCCCTCAGCTTTGACACTTGGTTTTAAGGTTGCTTGGCTTGAGATGGGCGTGTGAGATCTTTTCAGCTTGAGATTAACTCGAGGTACAGCAGTGTCTGCTGCAGGTTCAGGCTTACAAGGAGGGTTGTGGACTGCTTTCATAAGGGTGGGTAGAGCACTTTTTTGCTGATGTATCGTTTAGGTTGGGTGGAAGTTGTTTTGGAGGGGCTGACTCCTGCATTGGTGGGGGGAGATTTGGATCCATTAGCTTTCTGTGAGGGTGTCAGTTGATCATTTTTTTAAATGGGAGGGTTTTAGCTGACCTGATGTTGCCTCACTGTTTGCACATGCTTTGATGGGATGGCAATGGTTTGTGCAGAGTTGTTCTTCTCGGAAACACGGGCAGCGTTTTGTGTTGCACATTCCAGCACAAGTACTGCGTTTGCGGATAAACTTGCGGCTGGGGTTGGACATGCGAGCAGCTTCGCGCAAGGTAACCTTCTGACTTGTATCTGCATCAAGGCTTCCGTGTTAGGGGGCAATGTCACCGGCTCGATATCTGCCATTTAAGATGCCAAATTGGGATGCTAGAACATAGGACTTAGCTGCATCTCCACAAACCTGGTGAACTTGAGCTGGAAGCCTCTTATCATCACATGTTGTACGGTCTAGTTTGGGTACTGCCACAGTCACAAAGTCGGGAGGAAGTAAAATACTTTAGGACATATGAAAATAGTTTAAGAGAATAGACTACAAGAGTAGAGGAAATTGTAAGAGATAGACAAATAGACAGAATAGAAGAAATGGATCTGATAATAAAAGAGGCTGCAGAAATAAAATTGGCAAGAGTATATAAAAGGAAAGTTCTTAATGAAGAAAAGGTACATGAGCAATCCTGGATGAACGATGAAATGAGAAAAGACATAAAGGAAAGGAAGAATTTAAACAGAAAGAAAAGAAATGAATCCAATATCGAAGTAAAAAAGGTATTGCAAGAGAGATATGATCAAAAGAAGAGGGAAGTGCAAGAAATGATAAAGAAGGAAATTACTATATTTGAGAAAAAGATAACAGAAGAAATAAAAGTGGATAAAAATAAAAAACTCTGGGAAAATATTGATAGAATAATGAACAGACAGAAAGCCCATGGCAAAGTTATACAACTTTATGGAGAACAAGGAACTAAGCTAAATAAGGAAAAAACAAAAGAGGAATTAGTCAAATACTGGAAAACTATATATTGTAAGCATGAAAATAAAATAGACTCAGTTTGGAATGAAGAAAAACGGATAGAATATGAAAATGAAATAGCGCATCGGAATATACAACCTCTGTCTCTTCCTCTATTTTTGAGTTGTTGAGGAACTTGATCAAGGTTGAATTTAAGTAAACATGAAGAAAATACTATTAAGTAACAATAAAAATGAAAGACGAAAATCTTATGAAACTCAAAGTTGATATTAATATCTCGTTTGTTCGTTCCAGATTGCCCGGAGCTTGGCTCAGTGAAGCGATCTGCAATTTCTCTCTTTCTCTCTGCTCAAATAAATAATGTACTAAGAACATTAGTTAAATATAATTATATTAATAAATTTGAAAATAATTTGGTGAAATAAATACATTTAAAGTATTTTCATATACTATTTCTTTCACAGTTATTGACATAAATGTTTTAGCTTTCTATAATTCACAGATCATAAGTAATTTGAGCCATTTCTGACGAAATGTATAAAAAAAACCTTCATTAACCATCATACCCTACTTGAACAACATAATGGTGACAGTCACTCAATTAACGTAATGGTGACAGTCGAATGGTGTCCTTTTGCTTGGCGTGAACCAAAAAACCTTTCCTATTCCTTCCTGTCTCTTCCCGTCTTGAAATAACTCTACTACTATCTAATGTCGCATGAGGGTCTGCCCCTCTCTTTTATTCTTTCCCTGTACTTCATTTTCCCCCCCTTTTTCCCTTCTCCTTTCCCATCCCAGGTACCTGCCCTCGGGCTATAAACTGGATTGTATCCAGGGGTACTTATCCTTTCACCATATTCCCCACTTCCCTGTCCTCATCGTACTCGTACTCGTACTACTATGGGCCAACCAAGGGAAAGGCCCGTGCCAACAACAAGTGTTGGCTTTAATACCCCAACAACATGATGTTGAATAATTTTCATGAGTGTTTATCTTTTAAAGGGTATAATACTGGGCAATCTTGTTCAAATTCTCGGGAAACACTCTTGACAAAGAATACTGCTACGATATCTATATACAGTAAAAACTTGAGATATGAGTTTAATCCGTCCAGGGACCAAGCTCGTATTTCGATTTGCTCGTACCTCAGATGAATTTTTCCCATATGAAATAACTAAAAACAAATGAATCCATTCCCACCCTCTGAATAAAACCCTAAAAACCGTATATTACTGAGGAAAAACATGTTTTTAATTGTTATAATCAACATCCTACGCTAACAAAATAACAAATTGCTATCAACTGTTTATGAAATGTAACATTATTATGGAGTTCTTACCTTTGAGACAGACGGTAGCGGTGTTTGGGGAGGAAGAGAGAACGGGGAGGAGAGAGACTTGATGGCAACACGGTCGATACGCAACTCTTGTAACACTACGTAACATAACCTTAACTTTAAATTTAACTTAAATGAAATTGGCTTACTGTACACACACTTAAAAATAAAATGTTAATCTTACATTACACTAAACTTGATTCTACATTTAGTTTTCATTACAATTTTTTTTATTTTTCTTCCGGCTTGGCTCTCTTTGCCTCGCTTTCACCTGCACTTTTTGACGGCCTTTTTAAAAGAAACTTATCTAGGGATGTTTGCCTTTGTCTCTCCTTCAAAATGTTACAATAGGCTAATGCACGACCACTCGCCAACTTGTCCGGGTGCCTTTTTTCTATAAAATTAGAAAACTCCTGCCACTTCGCTAACAGGTCTTTGATTTCTGACGTAGAAAGGTGGCCCTCGTCTTCCACCTTTTCCTTGCTACTGAGCTCCTACAACACCTCTGAATGTTGCATCTCCTGGAGCTCGATCAATTCCAGTGTCATGAGCTCTTCCTGATGCTCCTCGACAAGGTCGTTCACGTCTGCCTCGTCTACCTCCAGCCCCATGGACTTTCCAAGAGACACAATTTCATCCACCACAACAGGTTCAGGGTCATCAGGGTCTGTTGTATTGAACCCTTCAAGGTCCCTCTCAGTGACGGAAGCTGGCCACAATGAATTAAGAATTCGTCTTGTGACACCCTGCCATGCATCGTCAATAATTTTCAAGCAATGTACGATGTTGAAATGCTCCTTCCAAAATTCCCGAAGGGTGAGATTGGTGTTGTCTGTGACATCGAGGCATTTCTTGAATAAATGCTTCCTAGATAAAGGAATAACTTCAAGTTGAGATTGGAGAACCTATCCAATTCTGTATTGAAATTATCAGCATTGAATTGAATGACAACTCTCTCTTCCCCTAACCGAGGTAACATGTTCACCTAAGATTCGCAGGGCAGCAGATTGATCCCAGCTCGTGACCATGATATGAAGTTGTTTACTGGAGAGGCCACAACTGTGGTTTGGCACCACAGTGAGGGCTGGGTTTGCCCGGTTGACATTTGTGTGAACATCTATTCTGATGAAACTGGAACCAGGAACCTTTGACCTTAACCTTTATTCAACCCATACTTTCAGCTACAGTTATCTCAAATTTCCCTCAGCACTCTCTAGTGTCTCACTTGCCAGGGTTATCTCAAGAGATTTTACAGGTAGTCAGTACAGGAGAAATCTGAATGGGTAAGCACATAATAACAGTCTCGCTTGCAAAGGTTATCTCAAGAGATTCTACAGCTAATCAGTACATGACACATTCAAAATGAGAGACTTCATAATAACAGTCTCACTGTTCTCTCTTACAAAGGATATCTCGACTTCTTGTACAGGTAACAAACACATGAGACAGACATATAAGAGTATACATAGCAACAGCATTCTTCGACAAGGTTGTTTCAAGATTTTGAAGGCAATCAGTACAGGGCAAAATTGCCCAGAGATATACCTTACAAAATTATAATGTTATTTTATTAATTTGACGGTATAGGTTGGTCAAAAATTGCTCAAATTACATATTATTTGTGAATAATAGAAAGCTTAAACACTTATGTTAATAACTGTGAAAGCAATACTACTATACGAAAATACATTATATGCAATAATTTCACCAAATCATTTTCAAATATTAATATACTTTTATTTAACAAATGTTCTTACTACATTATTTATTTGAGAGAGAGAGAGAGAGAGAGAGAGAGAGAGAGAGAGAGAGAGAGAGAGAGAGATTTTTTCTTGTTTACTTAAATTCAAACTTCATCAGGCTCCTCTACAACTCAAAAATACAACACAGAGAAAGAGGCAGAGGTTGCATATAACTTTTAATTACGTCAAAAACAGTATGAAATGTTTATTTTTTACATGTAAAAACAATAAATATGTGGTATTATTATTATTATTATTTGTTAAGCTACAATCCTAGTTGGAAAAGCAGGATGCTATAACGCAAGGGAAAATAGCCCAGTGAGGAAAGAAAATAAGGAAAAGATACCAGAGAAGTGTAAGAACAATAATATTAAAATAAATCTTCCATATATAAACTATAAAAACTTGAAAATAACAAGATGATAAAAACTTCATTAAACACAAGAAAAAGGAACAAGATAAAATAGTGTGGCCAAGTGTACCCTCGAGTAAGAGATCTCTAACCCAAGACAATGGAAGACCATGGTACAGAGGCTATGGTACTGTAAAGACATCATTCTGTCGGATTTTATCTCACCGAAATCAGAGTTTATACTTATCATTCCTCAACCGTACATGTTATGGCTTATTTGTAAATACCAATGTTTATTTTATGCTATTTCATGTATTTGATGTTCCACATTGAGGTATTGGGTCCCAAGGACTGCAACATCTGCTCGCCCTTGATGACCGAGGGTTTCGGTGATCCCAAGTCGACGGAGTCGAGGGGCGCTTTGAGGGAAAAGCTTCAGAAATGGGTATGAGGGTTCCAGAAGAACTCTCCGGGACCGTACCTTCCCAATGACATGAAGAGAAGCATGCTGTTCCCGAAGGCAACAGCTAATGCCGTCGTACCTCAGGCACGACACAGGGCTCCTTGCATCCAGATTGCAGTTGAGGCCAACATCAATGAAGCAATGAAAGGAATGGACATCCATCAGGAGAGGATGTCTGAAGTGTCCTTGGACACAGGAGAGGATCTCCTTCAAGAGGATCCTGAAGAAGAGGTGGCCCAACGACCCGGAGGAGACGAGGATCTCGAGTTGACGGAAGCGGAGGACCCCCTTCTGTCTGTGTCGACATTCCAGCCAGTACCGTCCACGACTTCGGCTCCAACCCATACTTTAGATTCGCTGGGTCAAGCGGTTATGGACCAAATTACATTGCTAATGGACACTCTACATAAGGAAAACGTAGATATGAAGAAGGAAATGACGAAGGAATTCCACGAAGCAACTCGGATAGTCACTTCCCGTGGGTCTTACAAGCGACCCAGAGTGTGTGACCTGCCACCTTGCTCCGAAACCATTCCCTGGAGGTATGCAGAGTAATGCTGTGAAGTACATGAGAAATTTACAAAGACAGGATTGTGAACTAGACGACGCCGCAGAACACTTACTCGATTCATTCGTAATCATTATAGGTTCCTCAGATGATGATGACGACGACGACGACAATGAGAAGGAAAATGATATTTAAATATCATCAGTAATCTTTAATATCATATGGAGGCTGGCTATGAAAATTATTTCCATATACTGTATTTACTATACACACCAAGACCATTTTCCATTTATAATAAAATAATTTACATATTTGTTTATATTCTGCATATCATTTAACAACCCTTTCTTATTATGGCCTAGAATATAGAAATATAAAACATGAAAATCTACATAGCATCGAAATGATGGCATAGTTCACATTAGATTTTTCTATTAAGAAGTTTTCATGCCCTCATACATGCATTATATATATATATATATATATATATATATATATATATATATATATATATATATATATATATATATATATATATATATATATATGAGAGAGAGAACGAACTTGGTTGTCATGAGGGAAGCAAATTGTACATAAAACTGTGATAGCAAATAATTCCAGTAAACGTAGAACTACAACTATAAGAATGGAAATGACCAGGAGTTAAAAGGTTAAGAGTTAATCGTCAACCTCGTCTCGAAAAAAAAGCAGGATTAGTCTAACACGCTAAATGAATTAATCCGTAGGTCATATTGTTCTTCATATCTTCTTCATATTCTTCATATCTTGATGTAGATACGATGTATTGAGATGAGAGCTTCTCTCACCTGCCACTTTCGTTTGGTTCCACTATAGAGACATGCATCCTAAAATCCTTTTTTTTTTTTCTCCCAGGAATAGGATTATACCGAAATAAATCATGAAAAACAATTATTTGAGTATTATTGTCATATATTTGAATCATGAATACTGAATAACTTATAATTTAAGATCATTTTGCGGCAATTATGTTTTGAAATATTATTAAAATCAAAATATTTAGCATAAACTAAACATTATCATTATTGAAGTCACCAGTTTTTTCCATTTTGTCAACTTGCCATGATTCAACTGTGAATATATATATAGCTGCTATCTTTGCACGGTAGAGAAATTTATCTCTTCCCGATAATTGTCTGATTTTCTCAAGTTGACTCTGAAGATGCCTACCAGAAAAGAAGAGTGTATCTATTCAGCGCAGTAGATCTCAGAACCACAGCTGTTGAGGACAAAACACTGCCTACCCATAACATCAGGTGCAGCTGCAAGGGGTGCAAAATCGCCTCTATCAAGGTCCTGAAACACTACAGGGCCATGAAAGCAGCTAACAGGGAAGGGAATACATGCCCTCCCAAAAGAAGGAAGAGCCCTGAACGCCCTTCTCCAGTGCCAGGATCACCCCTGCCATCACCTCTAGTGACTCCAAGGACTGAGGGAACATCCTCATCCTTGTCAGCTCCTTCAACTCCACTGCAGACAGTTACAGTTATCAGTCCAGCCTCGGCACCTGAGACTTCCAATGCCATGGAAACGGATCCTGCTGAGACCCAGGCAGTCCTTCAAGGGAATCATCCAATGGACTGTAACTGTACTGTCTGCATCTCTCAACTCCTGCACGAAGCCTCTGCCATTGCAGCCAGCATTCCAGCTCCCAAGAATGAAGGCAGGAAACCCATGCTTAAGTTCAAACAACACAAGACTGACAGCTCCATCTCCTATGCCACAGTTGCTGCCATGGCTGGAAAGCCTAGCATGAACCTCACTGCAAGACCCAACCGGAAGGGAGAGTTAATCATCTCCCCAAAGGACCAAGAAACTGCCAGCTATCTACAGGATGAACCAGCTGTGACACTGCTTGAACCTTCCTTGATCCAGAGGATTGATTGATTGATTGAAAGTTTTCTGGCATCCTGACATCTAAGGTCATTGATGGCAATAGCATTTATTATATATGAAAAATAAGAGAAAATTCAATCAAAACCATAAAAGTTAAGATGTCATTATAATAGTTAAATAGTTTTCAGAAGACCTTCTTCTGAAATAAATCTAAAAATGCTACTAGCACAGTAAAACACATCATGTCCAAGAATCTTGGCAAGGATGAACCTGCCATCCTCACCTCGACCCTCAAACAGATATATATTTCTTATGTTATTATAAGTAGAGCATTCGGTCAACAAATGCCTCACTATTAGAGTTACTAAACAGTCCTCGCAATACGGTTGGTGTTGGCCCTTCAGCAGAAACTCGTGTCAACCGAGTGTGGCCAATACAGAGACGACAAAGAGTCGTCTCCCATTTTCGGGGTACAGTATCATGTTATACCTCCAAGGTGATATGACATTTGTTACTTCCCTCATTTTATTGCCATCTAGACTATCCCAGTGCTGTTGCATTTATTAAAAACTTGGATGCCGCATTCTTTGCCAGTAAATCTGCCTTCTCATTCCCAGACACCTACGTGTACTGGAACCCAACAAAATCGAACTGTTATACCTCTCTGTCCAATAATAAAAAGCCATTCTACAATCTTTAAAACTAGAGGGTTACTGGAATTAAAAACTTCTAAAGATTGAAGGACACTCCTTGCATCACTAAAAATGGTAAAATTACCTTCCTTCTCCAACGCTATTTTCTCAATAGCGGTTAATATACCATACAGTTTGGCAGTAAATATGGAAGAGGTTAGAGGAAGTGCACCTCTACAATTAAAATTATTACTATGTACTCCAAATCCAACGCCAGCATCAGATTTGGAGCTATCAGTATATATAAAAGTCGATCCTCTCTTTTCTTCAACATGTTCCATGAAAAGAGACCTGGCTTCTAAGTCTATCATATTCTTCTTAACTCCAATAAAGTATCTACAAAAAGATATCTCTGGTAATTTCCATGGAGGCGTTGATGATACCTAGAATGGAAGTACCTTACTTCTAATTATATCCAGACTGTTTAATAGTCGTTTCACACAAAAGCCATAAGGTTGAGGAGATTTTGGGTGCAACTCAAAGTATGATGCGTGTCTTACAAGGCTTGCAGTCTGAAAGGCTAAAGAGTTAGGGAGTCTTTGCAATCTAAACCAATACCGAATAATGGAAGATATTCGATAAAGGTCTAGAGGTAACTCTCCAGCATCAACAAGGAGACTTGGGATAGGGGAGGTTTTAAATGCTCCTGTAGACAATCTAATACCTGCATGATGTTTCGAGTCTAATATTTTTAACCGCCTTCGGGTGACTGAAGAGTATATTTCACATCCATAGCTAATTTTGGAAAAAATCAAGGCCTTGTATAATTTTGAAATAGTATTGCGGCCTGCCCTCCATGATGTATGGGACAATACTTTTAAGATATTCAGAGCCTCGAGACATTTAGCTTTTAACGCTTTTAAGTGAGAAACCCATGTAAGCCTACAATTAAATATCAAACCTAAAAATTTAGCATCACTTGCACATGGTATCAGTTGACCTTTAATGTATATATCCGGGTCTGGATGTACTCCCTGGATACGACAAAAATGGACAATGGTAGTTTTACTTGTCGAGAACTTAAATCCATTCATGTCTGCCCACTGGATAATTTTGTCAATAGAGAGTTGGATTCTCCTCTCAACCATTGCCATTCTAGTGCCAGCAAATGATATTAAGAGATCATCCACAAATAATGTTGAGAGAACATCCCGGGGAATGTCTGAGGATATCCCATTAATTGCTAGTGCAAACAGGGTTACACTCAGCACACTCTCCTGAGGAACTCCTTCTTCCTGACACTTACTCTCTGATAGAGTTTCCCCCACTCTTACTTGAAAAACTCTATGCGAAAGAAATGACTGAATAAATAATGGTAGTTCTCCTTTTAATCCTAGTTCATGAATTGTTTTAAGTATACCATATCTCCATGTGGTATCATATGCCTTTTCAAGATAAAAAAAAACTGTCACATGGTGCTGCTTGGAAGCAAACGCTTCACAAATAGAGGACTCAAGTCGTATCAACACATCAGTCGTTGAGTGCATTTTTCTGAATCCACATTGAATCGGTGATAAAATACCCTTCTTATCAAGGTACCACATCAACCTTGCATTGACCATCTTCTCCATTATTTTACATAAACACGAAGTCAATGCAATAGGTCGATAGCTTGCTGATAAAAACTTGTCCTTACCGGGTTTTAAAAAGGCTAAAATAATGGCTAGTTCACAAACACTTGGGTAACTATGATCATGCCATATTCTATTAATAATACTTAAAATAAATAACTTTGTATTAAAATGTACATGTTTTAACCATTGCATATGGAATTCCATCGGGTCCAGGGGCTGTATCGTTGCAAGTAGCAAGTGCGGAATCAAGTTTTCTTTCAGTAAAGAGAGAATTATACGATTCTTCCCTTCCTGTTGCAGAATTTAAAATTTTCTTTTCTTCAATGCTCCTGTCCTGGTGACCAGGATCGCTACACTCTTGCACGATAAATTTGAAAAATGGTCAGCCAGGGCATTGCTAACTTCATTTCCTTCAGTCACAAACTGACCATTCACTTTCAACACTGGTGGTGGGTTTGGGGTAAATTTGCCTGCAATCTTTTTTACTTTCCTCCATACAGAAGATGGTGGTGTTCTACTATTAATGGAGGAAACAAAAGCCACCCAAGATTGGCGTCTAGCTTCTTTCATGGCACGACGGAACTGTGCTCTACACTTTTTGTATGATATCATATTTTCATCCGTACAGCGTCTACGCAATCTATTCAGGGATTTTCTGGTGGCTCTGTGCAAGGCTGTTAATTCTGAGGACCACCACGGGACTGGTCATCTTTTGAATAGTCCTGCGGTTTTGGGAATCGAATTGATTCCTGCTGTATGGAGAGTTCCATTCAGCAGGTCTATGGCATCATCAATACAGTACTTTCAAACTGTTCTGCATTACCATCGATCTCACTTAGCTCACGAAATTTCTACCTTGTCTAGATTCCATCGTTGGATCTTTGTAAAGGCGGACCCTTGTTGGTGTTTATAATGATTGGTGCATGATCACTAGTATGCCAATTATCTAATGTTCTCCAATTGAAATCAAGAAGGCAGCTAGAGCTGGCAATTGAAAGGTCAATGCATGACAAGGTACGTGTCTGAACATGGAAGTGTGTGGGCTCTCCTGTATTAAGGAGTCCCACATCCTCATTCTCCACAATTGATGAGATAATATTGCCCCTTCTGTTTGTCAAAACATTACCCCATAAAGGATGTCTACCATTCATATCTCTCAGTAAGAAAAAAGGTTGAGGGAGTTGTTGAATGACCTCTGCTAAATCATCATATGAAATATTATCATTTGGAGATAAGAACATAGAGCATATTGTATATTTTCTCCCTATATCAATTTGTACAACCACAGCCTGCAGGGTTGTATGTATAGACATAGGTATTTGGGGAAAATCTCGACGAACGTACATGAGACTTCCACCATGGCTCCCTGCTTGATGATTATATGGTGTTCTATAGCTAACATATTCTCGAGGACTAGGAGTGTTAGTATCAAGCATACTTTCCTGTAGACATAAAATTATGGGGGAATGTTCTTGAATTAGGAGCTTAAGTTCTTCAAATTTCGCCCTTAAACCGCAACAGTTCCATTGCAAATTGGAGGAGAAAACTATGGATTATTTCTGGAAGACATATTGGATGAGGTCTTCCCATTAGCAGTTTTTAATCTAACATTATTTCCTGTAGGTTTCTTCAGAGATGGTCTTCTTATGTTGGGTTTTACGTTTGTGTTTTTCTTTGTATTGTACCAACCGTGTGTCACACTTTCGTACATAGTAACGACATTTCACTTTGTGTATATATTATGCTTGTATCTTCGCTCTCCCCTCGCACTAAAAAGAACCTGAAATAACATGCCTGTTTTTCTCACCGTTAAGTGTTAACCGGTGCGGTGTCGGTTGAACAGAAAATTTCCTGTTGCATTGAACCTGAAATAATTTGTCTGTTTTTCTCACCGTTAACTGTTAACCGGTGTGGTGTCTGCTGAACAGGAAATTTCCTGTTGCATTGAGTTTTTGTATATAAAGGCAAGTGTTCTGTAATAAAGATACTCAGTTGCTTTCATCCTGTCTTTGAGTCACAACCTTCTCTAGGCTCGTCACATTGGTGACCCCGGAAGTCGACTCGCTCCTCCCGCCTTCCACCCCTCCTTGCCCCTCCGTCGTTGGTACTATGGCGGACTCTACGGAAGTTGGCGCTGCGGCTGCCCTATTGAAACTTTCGTCATTCGCCACATATTGAGCACAAACACCTCCCAACAATGACACCTTTCCCATTCATCAAAGCAGGCAGCAATAACGGATGTAGAAACATCCGCCCAAGTGGCAATAACAGATGTAGAAACATCCATGCCATAAAAAAAAACATACATATGTATGCAAATATATACACATATACATATGGGAAATTTTACTCATAGGGTTGGGACAGCAACATGAAAGAAAGTTTATAATATTAGGAGAAGGTTGAAGTAATATAAAGAGGAAGAAAAAGATAAGAAAGAGAGAAATTTAGATTCGAACTGGGGGAGCAATTTCCCCAAGTTCGAGAGCCCTCTTGCCCGTCACCAAGTTTCAGCACGGGAATAGAATGTCGTGCTGAATCTCAATGACTTCATCAAGGCATTCTCTCATTAAGAGAGCATTTCAAGAGAAATTAAGTCAATCAAATGACCCTATTAAATTCAGGTGCGCTGTCAGGTAAATGAAATGCAGCGATGGGACACCTACATTCCCAAAGATTTCTCAGTTTATGTTAGATTTAATGGTGCTTGCACATTCTTCTGCTGCTGTGGAAAGAATATTCTCGCAGGTAAAATGAGTAAAAACTGATGCGCGGAACCGATTGAATACGGAATCAGTAAATGGTATTTTGTTGACTGAAGGGAATGGAGGAGATAAAGATCGCTATGAATGGGAGCCAGGTGAATCAATGATTCGATCAGCTGAATCCCTGCATAAGGTAGATGAATAATGGTTATCCAGCAGCAGCTTGTGTATCACATAATGAACATAAGGTGATAATTAGATATAGAATGAATATTTTGTTGAATTCAATATAAGTTGATGATCATAATAAGGTTTAATCATGCCAAGTTGATGCCTATATTTCTAACTATATAAATTAAAAAAAATGGTATTATTATATCAGACAACCTGTAGTAGTTCATAATAGCAAACTAAAACCATACTTTATAGTTCATAAAATAATCGATTTCTAGATAAATGAGTTTTTGCACTAAATATTCTTAATAAAATAGACAACATGTCACTGTGTGGTTCGTTGCCAGACGAACAACCACAGCTACGTTGATATAAGTATGTATTTTTTTATTTTAGTCATGCAAATTTATCTTATGTTTGTGTAGGATGATGTGATACTTTTTTTGGATACTTTTCTGAAAAATTGAAGATAAAATTAAAATGATACATTCTTAGGTTTTTCTAAAATTCACGATACCTTGTACTATTTATCAAGAACAGCTAACGGCATTCCTTGACAATGTTGTTTCGCGAGACTTTGCAGGTAATCAGTATAGGACAAATTTGCCCAGAGATATACCTTACAAAATGACCACACAGGAACCCGACACCATTAACGGACTACATACGGCGCATTGCGCGTTTTGTTGTGAGACAGCATAATGAGCACTGAGGTACAGAGTTCAATCAATCCCACACCCTGACTCAACGTCCGCGACATAAACGCTACCTGACGCCGTTAGAACACAATCGTCACCCGGCTCGAGCGTGAGGCTACAGTCATTCTCACAGAGGAATATGTGATCATGGTTCATTCGAGCGGATGTGCTCTTCAGGGTGGCCCGAATAACGGACAGAGGAGCCAAAGCCGACCCCATCCTATCCTCTTAACCCGAGGACGTGTTCGACTGGATCTCCACCTAGCCGGACATAGGGTCAGTTCGGGTGGACTATGAAAACCTATGAAAGGAACTAATCTCCACGTACTCTCTCTCCATTCCCCTGAGGACCCAGGTAATCCTGGATCTGATAAACCAACATCAGGGTGACAACTCCCCTGTGGATACTGGGAACAAACTGGTGGGCCTCCAGCTGCTTCCGGAAGTCGACGCAGACGGACTACGGAAGGAAATCAGATTATCATAGCAGAATTTCCTGCATCGCCTACCTTAGGATGTCATGACCCAGCTCGCTGATACGGACGCGCTTCCGATGAAGGACTTGGTACTCAAGACCCAGAAGCTACACGAGGCTTCTCGGGCCTCTAGGCATGACGCATCGCCAACGTTTGTTCACATGGTCGATGGAGAGGACAACGATGCAGAGGTTAGACGGAACAAACAGGCGAGAGGTCAACACAGTACATCGTAGAAGACTAACGCCACGGCAGATGAAGAAGGCCAACACATCCTGGTGTTATTTTCACCAGACCTACAGGAAGGAAGCCATGAAGTGCAGACCCCCTTGCAAGTTCCCAAAAAATTAGGACGGCAGCCACCCACAATATTTACTGTGGACGCCAACACCACAGGACCCCAACAGGTGGGGTTTTACCCACTCAACGCTCTGGCAGGCTGGATGATTATGGTCGACACCGGCGCCCTACAATCAATGTTCCTGCTGATGGAGGAGGACCACGAAAACCCCACCAACGCCACCGCTCAGTTGGTGGCCACTAACGGCACCCTCATCCGCTGCTACAGGACCAGGACACAGGAGATCACCATCATGGGATGCTCCTACACATAGCCCTTCGTCATCGGTGACGTCAGTGGATTTCCTGGCCCACTATAGACTGCTGGTGGACGTAGCCCGGAAGCGCATACCCGCCGTGTGCTTACATACCCCTCATCACTATGCTGACCTCCTGCAAGAGTTCCCAACGTATTCAAGCCGGAACTCCGCCAGCCGGCTGGTTGGCCAGCCAAACACAGTCAAGACTCATAGTATTTTTGAATAACTAAGTTTAGAAATATTATGTCCACGTGGGTATTGCATAAACATACGGTATTAGATGAATGGTTCGGAAGAAGGCGACGTGTCAACACCAGAATCGTGTAAGACACATAGTTCTTTGGAAGAAAAGGTGCTCAGTTTGCTTCTGTTCATACTTTTTCCTGTCCCCCAGTTTGGGGAAAGGTCTATTACTTTCTTCTGAGGTCTAGCAACTACTGTTGACGGTATCTCACAGCATTGGATACGTTCAGTTCGCGCACAAGGCGTGCTTGAAATGTCATATGGACACTCCCAGGTCGCTCACAGGACTGCAGTTGATGTTCTCTCTTGGCCTTCGCCCATGCTTGGGTTGGCGCACTCGCTACCCCGTGAGTGTAGATTTGGTCTGAGCTAAAAGACATTTATTTCATGTGTTTCGCGTTTACTATTCTCGGGGGGAGAAAATTTTCTCCTAAAGAGTCTAAGGACTACCAGAGATCAAAGAAATGGTTTTCCAATCAGTGTCAGAAGGCATAGTTCTCCGATGCTTAGTAACGCTTCCTCGCAGAGATATGCTCGTGTTACGAGAAGCGTTAGAGTGGGTGCTTGTAGAAGTCTGGTCTCTCTCTTATTGCAGACGTCACGCAGACACAGACGCAAATTCTGGTCTCTCCCTCACGCAGTCACAGACGCAGATGCCAGTCTGGTCGTATGTTGGACGCTGACAGTCAAAGTTGATCCTTTCAACAAGTTGTCCTATTTTCGCGGTCTGCGAGACGCGTGACTCTCACTCTTGCGGACGCACCCTACACGCGGACAACTCTCGGCAATCAGTTCCGTCTTTCCGTCAATGACCGGACGAGATGCTGTCGCCTCCACGCAGCACACTGTAGATTTACAACAAGCGGGGCACACACACAGCGCTGTATCCACACGACAAGGTGAACGCATACAGCACGCTGACACCTTACGGCAATGCAAGCACATGCGACATTATGGTCGCATGCTAGACACATACAGTCAAGTCTTTTTTCTCACAGCAGTATAAACAGACTATTGTCTTTCCTTCGCGTCTCTCTGGCTTCGCAGCTAACGCTCCCTCGTGTCAAGTTTTGGCTTTAAGTTTGTTGAACACTCGCTGATTACACACGATCAGGTCTTAACCTCACTGCATGAGGTTCACGTCGTTGATGCTTCTTTTCAACAAGCCTAGCTTTGATATCGGTTTCTTGCGACCGATGTGGACGAGTTTTGGGAGGCGGTTCTAGATCCCGATTCTCTCTCACGACATGTTGAGTGTAGGCAGCATGCTGGAACCATACTGGACTCATCATGCTGGGTGCATGCTGGAAGCATGTCTTTAGTCCTTTTCCCCGTGTCAGGATCACGAACATTTTATGTTAAACCTTCAAGCTCTAGGCCTAGCTGCCTCCAGTATTTCGGAAAACCCCTAAGATCTAGAGAGTTGTTTGAAGGAGACAGCTGAGGCTTTCGCTTGTATAAAGGACATTTGCCTCAAGGTTTTCCAACCCAATTTGAGTGTTTTATGGAGCGGTGTAGAGCTAGAACCTGCTCTTCATTAGGTAACTCTAACACAAGTGGCATATTTTTTCTTAGACCTTAGAAGAAAACACATTTTCTTTCCTCCTCGACCATCAACGGGTACAGGAGTATGCGGGCATCTGTCTTCAGACGCAGAAGATTAGATCTATCAAATCGAGACCTTATAGGTCTTCTCAGATCATTTGAGAGAACTTGGAGCCATCAGCAAGATGCGGCAGCTTGAAATTTAGGGTTTGTTTTTGGAGTTTCGTGGTAGTGACAGATCCGACCCTTTACACTTGGTTTCCTTTTAAGGCCTAACTTAGGAGACTTTCTGAGTAAGTCTACCATAGTTAAGAGTCAGTGAAGTTCACTCTTTTAGCAAGAACACGGACTTCACATTGGTTAAGCCATAGGTACCTTGCAACCTGGATTCTTGGTCATTAACAAACATCTTTCTCATCCATAGCCTAAATCTTTCGGGATCACTATTCTCTCGAATTTGGTTTGGGATGGGCTGAGAAGAGTTTTTGCCTGATTAAAACAATGAAGTTTTATTGGGACAAGAACAAAGAATTTAAGAGTATATTCATAACTCTTGGGTGCACGGTCAAGAAGCCTGCGCTATCCATGTCTAAAATATTCTATCATCTCGTAAAGACTTTGATTACAAAGGTTCTTCCACACGGTTGGGTGACAGATCATAAGGTGTTGAAAGAATAAAGACTCACGAAGTTAGAGCTGTAGAAACTTCTGTAACTTTCAAAATAAACTGTTCTCTGCAAAGCATCGCATATACAGCCTTGTGAAGGGGTAATCCTGTATTCGCCTTGCATTACTTTTACCGTGTCCAGTCTCGTTATGAAGACGTTTACGTTTTGGGATCACTTGCAACAACGGGTGCAGTAGTAGGTGAAACATTCTCCACTACATTTCCCTAAATTCCTAGTACCCCTGTTCTTCTCTTGGAACTGTTATATATATTTTTATGATTGTACGTGAAGATTGTTTGGCAATCTTCCGCAATCTTTGACCTAGTCAGGTGGTCATTTTGTTCCTAGAGAGCGCCCGGAACAAGGGTATTAGTTGAGGTCCTGTCATGTTATAGGTGGTTGTACCGTTTGACAGCTCCTAGAGATCATCAGCCCCGAGTGGATCACTGGATCTCCTAAGGATAACAGACAAAATGAGGCAGAGCATTGCTGTCAGCTTCCTTATCAGGTTAGAACCACTTAAGTTGTCTATGTAACTCTTAAGTGAATTTCCAATTATGCTGCTGTCTCTGACCTGCCACCAATGGGTGTCAATCAGCCATTATATAACCAGGGGGTAAGTTTTATATTTAAAAATGATATTCTCATAATAAGATAAATTTTTGAATATACTTACCCGCTGGTTATATAAGTTTTAGACCCAACCTCCTCCCCTCTAGAGACCATGGAAAATCTGAATTGGTTGAGTATAGTTCTACCTGTTGTACCGCGAGGGCGCTGGGTTACACCTGGCATATCTGCGCAAGAGATTTTGAATTTCCTGCCGAGGCGTCCAGGGACTTTAGTAACCACGAAATAGCTAAAGTCAAGACCGTCGTAACTCGAGGACCCCCTTTATAAAGTTACTTTCTCCTGTATCAAGGTTTGCCCTGTTAAATACCTTCTCTAAAGACTGTATACTCATTTTACTTTCATAAACTCAATTGTCAAAATTTGGTCTGATTACAGATGACTTGTGAATTAAAGAGAGCTCAAACACTTATGTTAATAAATGTGAAAGCAGTCATATTAAAAAACAATTTATATGCAATTATATTATCAAATTATATTCAAATATAAATATAATTTTATTTAACAATTGTTTTTACTATATTTATTTGAGCAGAGAGAGAGAGAGAGAGAGAGAGAGAGAGAGAGAGAGAGAGAGAGAGAGAGAGAGAGAGAGAGAGAGAGAGAAATTGCAGATACCGTCACTGAGACAAGCTCCGGGCAATCTGGAACGAACGAACGAGATATTAATATCAACTTAGAGTTTCATGAGATATTCGTCTTTCATTTTTAATGTTACTTGATAGTATTTTCTTCATGTTTACTTAAATTCAGACTACACGAGGCTCCTCTACATATATAAAATACAACACAGAGAAAGAGACAGAGGTTGTATATGACTTTTAACTGTCAAAAAATAAAATGAAGTATATATTTTTATGTTAAAAATTAGTAATGTATTAGTAAGGGAAGGTATCTGCAATTTCTCTTTCTCTCTGCTCAAATAAATAATGTAGTAAGAAAATTTGGTAAATATAATTATATTAATTAATTTGAAAATGATTTGGTAAAATAATTACATTTAAATCGTTCTTATATACTATTGCTTTCACAGTTATTAACATAAATGTTTTAGATTTCTATAATTCACAAACCTTAAGTAATGAGTGCCAATTTTGACGGTTCATTGTCAACACCAATAAAATTTTTACAAACTTTCTGGTTAGGTATAATGCTGGACAATTTTGTCCTCTAATGAATACCTACAAAATCTTGCGAAACAGTTTTTATTAAATATATTGATTCTAATCCTAATAATTCACTTACTGACTACTTGTAAAATATCTTAAGATAGCCTTCAATCTTGGCAAGTGAAACTATTACTACGTAATCTCCCACTTAGACCTCATCAACTACTTGTCAAATATGTTACGTATGTTGATTTGCTGGTTATCTATTACCAATAAATACTTGATATGTATTTTCGTCTTATTTCGCCCCAAAATTCATCTCAATAAAGATATGCTGGAGTATTATTCTTCCTTAATAATCTGCATATGTAGATATGAACGAAATATAATTAATACATTTGTTCTGGTACGAGTACAAACTATGCATGGAGCGAAACCTGCATGCTTTTGATGCTATGTTTGTTCTTATGGTATATGCAAACCTCGAGACTCTTTCCTAAGTCTAGTATGACTCCTCCCTGCCTGGGGCAGGAAGCACTAACATGGTTTATGATTAGAAGTAATGACGTGTAACGTCATAATTCTCTATGGTTTGGACGACCAAGGAATAATCGTCCTTAGGTTAAGGCACATTTGGGAAAATCCACAGATACTTACTTTCTAGATAATGCTCTGGTAACCTTCCATCAGGACGACATGACCTGAGCCCAAAAAACGGATTTTGAGCGATGCAAAAAATCTATTTTTGGGTGACATAGCCATGTCGTCCTGATGAACCCGCCCTCCTTTTCATAGAAAAGGCCTTTAGCAGGATCCCTCCCAAAACTACTATATATGTAGCACCTTGCTCAACACTATAAGGAATAAAGCATGGCAGCGACGTACAGCGCCATCTGGATACTCACGTAGTAACGGGAAGGGTAACCTTGATACCGGCTCCCCTTCTAAATTTTGCCACTTTCTCTCTCGAAGCGACAACGCTATTCGGGGTGAAGATTGCTATGTGTCGTATCAAGATATATGTCCCCTGATTTATGTGATAACCTTAAGAAAAATTTTAAGGATATTCACGCCATGAGATAGAATTCTGGAGACCTAAGGGAAAATTCTCTGGGAATATCAATGTAGTCAAGTATACCCTAGGAAGCTACTTATAGGAACCTTCTATCAGGACGACATGGCTATCTCACTTAAAAATAGATTTTTCGCTTCGCTCAAAATCATTTTTTTATTTGAATCAAAACTATATAGTAATAATATTCATTATTTATATGTAACTACCGAATGTTATATACTCTATAGACGTTGAGATAGGAATTAAGGTTTCTGACGACAAGGAAACTACAGAACACAGGTCTTATATCTGAGCCCTACTTGCATTGTTCACGTTTCGGTAAAACGGTTGTCTATAACTTTCTGGTAATGGATATTCATACAGAACGAATTAGGGAGGTTTTTGAGAAGGAAACTCTACAGACCACAGGTCTTATGTCTGAGCCATACCTGTATTGTTTACGTCGTGGTTTGGTGGTTGCCTATTTCTATTTGATACTACTCAGTCACACAGAGTGACAACGTAAGTAGCACAGCTGCACAGTACTACAGGTTATCAATATTTCAAGTTCAACGTCAACCAGTGTGTTAGTTGCTAGATGCTAGGTACCTAAACAAGACCGTTCTTACTCTTAGTGCTTGTCAGTGTTATTTGTTAATCATCATTTCGTTGCTGTCTTGGCTTGAAAAGGGTAAAGGTAAGTCAGTTTTACGTTTGACGTGACTCGGCTAGTTTTCTTTTTGAACCCAGAAGCTAGCTCGGAGATTGATAGTGTCTTAAATTAAACTAAGCAGAAGTCAATAAGATGACATAAAATTTTTTATTTTGCAATATTGAATGCTAGGCTATAACTCCTATAAGCCTTTAGTTTTGTTTCCAAATGCAATCTTTGAAATATAATTATAATCTTAATAGTTAGTATCTAGTGATGCTGTTAAGGTATATATATATATATATATATATATATATATATATATATATATATATATATATATATATATATACTGAATTTTTACACAGAACTAGCTGGACAAATTTGTAAAGGACTTTCAGGCATGACTGAGATACTGCCTCTGCTAAATGCGTGTGATCCAGTAACAGCGAGAGAAGCCTCTGTCAAAAGTGTAATTCCTCTCCTCACTAAATTTCCCCAGCTGGTAGACGAGGCTCATTATGATCAGTATAATGATGAGTGGAGACGAATAACATTTCAAGAGAAATTAAGTCAATCAAATGACCCTACTAAATTCTGGTGAGCTGTTGGGAAAATGAAATGCAGCGATGGGACACCTACATTCCCAAAGATTTCTCAGTTTATGTTAGATTTAATGGTGCTTGCACATTCTTCTGCTGCTGTGGAAAGAATATTCTCACAGGTAAAATGAGTAAAAACTGATGCGCGGAACCGATTGAATACGGAATCAGTAAATGGTGTTTTGTTGACTGAAGGGAATGGAGGAGATAAAGATCGCTATGAATGGGAGCCAGGTGAATCAATGATTCGATCAGCTGAATCCCTGCATAAGGTAGATGAATAATGGTTATCCAGCAGCAGCTTGTGTTGTTGTTGTTGGGGTATTAAAGCCAACACTTGTTGTTGGCACGGGCCTTTCCCTTGGTTGGCCCGTAGGAGCAGCTTGTGTATCACATAATGAACATAAGGTGATAATTAGATATAGAATGAATATTTTGTTGAATTTAATGTAAGTTGATGATCATAATAAGGTTTAATCATGCCAAGTTGATGCCTTTATTTCTAACTATATAAATTCAATAAATGGTAGTATTATATCAGACAACCTGTAGTAGCTTACAATAGCAAACTAAAACCATACTTTATAGTTCATAGTAAAATAATAGATTTCTAGATAAATGTGTTTTTGCACTAAATATTCTTAACAAAATAGATATGATGTCACTGTGTGGTTCGTTGCCAGACGAACGACCACAGCTACGTTGATATAAGTATGTATTTATTATTTTAGTCATGCAAAGTTATCTTATGTTTGTGTAGGATGATGTGATACTTTTCCGGATACTTTTATGAAAAAGTGATGATACATTCATACGTTTTTTGAAAACTTCACGATACTTTATACAATTTATCAAGTTTTGTAAATAATGGCATTCCTTGACGACATTGTTTCGCTAGATTTTATAGGTAATCAGTACAGGACAAAATTGCCCAGAGATATACCTTACAAAATTAATCTGTTAGTTAGATTTTTTATCCCACATGGATTCGTGAGAAATTTTTCAAATTACATATGATTTGTGAACTATAGAAAACTCAAACACTTATGTGAATAGCTGTGAAAGCAATAGTATATGAAAATAAATTATATGCAATTATTTCAGCAAATTATTTTCAAATATGAATATAATTTTACTTAACAAATGTTCTCACTACATTATTTATTAATTATTTATTTGAGCAGTGAGAGACACAGAAAGTGCAGAGCCAAGCTCTGGGCAATCTGGAAAGAACGAATGAAATGTTGATATTAAAATGGAGTTTCTTTCATATTTATTTGCATTTAATAGTATTTTCTTCATGTTTACTTGAATCAAACTTCACCAGGCTCCTCTACAACTCAAAAATACAACATAGAGGAAGAGCCAGAGGTTGTATATAACCTTTACCTACGTAAAAAATTGAGAATGACAATGACTTTATGCAATTATTTATGTAACTTGTGATTTTTGTGAATATTTATTTTACGAATTTGTCAGGCATCAATTTTTTTTATAAAATCTATCTATCACTTTTTATAGTAATTAGTCTCATTATATAAATATATATACATACATACATATACCAAAGGCACTTCCCCCAATTTTGGGGGGTAGCCGACATCAACAAGAAACAAAACAAAAAAGGGACCTCTACTCTCTACGTTCCTCCAGCCTAACCAGGGACTCAGCCGAGTTCAGCTGGTACTGCTAGGGTGCCACAGCCCAACCTCCCACATTTCCACCACAGATGAAGCTTCATACTGCTGAGTCCCCTACTGCTGCTACCTCCGCGGTCATCTAAGGCACCGGAGGAAGCAGCAGGGCCTACCGGAACTGCGTCACAATCGCTCGCCATTCATTCCTATTTCTAGCACGCTCTCTTGCCTCTCTCACATCTATCCTCCTATCACCCAGAGCTTTCTTCACACCATCCATCCACCCAAACCTTGGCCTTCCTTTTGTACTTCTCCCATCAACTCTTGCATTCATCACCTTCTTTAGCAGACAGTTATTTTCCATTCTCTCAACATGGCCAAACCACCTCAACACATTCATATCCACTCTAGCCGCTAACTCATTTCTTACACCCGTTCTCACCCTCACCACTTCGTTCCTAACCCTATCTACTCGAGATACACCAGCCATACTCCTCAGACACTTCATCTCAAACACATTCAATTTCTGTCTCTCACTCACTTTCATTCCCCACAACTCCGATCCATACATCACAGTTGGTACAATCACTTTCTCATATAGAAATCTCTTTACATTCATGCCCAACCCTCTATTTTTTACTACTCCCTTAACTGCCCCCAACACTTTGCAACCTTCATTGACTCTCTGACGTACATCTGCTTCCACTCCACCATTTGCTGCAACAACAGACCCCAAGTGCTTAAACTGATCCACCTCCTCAAGTAACTCTCCATTCAACATGACATTCAACCTTGCACCACCTTCCCTTCTCGTACATCTCATAACCTTACTCTTACCCACATTAACTCTCAACTTCCTTCTCTCATACACCCTTCCAAATTCTGTCACTAGTCGGTCAAGCTTCTCTTCTGTGTCTGCTCCCAGTACAGTATCATCCGCAAACAACAACTGATTTACCTCCCATTCATGATCATTCTCGCCTACCAGTTTTAATCCTCGTCCAAGCTCTCGAGCATTCACCTCTCTCACCTCAACATACAAGTTAAACAGCCACAGCGACATCACACATCCCTGTCTCAGCCCCACTCTCACCGGAAACCAATCGCTCACTTCATTTCCTATTCTAACACATGCTTTACTACCTTTGTAGAAACTTTTCACTGCTTGCAACAACCTTCCACCAACTCCATATAACCTCATCACATTCCACATTGCTTCCCTATCAACTCTATCATATGCTTTCTCCAGATCCATAAACGCAACATACACCTCCTTACCTTTTGCTAAATATTTCTCGCATATCTGCCTAACTGTAAAAATCTGATTCATACAACCCCTACCTCTTCTAAAACCACCCTGTACTTCCAAGATTGCATTCTCTGTTTTATCCTTAATCCTATTAATCAGTACTCTACCATACACTTTTCCAACTACACTCAACAAACTAATACCTCTTGAATTACAACACTCGTGCACATCTCCCTTACCCTTATATAGTGGTACAATACATGCACAGACCCAATCTACTGGTACCATTGACAACACAAAACACACATTAAACAATCTCACCAACCATTCAAGTACAGTCACACCCCCTCCCCTTCCTTCAACATCTCAGCTTTCACACCATCCATACCAGATGCTTTTCCTACTCTCGTTTCATCTAGTGCTCTCCTCACTTCCTCTATTGTAATCTTTCTCTCATTTTCATCTCCCATCACTGGCACCTCAACACCTGGAACAGCAATTATATCTGCCTCCCTATCATCCTCAACATTCAGCAAACTTTCAAAATATTCCGCCCACCTTTTCCTTGCTTCCTCTCCTTTTAACAACCTTCCATTTCCATCTTTCACTGTCTCTTCAATTCTTGCGCCGGCCTTCCTTACTCTCTTCACTTCTTTCCAAAACTTCTTCTTATTCTCTTCATATGACTGACCCAGTCCCTGACCCCACCTCAGGTCAGCTGCCTCTTTGCCTCATGTACCTTGCGCTTTACTTCCACCTTTTTCTCTCTATATTTTTCATACTTCTCTATACTATTACTCTGCAGCCATTCTTCAAAAGCCCTCATTTTCTCTTCCACTTTTACCTTCACTCCTTCATTCCACCATTCACTGCCCTTCCTCATGCTGCCTCCAACAACCTTCTTGCCACATACATCACTTGCAATCCCAACAAAATTTTCTTTTGCTAACTTCCACTCCTCCTCTAAATTACCAGTTTCTCTTACTCTCACCTTGTCATATGCCATTTTCAACCTTTCCTGATATTTACTTTTTACCCCCGGTTTTATTAGCTCTTCAACCCTCACTAGCTCCCTTTTACATCCACCTACTCTATTCCCCCACTCTTTTGCTACAACTAATTTTCCTTCCACCAAAAACTGATCAGACATACCATTAGCCATACCCCTAAACACGTGCACGTCTTTCAAAAAAATATATATGTATATATATATATATATATATATATATATATATTTATATATATATATATACATACATATATATATATATATATATATATATATATTATATATATATATATATATATATCCAACGATAAGGGGGGACCCCCAGTGGGAACTCGGGGTTTTGGGTAGGGAAAACATACTGGGGAAACGGTATATAATGGTAAGACAAGCCTTTTCTTTTCTATACATTACCTTCTTAGATGTATAACATTAGCAGTGTTTTTCATTTATATGTTGACATTCTACCGGTTGGTTGTTTTCGGTCTCGTTCGTTCGTTTGTACATAGCAAGTTTCAACCTGCGCATAAACTCCTCCCACCTGCGCATAAACTCCGCCTCCACTAATACGATTTCTTCTTCTCTACCTGCCACATTCAACTATTCGACTTCACCCGGTTTATTCAAGTATTTGACTTGATCCAGTTCAACTATTCCATTCCTTTTATGTAATACCCTCATATACATATTACGTTTGACCCAAGAATTACTCGTTTTATTATCCAACACCTTATAAAATCACTTCATTTTATATTCCCATTAAATATTATTTATCATACACTCCATTTTATCTTCATATATTACTTTTATACATTTTGTTATTACCTTGTCACGCACAGATTTCACATAAATACTTGCTCTGGACAAGTTTCCCATTTAGTTCAATCATGTTTACCCTCTTGACTCCGTTGTTTTTCCGTTAATCAATCACGAACCCATAGTATGGAAAGTTTGCAGGGGGGGGGGCTTTATATTTCCCAACCCCCTTCCCTTATCTCTTCAAGTGGTCTCTTCATACCCCTTCCCACAAATCCTTTTCCGTGGAACCTAGTCAGGTCTTTGTTATTTCAAGTGAGGTTTTTTTTTTTTGTGTGTGTGTATTTTACGATAGAAGTTATAGAAACTTGTAACGGCTGCAGTATTCCATACTTAAAAGCATTTGCTAAATTTCATGGGGAATTTTTTGATGCATCATCCAATGTTGATCATTTCATTTAATCCAATAATGTAACCCTGGAAAGGTATGATGGGTCGTATGCGACCCCTACAGCATTTTCAAAACCTGTTTTTTCCCCATAAATCATCAGCTGTCTCGAATATGGAAGTGATCGACCTGCAAGGGGTGACTAGTCTACATGCCATTGTCTGCATTAGGACTGATTTTCGTCTAACTTCCCTCCTTCCCCGTTTTTTTACCCCCCCCAGGGGTCGACCTCGACCCAGACTTACCTTTATAGGGGTAAGTGATCAAACAGCAAAGTTATTACATAATTATAAATTGTCGAACAGTGTTGATACTTGTTTGGTTCTTTATAGTTGGAAAGTGTGGGTGGATGGTGTGTCTACCACTTGCATGACATTGGTTTTGGCTTACATGCCATATATTTGCATGAGGTCCATTTTCCCTCAAATGCTAATTTCTGAATTTTGTTTATTTTTTGCAAATTTGATATTTTTCTATTTATTTTGAATTTATCTTCAATAATGGCCAGCAGGCAGTTTTCCCTCGGCATGGATGTCATCAACACACTTCTAATGGAGTTAAAAAGAGATGTTGATGATAATATGGAGCTTGCAACCCCATTCTTCATTTCAAGTGGTTGATTGGGCTGTAAGAGTTGTTGCGGTCTGCGGCCATTTTGTTGACATACCCGAAAGGTAAGTTGGCATATCTCTATATATTCTTGTTCTGTATAGAATTCGTAATATTTTGGTATATTCTAATGCATAAATATCATATTTTATAGGAGATACAATGATTTTCATAAGAAATTTACATTGTGAAACTAGGCCGTCAAAAATGACCTTTAGATTTCGCCCCTGATATAACAGTAACTTACATCTTAGTGCACATTTTATTATGTATTTCTGTTCTTTGATAATATGAGTTTATTCTATAAAAAAATTAGCCTCTTCCTATTTCATTTGGGTACCCAAAAAATTAATGAAATTTGGACAAATTTTTTTGGCCAAAAAAAGTTACCCTTTTTTTCTCATTTCAGATCTTGACTTCTATGGGTCCAACTCATTTCCAGCAATTACACGCTGTTGCTTTGCCATTTAGAAGGTGTCCCTAAAGGGATTTATGTGTATATGTATATTTCTATTTTTTTTGTGAATATTTACGTCGTCTTTTTTTTTGCATACTTAAATTTTTAATATATTTCCAATAAATAGTTATTTTGTAGATGAGTATCATTTATATTTTCAGAAGTTTTTAGCATTCTTTGAAGTATTTTTAGCAAGTCAAACAATACAGATTGATGCATAACTAAATTTTTCCTGAATTTTTTTCGGAATCGGGGTCGCGCGCGACCGAGTATACCCTTGAAGGGGTGTCCGAGGAGCGTACCTATCCAGGGGTAATACCCCAACGTTTACAGTGTCCCAAGTGCCGTTCATTGCTATCGTACAGGAAAGATATTCACGTATATAACTGCAATACTCAAACTAAGGTATCTAAAACAAAGAAGAACCTCAAGACCCCGATGACCCACAACCTTCCACATTGCAGGCATAGAAGTTAAGACGTCACAGTCTCGACATCCCGGTGACCCTCAAGTTTCGTCGTTCGGGTCATAAAAGTAAGGCATTAATTTCTTTAATTTTAAAGTTTTTAGAGTGTGCAGCTCAACATTACCGCTTGCTGGTACATATGAGCTTGATGTTTTATTTTCATGCGAGCGAAGCGAGCCAGTGGCGGAACAAAAACCATTATATTCAGTGTTGTTTAGGTTAACGTAACATTTTTAATATTAGTTAATGTTAACGTAACATTTTTAATATACGTAGAATTGCTAACGTTAGCAATGTCAGCGTAGCATTGCTAACCTTAGCAATGTCAGCGTAGCATTGCTAATGCTAGCGTAAAATTGCCAATGATAGCGTAAAATTGCTATGTTATCGTACGCAGTACATACGTTCTTGATGATTGAAGTGAGTCCGAAATTTGAACAAGAGCCATTATATTTAAATATTTTCACAGGAAATATAAGTTTTCCTGTAGAAAATAACGTGATTTAACCGGTTTTCACCTTCATTTCAACCGTAACAACAACCACTTCGGATACTTGATGTTAGTCGAACTGGTTGTTCTGTTTGTTTGCAATTGGAATGAAGGTCAATTAATGTAGTAAGAACATTTGGTAAATATAATTATATTAACAAATTTGAAAATAAGTTGGTAAAATAAATATATTTAAATTATGTTCATATAATTTTGCTTTAACACTTATTGACATAAGTGTTTTAGCTTTCTATAATTCACAAATCATAAGTAATCTGACCCATTTTTCGACATGACATTGTGGATAATAATAAATAGGTACACTAATACTCTTTTATAAGGTAAAATAATGGACCATCTTGTCCTTTATTAAATACCTCAGTAATATTTCGAAACAATATATACACATCCGAATACTTGACTTACTGACTACATGGAAAATAACTTTAGATTACCTTGGCAAATGAGACTGTTACTTTGTATTCTAGCGTTGCCATTTGGATGTTTATGAGACTAAATTCGTCAAATTTGGCCGTATGGCAAACGGACTGGCCGTAAAATAATTAGCCATCCACGGCCAAATTATTTGGCCGTATTCTTCTCCAAATGATTTTGCATGAAATACTTTACGTATAATCTCCTTTATCTGTTATATCAAATATCTTAATTTCTAATCAATAAAATCATATAACAGCCACGTATCCTATATGTTGCATACCAACTGACACGTACTGTACATGTTCAGGACGAAGAGAAGGTAATGTTTTGATTGAAATAGGGCTCGGAGTAGGAGACTCGACAATCTGACCGAATCGTCAGTACGAATTTGAACCTGTGTAAACATCATATGTGATATTTGCTTTTTGTCATCAAGGCATCAAGTAAACCTATATGGAAAGGGAGTTACGATAGTGGGAGGAAGTACAATAAATCATGAGCAGATAAATTTGTTTGGGTAAAAAGAGCTAGTGAAGGAAGTGAGGATGCTTTTTGCAAACTATGTAAGACTACCATAGCCCCAAACACATCTCGACTTGCTGATCAGGAAAAAACCAAAGGGCGCTTGAGCAGGGTAAATTCTTCAGCACTGTGTCAACCACTGCCAGTGAAAATCTTTAATAAACGTATTGAAATAGAACTTGCAGTTGCCATTGCTTGTCATAGCACAACAGTTAGTGTTGATCATGTGGGGGAAATAATAAAAAGCAATGTTAAGGTAGTGCATTAGAGAACCATCAGCTCCATCGTACTAAATGTAGCAGAATAATTTCCAAAGTAGAATCCCCATCACTATTCAAAGATTTTCAAGATGATCCACATGGAAAAAAGTTTAGTGTAATTATTGATGAAAGTACAGATGTGGCTACAGACAAACATTTGCGTATTGTTATCAGACATTACAGTGAATCAAAGTCGACTATTGTGACCGAGTTTGGAGGCCTCGCACCCGTTGTTGGAGCAACTGGCCATGAATTATTTGTGACCTTGAACAACCGCTTGGAAAATATGGAGCTTGGATGGTCTAATTGTGTTGGTTTTGGAAGTGATGGAGCTTCAGCAATGATAGGCGAATATAATTCAGTGTGGTCAAGAGTAAGAGAAAAATCACCTAACTGTCAATTCCCTCACACTTTGCATGGAAAAGGCATTCGACAAATTACCCCCTAGTTTAGGATATCTGTTGCACGAAGTTCCTAAACGGTTCAGTAAGAGTGTCATACGAAGAGAATCTTTCAAAGAACTGTTTGTGATTATAGACGCAAATGAAGAGAGAAAAGGAACAGCTCTCCCATTTCAAAAACTCTCAAATACACGATGGTTGGTAAGAGGAAAGATCATATATAATATCATTTTAAACTAGGAGGAATTGAAATCTTATTTTTCAGTTGCTTTACCGAATGCAGACGCATCATTGCTACAAAGCAAGGGAAATATTGAATATGTTAAAAGATTAAAAAAAGATATTTTGTACTTTCCCTTTGTGTCACCAATTGTTACAGATTTCGAGAGACTTAATGCACTTTTCCAAGCTATCGATGGTGGTCCTAAAGGGTTAGTAAAAGAGATACTTCTACAGAATAGAGTGCTTACCAGGAGTGGAGAATTCTTACCAATAAACAAGATGTTGTTGTTGGGGTATTAAAGCCAACACTTGTTGTTGGCACGGGCCTTTCCCTTGGTTGGCCCGTAGGAATAAACAAGAACTGAATGCATATAAAGAATAGGAAAATAACTCAAATGATGTGGTGCAAAGTACAACTGAGATTAGGCATCGATGTGTAAGTTCTTAGTTTCCTCTCTTACAAAGGTTATCTCAGGTTTATGTACAGGTAGTCAGTACATGAGATAGACATACAAGAGTATACGTAGTAATGGAATTTCTTAACAAACTTATTTCGTGAGATTTGTGTGGTAATTAATACAGGACAAAATTGCCCTTACAAAAGTATATTCCTTTTAGCACACCCGATTTTTGTGGTTGTTGATGTTTGTCAGAAATTGCTCAAATTACATATGATTTGTGAATTATAAAAAAATCAAACACTTACGTAAATAGCTGTGAAAGCAATTGTATATATGAAAATAAATTATATGCAATTATTTTAACAAATTATTTTCAAATAGGAATAGAATTTTACTTAACAAAGGTTCCTACTGCATTATTTATTATTTAATATGAGGCGAGAGAAAGACCGAAATTGCAGATACCGTCACTGAGACAAGCTCCGGCCAATCTGGAACGAACGAACGAGATGATAATATCAATTTTGAGTTTCTTAAGATTTCCGTGTTTCATTATTATTTTCATCTAATAGTATTTTCTTCTTGTTTACTTAAATTCAATCTTCATCAGGCTCCTCTACAACTCAAAAATACAACACAGAGAAAGAGGCAGAGGTTGTATATAACTTTTAATTACGTTAAAAATAGTATGAAGTATTTGTTTTCTATATTTAGAAATAATAGAAAAGCTTTAACCCAAGGGCAGCAACAGGGAAAATAGCCCAATGAAGAAAGAAAATAAGGAAAACTACAAGAGAAGTTTAAGAACAATAATAACATCAAAATCAATCTTTCATATATAAACTATAAAAACTTGAAAATAACAAGAGAAAAGGGAACAAGATAGAATAGTGTGGCCGAGTGTACCCTCAAGCAAGAGATCTCTCACTCAAGAGTTAGTGGAAGACCATGGTACAGAGGCTATGGCACTACCCAAGACTAGAAAATAATGTTTTCATTTTGGAGTGGTCTTTCTCCTAGAAGAACTACTTAGCATAGCTAAAGAGTCTCTTCTATCCCTATCAAGAGTAATGTAGCCACTGAATAATAATAATGTAGTAATTAACCTCTTGAGAGAAGAATAATAGTTTGGTAATTTCAGTTTGGTCAGGTGTATGAGGAAAGAGGAGAATGTGTAAAGAATAGGGCAGACTATTATATGTATGTGTTGGCAAAGATGAAATGAGCCGTAACCAGAGAGAGGTATTTAATGTATTACTGTCTGGCCAGTCAAAGGATCCAATAACTCTCTAGCTGTAGTATCTCAACGAGTGGCTGGTAATACCTCAAATTATTCCCTTCGTATATCCTATATATGACCTCACTAAAGAGTTCCATCTTCTGTTGTTATAACAGATCCATCTTTCTTTTTGATGGGTATATGCTTCTTCTTCTTTGCCACAGTAGAGATTTCAATAATAATTCTATGAGCAATTCTTACACCATTGCCACTCCCTGAAGTCATATATCTGCAGGAGTCTACTTTAGTAGGTGATCTTTATGCAGGTTTCTTCTTGAGTAGGTGATATACCTGCAGGTTTCTACTTTAGTAAGTGATATACTTGCAGGATTTTACTTTAGAGGTGTACTACCCGCGGGATTATGCTTAATTGGCAGCCTACATCCAGGTTTCTATCCAAATTGGCAACCTACCTCCAGGTTTCTGCTTTAGTAGGTAATCTACATGTAAGTTTCTATTTTATTTTGTGATCTAGCAAAAGGTTTATACTTAAGTAGGTGATCTACCTGCAGGTCTCAACTTTAATAGGTGATGTACCAGCAGGTTTCTATTTTAGTAGGTAATCTACCTGCGGATCTCAACTTTAGTAGGTGATCTACATGCAGGTTTCTACTTTAGTAGGTAATCTACATGCAGATCTCAACTTTAGAAGGTGATCTACATGCAGGTTTCTACTTTAGTAGGTAATCTACCTGCGGATCTCAACTTTAGTAGGTGATCTATATGCACGTTTCTACTTTAGTAGGTGCTCTATATGCACGTTTCTACTTTAGTAGGTGCTCTATATACAGGATTTTACTTTCTTAGGTGTTTTACCTGTAAGTTTATATTTAATTGGCAGCCTACACCAAAGTTTCTCCTTTAGTAGGTGATCTACATGCTGGTTTTTACTGTAGTAGATGATCTTCCTGTAGATTTATACTTAATTGGCAGCCTACCTCCAGATTCCTACGTTAGTAGGCAATCTACCTGTAGATTTCTACTTTGGTAGATGATCTACCTGCAGCTTTCTACTTTAGTAGGTGTTCTACATGCAGGATTTTACTTTAGTAGGGGCTCTACTCGCAGGTTCATACTTAATTGGTAGCCTACATCAAGGTTTTTACTTTAGTTGGTGATCTACCTGCAGGTTTCTACGTTATTAGGTGATCTACCTGCAGGTCTCGACTTTAGTATGTGATCTACATGTAGTTTTCTACTTCAGTGAGTGATCTACATTCAGGTTTCTACTTTAGTAGACTGTTGAGCGAGATGCAGAATAAGACAGTACTCTAGAGATTTTTTTTTATATATACAATAAGGTAATCTAAAATGAAAGATCAGTCTTGGTACTTAGATATTGGAATAACTTTATCAAGTCGAGAATGGAGAACTTATTCAAATCTGTATTGAAATTATCAGCATTGAATTGAATGACTACTCCCTCTTACCCTAACCGAGATAACATGTTCGCCTACCACTTGCAGGGCAGCAGATCAATCCCAGCTCGGACCTTGAGTTGAAGTTGTGTACTGGGGGAGGTCACAACTGGGGTTGGGCACCACAGTGAGGGCTGGGCTTGCCCGGCTGACGTTCATGTGAATATCTATTCTAATGAAACTTTAACCAGGCACCTTTGACCTTAACCTTTATTCAACCCATACTTTCAGCTACAGTTTTCTCAAATTTCCCTCAACACTCTATACTGTCTCACTAACCAGGGTTATCATTAGAGGTTTTACAGGTAGTCGGTACAGGAGAAATCCGATTGGGTAAGTACATAGTAACAGTCTCACTTGATAAGGGTATCTCAAGAGATTTTACATGTAGACAGCACATGATTAAATTCGAAGTAAGAGACTATATAGTAACAGTCTTACAGTTTGAAGTAAGAGACTATATAGTAACAGTCTCACAGTTCTCTCTTACAAAGGTTATCTCAAATTTATAACCAGGTAGTCAGTACATGAGACAGACATATAAGAGAATACATAGTAACGGTATTCTTTGGTAAAGTTGTTTCGCGAGATTCATATGGTAATTAATACAGGACAAAATTGTCCTTGCAAAGTTACTTAAATTACTTTCCTTATTTAGTAGCTTCTAAGGGTGACTTAGGGTCGTCAGAAATTGCTATGATTTGTGAATTATAGAAAACAAACACTTATGTGAATAGCTGTGAAAGCAATAGTATATGAAAATAGATTATATGCGATTATTTTAACAAATTATATTAACAAATTATTTTCAAATATAAATATAATTTTATGTAACAAATGTTCCAACTACATTATTTATTAATTATTTATTTGAGCAGAGACAAAGATAGAAATTGCAGATACCGTCACTGAGGCAAGCTCCGGGCAATCTGGAACGAACGAACGAGATGTTAATATTAATTATGAGTTTCATAAGATTCTCGTGTTTCATTATTATTTTCATATAATAGTATTTTCTTCTTGTTTACACTTAAATTCAAACTTCATCAGGCTCCTCTACAACTCAAAATCCGTTTTTTGGGCTCAGCCATGTCTTGCTGATGGAAGCTTATCAGGGAATTACTTGAAAGTACTATATCTGTGGGTTTGTATAAGTGCTTTTACTTTAAATGAGTCCCTTAAATATGTTTAGTAATATCTCCCTGTAACTAGATTATCAATTATATTTACAATCAGGTATGAATCTGATCTGGCATTGAAAACACATCAGGGTCCATATTTTCTCCTGTCGGAAAATTATGTAATTTCATCGAAATGATGCCACTCAATGGAAATGTTAAACCAAATCTGACTGATTTGTACAGATTTTGGAAATGCATGAACACCGTGACGCAACGTTCACTCGGCACTGGTGTTATCGGTCAGATATGCACCTATATGGAACAGTGTGTGTTTGTCGCAGGCTTAGACGACGGGTTTTTAAAACCACCCGCCGCCACCACAACATGTCTTATTTTATGTAATTGCTTCGTCTATATAGTGTTGGAAGAAGTTCCGTGAAGAAGCAATTTTCTTAGGATCATGAACTGCGGGTGAGCTGTCAGGATCCGCTCTGCGAATAAGTAGGTGAGCATTGCTCTAAGTTATTTTACAGATAGATTTTGATCCTGAGGTTTCGTCTTGGAAGAGCTGTCCTTCCTTGAAGTCTGAAGTTCTACAAAGATAGACCTTAAGACACCCTAATGGGCATAGGGACACATCTTCCTTCAGTGGACAGATTCTCCAAGGACCCCACCTTATGGTGGGCAGCTCGTTTTTGGCGAGAAAGTAGGATCGGGGAAAGGGTTCAGTTCTCCCTCTTCTGTGAACTGAATATGGCCTATATCCCTGATAGGGCCAATATTTCACTAACTCTAGCCCCTGAGGCTATTGCAAACGGAAAATTGACGTTCTGTGTTAGCTTTTTTTAGAGTACAATCCTCATTGTTTAGGTTCGAAGCATAGTGCAAAACTTTGACTAACGCTCATGTAATGGGCTTTAGAGGGGATGCCGGATTTGGTCTAATGCATGCTTTGGTACCTTAATAAAGGTTCGCTTATGAGGTTCGTCTCAAAGGCATATAGAAAAGGTCTAGTCAGGACCGACTTACACGTAGTTATCGTAATGGAAGTCAGGCCTCGTTTAAGTAGGTAAAACAAGAGAGACAGAAACATGTTGAAATTTGTGTTGGTCCCCTTGTTTTCACGAGGGTTACCCCTTTCTTCCAAGACAATCCACATTGTCTCCTGGTTGGACTTGACTTGTACTCTACAATGAAGTTGGCTACATTCTTCGAGATCCCAAACTTTTGTTCGCTGCTAGGGCAAAAAAATCATGAGAGGCAGGTTGTTGGTTTTCGAGGATGAAATGTAACAGCCGACTTCTGCACCAGTTTGGGTAAAACTGGGTACGGCAGAGGAAACAGCTAGTTTCAATTCTAGAACTAGAGGAAACCAATTGTTTTTGACCCATTTGGGGGCCACTACAGGAGCTGTTTCTCTGCAGGATCCGAGCTTGTCGAGGACTTTCAGCAGGAGATTGGTTGGTGGAAACAGATAAATTCGATTCCATCCATTCCAGTCGAGAGACATGACGTCTATTGCTTCTGCTTAAAGTTCTCGCAAGGGGCTACATAACGAGGTAGTTTCTTGTTGTCGCTCGTTGCGAAGAGGTCGATCTGCAGTTCCGGGACTTTTCTCGGAAATAAAGAAGAATGAGTCTGCGTCTAGGGACCATTCTATCTCTATCGGCTTCCGCCTGGATAGAGCATCTGCCGTTATATCGTGGAACCGTTGAAGGTGAACTGCTTGATAAATGCCATCTTCTCTTCCTTGCCAAGCGGAAGATGGCTAACATCACGTGGTTGATGTGAGGTAAACTCAAGCCTTGTCAATTAGACATATTACTATCACCTGGTTGTTGAGAGCCAATCTGATGTGGACTGTTCTGCGAGGGCATAGTCTCCTCAACATCAGGAGGACTGTCATACCCTCCGAGAGGTTGATGTGAAAGATTTTTGAATTGGAATGATCAATTTCTTGCCCTTTCCTTTCATGCAGATGACCTCCCCATTCTTTCAGGGAGGCTTTCGTGTGTATCGCCACTGATGTTTGTGGTGGTTGCAAGAGAACTGTCTGTGGGTAGGCTCTTATTCGTTGACCACGGCCTTAATGGCGTGCGCAGTCGGGTCGGTGTCAACCTTGTTGATCTCTTCGAGCGTTTGATGCCTATCTTCTCCAGACTCCTGGCGCATCCTTTGGCTGTGCTTGTAGCACTGGGTCTGTCACTACTGCGAACCGGAGAGCGCCCAGTACTCTTTCCTGTTGGCATTTTGAAATCCTCTTGTGTTGGATTAATCTCTTAACAGATGCCGCTATTTCTCTCCTCTTCTTTAATAGAATGGAGAGGTAGTATGACTGCAACCGCCTGTTAGGACTGAGACCAAGAAACTATGGAATCATCCTCCCCATATCTGTAATGACGGGCTTCTGGCCAAAAGCCGGGAGTCCTACCCCAAGCATTGGATCCCCCTGGATTCCGAAGACCCAACACTTGAGAATAGTTCCGCCAAAAAGGTCCAAACCTTCTTCGGGATGGCTCAGATCATCCAATACTCTCACATATAGCTACCAGCACAAACACCTCCCAACCGTGACACCTTTCCCATTCATCAAAGTAGGCAGCAATACCGGATGTAGAAACATCCGCCCAAGTGGCAATAACAGATGTAGAAACATCTATGCCATAAAAAAAAACACACATACATATATATGTAAATATATACACATATACATATGGGAAATTTTACTCATAGGGTTGGGACAGCAACATGAAAGAAAGTTTATAATATTAGGAGAAGGTTGAAGTAATATAAAGAAGAAGATAAAGATAAGAAAGAGAGAAAATTAGATTCGAACTGGGGGAGCAATTTCCCCAAGTTCGAGAGCCCTCTTGCCCATCACCAAGTTTCAGCACGGGAATAGAATGTCGTGCTGAAGCTCAATGACTTCATCAAGGCATTCTCTCATTAAGAGAGCATTTCAAGAAAAATTAAGTCAATCAAATGACCCTACTAAATTTTGGTGCGCTGTCAGGTAAATGAAAAGCAGCGATGGGACACCTACGTTCCCAAAGATTTCTCAGTTTATGTTAGATTCAATGGTGCTTGCACATTCTTCTGCTGCTGTGGAAAGAATATTCTCGCAGGTAAAATGAGTAAAAACTGATGCGCGGAACCGATTGAATACGGAATCAGTAAATGGTATTTTGTTGACTGAAGGGAATGGAGGAGATAAAGATCGCTATGAATGGGAGCCAGGTGAATCAATGATTCGATCAGCTCAATCCCTGCATAAGGTAGATGAATAATGGTTATCCAGCAGCAGCTTGTGTATCACATAATGATCATAAGGTGATAATTAGATATAGAATGAATATTTTGCTGCTTTTAATAGAAGTTGATGATCATAATAAGGTTTAATCATGCCAGGTTGCCATCATGCCAAGTTGATGCCTATATTTCTAACTATATATATTCAATAAATGATATTATTATACCAGGCGACCTGTAGTAGTTCATAATAGCAAACTAAAACCATAATTTAAAGTTCATAATAAAATAATAGAATTCTAGATAAATGTGTTTTTGCACTAAATATTTCTTAACAAAATAGACAACATGTCACTGTGTGGTTCGTTGCCAGACGAACGACTACAGCTACGTTGATATAAGTATGTATTTATTATTTTAGTCACGCAAATTTATCTTATGTTTGTGTAGGATGATGTGATGCTTTTCCGGATACTTTTCTGAAAAAGTGATGATACATTCATACGTTTTTTGAAAAATTCACGATACTTTATACAATTGAACAAGTTGTGTAACTAATGGCATTACTTGACGACATTGTTTCGCTAGATTTTATAGGTAATCAGTACAGGACAAAATTGCCCAGAGATATACCTTCCAAAATTACTCTGTTAATAGGTTTTTTATCCCACATGGATTCGTGAAAAATTTCTCAAATTACATATGATTTGTGAACTATAAAAAACTCAAACACTTATGTGAATAGCTGTGAAAGCAATAGTATATGAAAATAAATTATATGCAATTATTTTAGCAAATTATTTCCTAATATGAATATTATTTTACTTAACAAATGTTCCAAATACATTATTTATTAATTATTTATTTGAACAGAGAGAGAGAGAGAGCCAGAAATTGCAGATACTGTCACTGAGAAAGGTCCGGGCAATCTGGAACGAACGAACGGGATGTTAATATCAATTTTGAGTTTCAGATTTTTGTGTTTCATTTTTATTTTCATCTAAAAGTATTTTCTTCTTGTTTACTTGAATTCAAAGTTCATCAGGCTCCTCTACAACTCAAAAATACAACACAGAGAAAGAGGCAGAGGTTGTATATAGCTTTTAATTACGTTGAAAATAGTATGAAGTATTTATTTTTTGTAGGTAGAAATAATAGAAATGTGGTATTATTATTATCATTTTTATTATTTGCTAAGCTACAACCCTAGTTGGAAATAGCGGGATGCTTTAACCCAAGGGCAGCAACAGGAAAAATAGCCCAGTGAGGAAAGAATATAAGGAAAAACTACAAGAGAAGTTTAAGAACAATAATAACATCAAAATCAATCCTTTATATATAAACTATAAAAACTTGAAAATAAGAAGAGAAAAAGGAAAAAGATAGAATAGTGTGGCCGAGTGTACCCTCAAGCAAGAGATCTTTAACTCAAGAGTTAATGGAAGACCATGGGACAGAGGCTATGGCACTACCCAAGACTAGAAAATAATGATTTGATTTTGGAGTGGTCCTTCTCCTAGAAGAACTACTTAGCATAGCTAAAGAGTCTCTTCTATCCCTATCAAGAGTAATGTAGCCACTGAATAATGATAATGTAGTAATTAACCTCTTGAGAGAAGAATAATAGTTTGGTAATTTCAGTTTGGTTAGGTGTATGAGGAAAGAGGAAAATGTGTAAAGAATAGGGCAAACTGTTATATGTGTGTGTTGGCAAAGAGGAAATGAGCCGTAACCAGAGAGAGGTATTTAATGTATTACTGTCTGGCCAGTCAAAGGATCCAATAACTCTCTAGTGGTAGTATCTCAATGGGTGGCTGGTAATATCTCAAATTATTCCCTTCGTATATCCTATTTTTGGGCTCAGCCATGTCGTCCTGATGGAAGGTTCCTTTAGGCAGCTTTTTAAAGGATATCTAGCTACAGTGATACTCTCAGAGAATTAACCATAGGTCTCCAGAATTCTAACTCCTAGCACGAGTATCCTTAATATAACTTTTAAGGATATCGCATAAAATCAGGGGACGTATTTCTTGATAAGAAACATGGCAATTTTCACCCCGAATAGATTTTACTCTTTGAGGGGGAAGAGTGGCGAAATGCAGGGTAGCCGTTATCAAGGTTGGATCCCCTCCCTGTACTACTACGGCGTATTATTCCTTTAAAAAGCAGCATTTAAGCACGGTGTTCTCCCACGCTTCTCTCGGTGTTGTTACTTATTTCAAGGAATATTATCTTGCAATCTTCATCCTCTGGAAAGTTGAGTATTTAATCTTTCCTGTGTATAATTTTTAGCTCCCTTCTCACAGTTAAATCAACATAATTTAGGTGTTTTAAGTGGAGCGCAGCCATCCCTGGGAGCGGCCATTTTAACCCTGGATAGGTACGGTCCTCGGACACCCCTTTAAGGGTATACTCGGACGCGAACGACCCCGACGCCAAAAAAAATTCTTGAAAAATCAGTTTTTGCAGTAACCTCCTTTTTTCTTTTGCCAAAAAAAACTTCAATGAATGCTTAAAACAACTGTAAAGATAAATACTACTCATCTGCAGAAAAACTATTTATTATAAATATTTTAAAAAATTAAGTAGAAAAAAAAAAAGACCTGACATAAAAATTCATAAAAAAAAAGTTTATACATATATACACAAATCCTTTTAGGAATTGATTCTTGAATGTTTAGGACACATCTTGATGTATTTTGGATGAAGTCAGACCCATGGAGGTGAAGATCTGAAATGAGAAAAAAAGGGTAACTTTTTTTGGCCAAAAAAAATTGTCCAAATTTCATGAATTTTTTTGGGTACCCAAATGAAATAGGAAGTGGCTAATTTTTTTAGGGAATAAACATATGTTATCCTAAAATAGAAATATGTAAAAAAATCTTCATTATTTTGTAAATTACATTTATATCAGGGGCCATATCTAAAGGTAATTTTTTGAGTACTTGGAAATTTCGTAAAAAAATACATATATTTAATATATAATATGATATTTATGCAGGTAAAAATATACCAAAATATCACAAATTCTATAGGGAACAAGAATATATATAGATAGGGCAGCTTACGCTTCGGATATGTCCACAAAATGGCCGCCAACCACACTGACTCAGACTCCCTAATCTGCCACTTGAAATGTAGGAAGGGTATGTCAATATCAAGGTGTTATTTACTAATCTAATTATTATTGGATATGCATAAAAATTGTATGGTGGGTTGCTGGATAATTGTCGATTATTTTACGACTATAAAATTAAAATTCTGACCCAAAAAAATTTTTTTGAAGGGAAATAAAATCGAAAAAAAAAATGTAAAACAATATTTTAGCTAAAAAAATTTGATGATATTCAATCAAAAAAAAAGTAAACAAAATTTTCCGACAAATAAACATCTAGAGGAATCATTACTCTGTGATAGTTCCTTAGTACGTAGTAATTTTGAAAGAATTGGGAAAAAACGAAAAAATGGCAATCACCGGAAAATCGAACACATACCTATATATACGCCATATCTGGCTAAAAAAAAGATAGGCATGGGTAGCCAGATCATCTAGAAACACTTTCCAACACTATAAAAATATAAGTTTTGCGACACTACTTGCCAATTCCTTACGGTAACATGACTAAGCAAAAAAATGCAAAACAAATAAAAAGGGGCACTCGTGGAAAAATGGCCATTCTAATATACGGCATTTCAGAAAAAAAAAATTTCAGCCACGTGCTAGGCAAACCATCAAGGCATATTTTCCGACAAATAAACATATAAATGAAATATTACTCTGTGATAGTTCCTTAGTACGTAGTAATTTTGAAAGAAATGGGATAAAACGAAAAAATGGCAATCACAGGAAAATCGAACACATACTTATATATACGCCATATCTGGCTAAAAAAAAAATAGGCATGGGTAGCCAGATCATCTAGAAACACTTTCCAACACTATAAAAATATAAGTTTTGCGACACTACTTGCCAATTCCTTACGGTAACATGACTAAGCAAAAAAATGCAAAACAAATAAAAAGGGGCACTCGCGGAAAAATTCCCCATTCTAATATACGGCATCTCAGATAAAAAAAAAAAGACATGCACGTGTTAGCCCAACCATCAAGGCACACTTTCTAACACATAAACATGAAAAAAAAATCAATAATATACGGCAATTCCTTACTACGTAGTAAATTTTTACAAATATTGAAAAAAAAACAGAAATTGGCAACCGCAGTTAAATACCCAATATACCAATAACTACGTCGTATCTGACAAAAACAAAATCACGCATGGGTAGCCAGATCATCTAGACACACTTTCCAACAGTAAAAAAGCAAAAGTTTTACGACACTATTTCGCAATATCTTACGGAAAAATGACTTGGCAAAAAAATTTAAAAAAATTAAAAAGGGACACTCGCGGTAAAATGCCCGACATTCTAATATACGACATCTCAGATAAAAAAAAAGACATGCACGTGTTAGCCCAACCATCAAGGCACACTTTCTAACACATAAACATGAAAAAAAAATGAATAATATACGGCAATTCCTTACTACGTAGTAATTTTTACAAATATTGAAAAAAAAACAGAAATTGGTAACCGCAGTTAAATACCCAATATACCAATAACTACGTCGTATCTGACAAAAACAAAGTCATGCATGGGTAGCCAGATCATCTAGACACACTTTCCAACACTAAACAAGCAAAAGTTTTACGACACTATTTGGCAATATCTTACGGAAAAATGACTTGGCAAAAAAATGAAAAAAAATGAAAAAGGGGCACTCGCGGTAAAATGGTCCTCGTGGTGATGAACGACATTTTAACTAAAAAAAAAAAACATGCACATGGTAGCCAAACAATCCACCAAGACTTTCCACAACTGATAACCTATACAAGTTGCACCATTCTACGACAATTTCATAATACGTAATAACTTTGATAATTATGCAAACTACCTCAGAAGGGTAAACTCGGACGCGAACGACCCCGACGCGTCTCAGAAATCGGGGAAGGAGTACAGCTACAGCAATGCACATCTGGACACTACTAGAGCGTGTAGGGGAGACACCTCCTGCAGGTCGATCACCCACAAATTCAGTCACAGGGGTGAGTCACGTGAGAAAAACCTGTTTTTTTTTTACGCTCGGGGTCGCAAACGACCCACCGTACCTATCCAGGGTTAAGACCGCGGTCGCACGCCATAAATGCTTTATTTAGTTAGTAGTGCCACATTCCCGGTATTAGCTATAAAGAAATTCTAGCTAGTTAGGCAAAATTATACTAGTGAAGATAGCATTACACATGTAATATTTCCTCTTCCGAATAAACGTTTCTCTCGTATACGATAGGGCCTCGGTGGTATTAGCGTAGCTGAGATCCCCACTCGCCTAACTCGTTTTAGGGTAAACCATTCTTCTCCCCTGAGTGCTGCTATCCAGGCGACAACCCTATCTTCCATCATTGCCGTTGAGTAGTGTACTCCGGCTTCACTTGGATAGTGTTTTACTGTAGATCTTCTTTGCCTGCGAGTATCCCGGCCTTGAAATATGACAGTAACTCAGGGTATTTTGTCTTGTAGCCGGCAACGTTACCGACAGAGGAATAGTAATTCCTTTGCCGGTTACACCATTGTCGGCACAGGAAACTAGGCTTCCCTAGTCTACAACCGAAAGTGGGCAGTATAATTGCCGCCACCTTTCTCCCTTGTGGACTAGAAGACATGTCTTATATCCGGCAATGTCTCAGGCTAGGGAATCGTCATTCCCCTGCCGCCCATGACGGCTTCCTTGATTTACAGCCGAAAGCAAGAGGCATACTTGCCGCTACCTTTCTCTGTGAAATATAAGACCCTTTCCCTTCCCTTCTGTCCTTTAGTCCCGGCCTAGCCGTCACAAATGTCCTTTGGCCGGTATTCTACAATCATTCCCGCTTGCCAGGCTGACTGGGTTACCGGCCGGGTTCCTGCAAAGGGGGTTAGGTTGCCGCTTCGACCAACTTCCTAATGGAAGCAAAGCTCCGGGAAAGGTTGAACCGGCCCTGACGGCTGCCGGTGTGAAACCCATTATACTGTTGAGTATTCTTCAGTCCTCTCTTGGACTGCCATCCACAAACCTTGTAACCAGCAGTACAGCTGGCATCAGAATTTGTGGCTGGGTGGAAGCTAGAATCGATGTATTCCTCCCCTTCCATTTGAATTCTCATTTTGGAAAGAAGGCAGTAGTGGCAATAGTCCCTACACTCCCAATTATTGTACTAAACTATAATTATTCGGTAGTCCTTGTTTCCATTCTTTCTCTCTCCCTGTCAGCTAGTGCCGCCAGGTACTAGCCTAACCTGGTAGTATACCGGTAAAACTACAGTATAAGACAATACAGTAGCCAGTATTCCTGCAGTATAAGACAATATAGTAGGCAGTATTCCTGCAGTATAACAATACAGCAGTTAGAAACATACAGTATATAATGATACAGTAGTACAAAATTTCCAACATATTCTATGTGCCGTTTCACAGTCCATTGTTGAGACCGATTAGAAATGTTGAGGTGAAGTATTCCTTCAACATCCTGATGAATCCTAGTTTATCGGGACACCAATTATTACCACTCAGTATTGATATTCTACAAGTGGAGGAGTTACTGATAGTATTCACTGACTCCGACTATACGTACAAGAGTTATTCTACACCGTATTTTCCCTAATAAGGAAATTAAAAATATTAATATTGAAGGAGGTCACAGCAATTGCCTGGAGAGGAAACACAGATATGTCTTTCCTACTTCTTTTCTAGCTCACTATCCTAAGCTATTATATATAATAGTAAATGATACTATTTTAAGCAGGTGTATTTATATCAGTGATATAAATTACCTTATACTCATTTCACTCTTTCTTTCCTTACAGGAGGAGCCTAAGGTGAAGTGTGCAGTAGGGACTTTTGTGGCCACAAGATGTGCAGGTCTCATGCCCCCTGCTCCATCGCAACTGAAACCCTGAGGTATTGGGATCCGAAGGGTTGCACCGTCTGCTCGGCTCTGATGACCGAGGGATTCGGTGAAGATATCCCTGAGACTATGGAGTCAAGGGATACAGCAAGAGAAACTCTTCGGAGGTGGGTAAGAGGGTTCCAAAAGAACTCTCCGGAACCTTACCTGCCTAACGAAGCTAAGAGATGCCTTCTGTTCCCTAAGGCCCAATCCGATGTGGTTGTGCCCCAGGCACAGGTCAAGCCCCTTCATTACCCCCAGGCTATTTGGAAATTTCCAACCCTTAAGCCCCATGGGGTTATATTTTTTCAAGCACATTTTGCAGTATATATTTTTTTAAATTGCTCTAACAGCCTTAATTTTTGACATAGAGAGGTCAGGTTGGTCTCATTCGTTTAGAAAATGCTTGAAATTTCTCAAAAAATTATCAAAAATAGGCAAAAAAAAATTTAAATAGCTTTTTTTTGCAAGGACGTACCGGTACGTCCATGGGGGTAAAGGGATGAGTTTTTTTAAACGTACCAGTACGTCCTTTGGGGGTAAAAGGGCTAGCTGACAATAGAGGCTGACATTAATAAGGCACTCGAAGGCATGGTCATCCACCAGGAATGGATGTCGGAGGTGTCTACCGATACCGAAAAGGATGTTTTGCAAGAAAATCCTGAAGAAAAGGTGGCTCAACCACCCACGGAGGAAGAAGGATCCGTATCAACGATATCTGAAGACCCTCAGTTTTCTGTGACGGCATATCAACCTGTGCCGTCAACTTCTTCGGCCCCAACTCCCCATCTTGAACCACTGATAGCCAAGAGCGAGGCACTCCTAGGACAACTTCAGCAGATGATGTAATTCTTCCGCAAGGAACAACAGGATATTAGGAGGGAAGTAAGAGAAGTGAAATGCCCGAGCACTTTCATAGGCTCTCATAAGCCTATCAGAGTCACTGACTTACCTCAATGCTCCGAAACCTACCACTGGAGGTATGCGGAGCATATGCCCATGATGAATGGGAAACTGTACATCTCCGAAAAGATGGGGGCCAAACCCCTCGAAGATCTCCAATTCTGGCCTAACATATCAGCATACCCATAATGTTACGTGAGATTGCGGGATGAACCTGCATCTCGTGAGGAGACGCAACCGAAAGAGGTCATGATCTTTGAGCATGACAAGGCGCAGGCTCTCTTATCCAAGACCCTAAAGAAAGCCGGTTACACCAACTCTAAGGTTTCAGCTTTGAGCAAGAAGCATCCTACCTTCGTTGCTCCTTCCTCCAGAGCTTTTCCCTTTTCGGTCAAAGCTCTCAACTGTGTGCTGAAAGCAGTTGATGCAGGCAAACCATGCCCAGTGCTAGAGGAATGCAGACCATTATCTCTATCCATGCCTACCTGCGAGAAGGAACGGAACGAGATTCATCTAACCTTCTCAGTTTCTAAACTGGATCCGGAGATAGCAGGTCAACAGTTCAATGAGAACCTTCCAAAACTGTCAGAACATCTTTTGAGAAGGGAACAGAAGACAGAAGAGGGACTAGCCACCTCTTTGTCTCTTCAGAACTGTATGGAGCCCAGGAAGCTGATCACTTCATGTATCTGGGGCAAGGACCTTTTCCCAAAAGAATTGGTTCAGGAGGTCATCGCAAAAGCCGCCACGGAAAATAGGAACCTTCTCCAGAAGTGGGGCATGTCTTCCAAGAGGAAATTATCCTCAAATGCTGGTCCCCAACCGAAAAAATGGGGAGACAAAGAACCCACGCAAGTCTGCACAGCATCCAGCCATGACCGCAGCGCCCCAAATGGTAGCCCAGCCACAAATCGCCTTCCAAATGGTGCCCCAGCAGCTGGTAGCTCAGTCGCCTGTGTTCAATCCAGGCCTTGAGAGGCACACGACTACCTTTCGCCCCAGAGGTAGAGGCTCAAGTTCCGGATGCTTACCCTGCAAAACATAAGGACCCTGGCGGATGCTTATTGGCACCTACCAGTCAGCCGCCCCCTCTCCTCCTACCTAGGATTCAGGCTACAGAAGACAAAATATGCCTTCACAGCCATGCCCTTTGGGCTAAACATAGCCCCAAGGATATTCACAAAACTTGCGGACACAGTCGTCCAACAGCTGCGCTTAGAAGGCTTTCAGGTAGCGGCATATCTAGACGACTGGCTGGTGTGGGCAGCATCCAAGACGGCTTGTCTGCAGGCAGCCACAAAGGTGATTCAGTTCCTAGAACACCTGGGCTTCAAGATCAACCACAACAAGTCTTGCCTTTCTCCAGGAACGAAGGCCATATTCAGTTCACAGAAGAGGGAGAACCAAACCTTTTTCCCGATCCTACTTTTCTCGCCAAAAACGAGCTGCCCACCAAAAGGTGGGGTCCTTGGAGAATCTGCCCACTGAAGGAAGATGTCTCTCTATGTCCAGTAGAGTGTCTTAAGGTCTATCTTCAAAGAACTTCAGACTTCAAAGAGGGACAGCTCTTCTGAGGCAAAACTTCAGGATCAAACCTATCCCTAAAACAACTGAGGGCAAACTTCACCTACTTTATTCGCAGAGCGGATCCTGACAGTACACCCGCAGGTCACGATCCTAGAAAAGTTGTTTCCTCGTTGAACTTCTTTCAACACATGGACTTTGATAGACTCCGCTCATATACGGGTTGGAAATCATCCAGAGTCTTCTATAAACATTTTGCGAAGCAAGTGCACGAGATAAAACACTTTGTGGTGACGGCAGATAGTGTTATAAAACCTGTCGTCTAATGCTGCGATGAACAGTGGACTGTTTTGGGACTTAACAGTGTATTGGGTGAACAGGTATCAGCACCTCCGAGTGTAATACCTTTTAAGTAAAAATCACTATGGTGATTTATGGACTGTTCTATATAGGTGCAGAATCTAACCAATAATACCAGTGCCGTGTGAACATTTGTACAATGGTGAAACATATCCAACATTTAAGTGAAATCAAACAGTTTAATTTCACAAAACTGAGTGACATTCACCAATGAATTAATATATGTATATTCTTCCCTTACAGATTATAAAATATATATGTACCAAGATGTTCAAATATGTTGGATAGATTCTTTCTAATGATACATTTCAAATTGTTTTTATATTTTTTCTATAAAAATAAAAAGCTATATAAATGTATTTGCGTCTTATTCGCCCTTAAAAGTACAAATAAAATTGTCCAGAGACTTTTATTTTTCCTAAAATAAAATCTTGTAAGTAAAATCTCTGAAAGAACAACCTGGTAATCTCTAAAAGTTCCCTCTTGTTCCAACAGAAATAAAAACTTTGAAGCCTTATAGTCGAAGTCGACAATTTCCCTGCAGGGGCCAGGAAGCCCTAAGTTAGTTCTAAACTTAGTGGATATGACAAATAACGGTAATGTCATATATATAAGGTCTAGGAGACCATATAAGGAACTCATTCAAAGTAAAGACACTTATACAAACCCACAGATATAGTACTTTCAAGTAATTCTCTGGTAAACTTCCATCAGGACGACATGGCTGAGCCCAAAAAACGGATTTTGAGCAAAGCGAAAAATCTATTTTTGGGTGATATGGCCATGTCGTCCTGATGGACTATCCCTTCTTTCAAAGGGAGTAAAACAGCTATGTAATGAAAGTCCCCACCCAAAACTACTCTATCTGCTGCTTTTCCTGCTTAAATGCAACAAGGAATAATACGCTGTAGTAGTACAGGGAGGGGATCCACCGGGTAACCTTGATAACGGCTCCCCTTCATTTCGCCACTCTTCCCCCTCAAAGAGTAAAATCTATTCGGGGTGAAGATTGCCATGTGTCGTATCAAGAAATACATCCCCTGATTTTATGCGATCTCCTTAAAAGTTATATTAAGGATACTCGTGCCAGGAGTTAGAGTTCTGGAGACCTATGGTTAAGTCTCTGTAGCTAAATATCCCTTAGAAAGCTGCCTAAAGGAACCTTCCATCAGGACAACATGGCAATATCACCCAAAAATAGATTTTTCGCTTTGCTCAAAATCTGTTTTATGACCTCACTAAAGTGTTCCATCTTCTGTTGTTATAACAGATCCATCTCTCTTTTTGGTGTGTATATGCTTCTTCTTTGCCACAATAGAGATTTCAATAATAATTCTATGAGCAATTCTTACACCATAGCCACTCCCTGAATTCATAGTTTTGTCAGCCTCATCTGCTTTCATGTCTAAATATTCCTCTCTGGTCATTCCTGGCTTTTTTTTTTTACTTCACTATCTGTACTGGAATACTTAGCATGCTCTACCTTTTAATTTTCATGACTTCCTCGAAAACATTCAACAATCAATTTCTGTCTTTGTCACCTTTTTCACCTTTGTCTACAGTTGATATGCGTTGGATCTTTGCTTTATAAAATGGCTATTAATCTAGAGAATAGTGGAACAGACTTTTTTTTCCTTCACAAATACTAGCTATTTGCTCTTTGCTGTCTAGTACAGAGATAACGTATTCACCTAGCATTTTCATGGCAGCAAATCGATCCACGCGCGGGACCGTGAGATTAAGTTGTTTACAGGTGAGGCCATTGCTGTGGTTGGGCACCCCAGAGTGGGGGGGGGGGAGGAGAGGAAGTTGGCCTTGCCCAGCTGACCTTCTGGTGATTATGTATTTTCATGAAAATGATACTGAAATCAGGACCCTTCAACTTTGACTCAACCAGTATCTGAGTTACACTAAAGTTGTTATATCAATTTCCTGATGTCCACAGATTAGCCAAACCAGTAAATTGTGGCAGGTAGTCACAACCAGACAACTGGAGACACACCTTGCAAAGAATCATCATTATTTAAAACCAGATTCACACCAGTTATTGTCTTTTTCAAGAACCCTCTTCCCATTAACTGGTGAGTTGAGAAGGACAAAGGCTTTTTATGCAATTATCTAATTCATGAATTTTTGGAACAATAACTTAAAAAAATCATCTGAAATCTTTTTCCTTATTGAATCTGTCAATTATATTTGATCGTATTTGTGTTTTTTTTAGAGATATGAAACTTTCACCAGGTTCAGGTTCAGGTCGAGTCTTCGCCTTTGCTTCGGTGCCTCTTTATGTCTTTTACTTTTGTCCGTTCATTATTTTCAATATTTTTTGTATGTCCTGACATGAGAGACTTTCCCACATAACTCCTCCTACTTTATTAGGCAGTCTACCTGCAGGTTATTACTTTAGTAGGTGATCTATATGCAGGTTTCTACTTCAGATGATCTACATGCAGGTTATTACTTTAGAAGGTGATCTATATGCAGGTTTTTTCCTTAGCAGGTCATATATCTGCAGGCTATTACTTTAGTAGGTGATCTATATGCAGATTTCTACTTCAGATGATCTACATGCAGGTTTCTACTTTGGTAGGTGATATACCAGCAGGTTTCTACTTTGGTAGGTGATCTTCCAGCAGGTTTCTACTTTGGTAGGTGATCTACCAGCAGGTTTCTACTTTGGTAGGTGATCTTCCAGCAGGTTTCTACTTTGGTAGGTGATCTACCAGCAGGTTTCTACTTTGGTAGGTGATCTTCCAGTAGGTTTCTACTTTGGTAGGTGATCTACCAGCAGGTTTCTACTTTGGTAGGTGATCTTCCAACAGGTTTCTACTTTGGTAGGTGATCTTCCAGCAGGTTTCTACTTTGGTAGGTGATCTTCCAGCAGGTTTCTACTTTGGTAGGTGATCTACCAGCAGGTTTCTACTTTGGTAGGTGATCTTCCAGCAGGTTTCTACTTTGGTAGGTGATCTACCAGCAGGTTTCTACTTTGGTAGGTGATCTTCCAGCAGGTTTCTACTTTGGTATGTGATCTACCAGCAGGTTTCTACTTTGGTAGGTGATCTTCCAGCAGGTTTCTACTTTGGTAGGTGATCTTCCAGCAGGTTTCTACTTTGGTAGGTGATCTTCCAGCAGGTTTCTACTTTGGTAGGTGATCTTCCAGCAGGTTTCCACTTTGGTAGGTGATCTTCCAGCAGGTTTCCACTTTGGTAGGTGATCTTCCAGCAGGTTTCCACTTTGGTAGGTGATCTTCCAGCAGGTTTCCACTTTGGTAGGTGATCTTCCAGCAGGTTTCTACTTTGGTAGGTGATCTTCCAGCAGGTTTCCACTTTGGTAGGTGATCTACCAGCAGGTTTCTACTTTGGTAGGTGATCTTCCAGCAGGTTTCTACTTTGGTAGGTGATCTACCAGCAGGTTTCTACTTTGGTAGGTGATCTTCCAGCAGGTTTCTACTTTGGTAGGTGATCTTCCAGCAGTTTTCTACTTTGGTAGGTGATCTTCCAGCAGGTTTCTACTTTGGTAGGTGATCTACCAGCAGGTTTCTACTTTGGTAGGTGATCTTCCAGCAGGTTTCTACTTTGGTAGGTGATCTTCCAGCAGTTTTCTACTTTGGTAGGTGATCTTCCAGCAGGTTTCTACTTTGGGAGGTGATCTCCCAGCAGGTTTCTACTTTGGTAGGTGATCTTCCAGCAGGTTTCTACTTTGGGAGGTGATCTTCCAGCAGGTTTCTACTTTGGTAGGTGATCTCCCAGCAGGTTTCTACTTTGGTAGGTGATCTTCCAGCAGGTTTCCACTTTGGTAGGTGATCTTCCAGCAGGTTTCCACTTTGGTAGGTGATCTTCCAGCAGGTTTCCACTTTGGTAGGTGATCTTCCAGCAGGTTTCTACTTTGGTAGGTGATCTTCCAGCAGGTTTCCACTTTGGTAGGTGATCTACCAGCAGGTTTCTACTTTGGTAGGTGATCTTCCAGCAGGTTTCTACTTTGGTAGGTGATCTTCCAGCAGGTTTCTACTTTGGTAGGTGATCTTCCAGCAGGTTTCTACTTTGGTAGGTGATCTTCCAGCAGTTTTCTACTTTGGTAGGTGATCTTCCAGCAGGTTTCTACTTTGGTAGGTGATCTACCAGCAGGTTTCTACTTTGGTAGGTGATCTTCCAGCAGGTTTCTACTTTGGTAGGTGATCTTCCAGCAGTTTTCTACTTTGGTAGGTGATCTTCCAGCAGGTTTCTACTTTGGGAGGTGATCTCCCAGCAGGTTTCTACTTTGGTAGGTGATCTTCCAGCAGGTTTCTACTTTGGGAGGTGATCTTCCAGCAGGTTTCTACTTTGGTAGGTGATCTCCCAGCAGGTATCTACTTTAATAGTTGACCCGCCTGCAGGTCTTGACTTTAGTGGGTGATCTACATGCAACTTTCTACTTTAGTAGGTGTTCTACCAGCAGATTTCTACTTTAGTATATGATTTACATGCAGGATTTTACTTTAGTAGGGGCTCTACCTGCAGGTTTATACTTGATTGGTGGCCTACATCAAGTACCTTTGACCCTAACCTTTATTAAATATAAGCAAATATAACAAGAAGAACAATCATTATACATTAATGAACCATAAAACTACTATTTACTATTATACCTGTACTTTCTATCCTTTCTTCCCTTACTATTGTTTTTACAATGAAAAAGTATATACTTCATACTAATTTTGACGTAGTTGAAAGTTATGTAACCCATCTGTCTTTTTCTTTGGGTTCTGTTTTTGAGTTGTAGAGGAGCATCATCAAGTTTTATTTCAAGTAAATACTATTAAATAACAATAAAAATAAAAGACTAAAATCTTAAGAACCTCAAAGTTGATATCAACATCATCGTTCGATCCAGATTGCCCAGAGCTTGTCTCGGTGACGGTATCCGCAATCTCTCTCTCTCTCTCTCTCTCTCTCTCTCTCTCTCTCTCTCTCTCTCTCTCTCTCTCTCTCTCTCTCTCTCTCTCTCTCTCAAATAAATAATGTAGTAAAAACAAATGTTAAATATAATTATATTACCAAATTTGAAAATAATTTGGTAAAACAAATGCATATTTATTTTCATATATTATTGCTTTTACAGTTATTAACATAAATGTTTAAGCCTGTTATAATTCACAAGTAAGGTGTGATGATACCCATTTCTGATGTATCCGCAATTGCCCAGGACGTATTTGTCTCCCTGTCTCAATGCATTAGATGCTACAAATACGATCACACGAAAAAGGACTGCCCTCAACCATCCACGTATACGATATGCTCGCTTTGTGCCTCAGTGGATCACTTTTGGACTAATTGCAACAATCAGCAAAGCCATAAGTGTATCACCTGCAATGGTGACCATCCTACCATGGCAGCAAGATGCCCCACCCGGAAATCCATGGTTAAGGACCAAGCAAAGGTTCTTAGAAGCCAACAATCAACTGTCACACCAAATAAGACCTTTGCTCAAGCCTCAGCCCCCTCCAATCTTAACTCCTCCTCTCAACCTTTATTCAGCAGTATTACCCTTCAACAGCAGACGGTCATGAACACTGCACTTATCATGGCTAATCTCAGTGAAGCAGTGGAGCCAGGGACATTCCAGTCTATGGTTGATTCTTTCTATAAGGCCAATGGACTCCCATTGGTCAAAATTCCCATCGAGGCTATCAATTTAGCCAATAAGGTCTCAACTATGCTGAAGTCAGACAATGTTCATGCCAATACCCCTCAGCAATCTGTGGCAGTTAACGAGGAAATGGAAACTGATGAAGCCAATAGGAAAAGAGCACTGAGTGACGCAGATTCGGATATATCAGAGCCTGCTAATCCTGCAAAAAGACAACCACAGCCCTCTACCTCAACTTCTGAACCTCTGGACACTGAATTGCTAGGAGCTACTGCTCTCCCTCCCCTTCCTCCTATGAAACTAGCACCTCCTAAGGTTGGTCTAAAATTATATACTTCCATCAATTTATCAAACCCCCCTAAATCCGCATCTCATGACCAAATTAAGAAAATGATTTTTGAGACCAACACTATGAAATACTTATACACAGAAAAGTTAGCAAACTCCACAGTGGTTCAATTCATTAACAGTGGCTCTATTGAACTGGACAAATACCTCTCCAAGATTGCCCGGGTCACTCCAGATAGGTTCAGTAGAATAAAATCAGGCTTCTTCGATCTAACCAAAGGACGATTACCATAATGGATTCCCTCACAGTGATTCAGCATAATGTATTAAAGTGGACGTTCCTCAGGTGTAAGGAACTTGCTAATATCTACTCCTCCCTCTCTCCTCACCTCATACTTCTTAACTCAACAGGAATTCCTGACTCTACCCGTATCAAGATCTGGAACTATAATGTGTTCCAGTGCAACACCTCTGGTGAACAGGGGGCTGGTACAGCAATAGCGGTTCGGCGGGATGTTGCTGTCAAGTTAATTGATGGTTTCAATCACGATCTTATCGCTGTCGAAATACAGACAGTTCGGGGACCAATTATAGTCGCCACGACCTATCTGCCCCCAAGAAACCCAATATTTCCACAGCAAGATATATTATCATTAATGAGACGTAACATCCCTGTCTATCTGCTGGCTGATCTTAATGCAGCTCATCCAGCCCTTGGTTACAACAGAATCAACCCTATTGGCACATTAATCAATGGCCTGTTGAATAGAAACCTTATAAGGTTCTTAGGACCAGATTTTGATACGTATTTTACCAGAAGAACCTCTAGTAAGCCAGATATTCTGCTCTCAAATAGATTTCATATGTTTAATTACTCCCTTACTCAAGGCCCCTTAACCACTTCAGATCATCTTCCCATTATTTTTAAACTTACTGTGAGACCCATTATGGTGGTTGCTAATCCAACTATAGATTTGAGCAATGCGAACTGGGAACGTTTTAAGGACACTCTTGATGACTCTCTCTCTACTTTTGACGAACCCGATAACATCTTAAAGGATAAATCGTACATAGATGATAAGATAGCTTTTTGGTATAGGATGATCAAGGAAGCCTCAGAGCTCCATATCCCATTTAAAACTTTCAGGATATTACCTTATACTAAAGAAACAGATTCCCTAAAGTTACTTCAGATCCGTTTTAAGCATGCCCTGGAATTAGTTAACAACCGAGGCCCCACGCATCAACTTTTAGAGTATATTCATAATATACAAGAACGTATTAAAATAGAATCAACTGACCTCATTAATTCTACTTGGGAGGCTCTGTTAGACAAATGTGGGTTATTGGCCAGATTATTTCAAAAAAGCAATACTTCCCTTTGTGGGGAAAAAGGGCAGAGACCTCACCTCGGTCTCTAACTATAGACCTATTTCGTTATTAGAGACACCGGGTAAGATACTTGAGAAAATTATTAAAGAAAGATTGGAGGATTTCCTTGAGGAAAATTCACTTAACAATAACAATCAATACGGATTTACAAGGGGTAAAGGGACCCAACTTGCGTTAGCTCGTCTTTACGAATACATTGCGGTCAAGTCAAATCTTGGGGGTCGTTGTAACCTAATATCTAGGGATGTCAGCCGAGCTTTTGATAAGGTATGGCACAAGGGCCTTAAATACAAGTTAATAGAAGCACAACTCCCAAATCTAGCTACTAGGCTATTGTGTAACTTTCTTGATAATCGAGTGGCCATGATCAAGATTAAAGAATTTATTGGACCAGAGTTTCCACTACTATCTGGTGTCCCTCAGGGCAGTGTTCTCTCTCCTTCACTTTACAATTTTTATATCAGAGACACCCCTCCTCCTGCTCCTGGTTGTCTGCAAATCATGTTTGCAGATGACCACACCCAGGTAATATCTATTTCTAATAAGAACAAACGCATGCTGCAAATTAAAACAGTCAGGGAACTACAAAAAGTAAATAATTACGAAAAGAAATGGAAAATAACAACAAACTTGAACAAATTCCAGCTCCTCCCCATTTCAGCTCGCAGTCCTGCAGAAATCATTGTTGACAATGTTAGAATTCCATTCAAACAAAAGGCCACAATACTTGGGTGTAACTTTAAGAAATCAGGTACACTTTCACACGTCAAAGAGAGAATAGCTGTTTCTAGAAAAACTTTTGATAAATTGCTACGATTTAAATACTTATCAACTAAAACTCAACTCCGTTTATATAAATCTTTAGTAAGGCCACAGTTAGAGTACCCCACCATAATATTTGGAGCAATCAGCAAAACTTCCCTTAATAAAATGCAGGCAATTCAAAATAGGGCTTTGAGGAGAGCCTACAAATTACAATACAATTAGGGATTTACATGCTCATTCCAAATTGGAGCCTCTTAATGTCCGGTTTCACAGGCTTGGCCAGAAAACCTGGGACAAACTTGCTTCAGACGATGACGACCTTCGCACCCTAACTAGAAATCTCACTACTGAACATGCTCGTGACCATTATTGGTGGAAGAGACTGGAGGCTGGGATCAATTGCGATCCTCCTAGGCCCAGATTCATTTCATCTGATTGATTTTATTATAGATTCATTTTGCAATTAAATTGTAATTTCATTTAAACATTACTTCATCACCTTTAAAAAAAAAAAAAAAAAAAAAAAAAAAAAAAAAAAAAAAAAAAAAAAAAAACCTTTAACCATCATACCCTACTCAAACAACATAATGGTGACAGTCACTCAATCAACGTAATGGTGACAGTCGATTGGTGTCCTTTTGCTTGGCATGAACCAAAAAACCTTTCCTATTCCTTCCTGTCTCTTCCTGTCTCGAAATAACTCTACTACTATCTAATGTCGCATGAGGGTCTGCCCCTCTTTTTTATTCTTTCCCTGTACTTCATTTTCCCCCCCTTATTCCCTTCTCCTTTCCCATCCCAGGTACCTGCCCTCGGGCTATAAACTGGATTGTATCCAGGGGTACTTATCCTTTCCCCATATTCCCCACTTCCCTGTCCTCATCGTACTGGTACTGGAACTGTGTTATATAAAGCTTTAGTCTTCTAACTTATCTTTGAACGGTAGAGAAATTTTATCTCTTCCCGATAATTGTCTGATTTTCTCAAGTTATCTCTGAAGAGGTTACCAGTAGTGCTGCCGGAGCCTTTACCCCGAAGACGATCACCACTGCAGGGACTGCTACGAGGATCCCTCGTGTGAATGTGACAGCTGCGATGCCTACCAGAAAAGAAGAGTGTATCTCTTCAGCGCAGTAGATCTCAGAACCACAGCTGTTGAGGACAAAACACTGCCTACCCATAACATCAGGTGCAACTGCAAGGGAATCATCCAATGGACTGTAACTGTACTGTCTGCTTCACTCAACTCCTGCAATAAGCCTGTGCCATTGCAGCCAGCATTCCAGCTCCCAAGAATGAAGGCAGGAAACCCCTGCCTAAGTTCAAACTACACAAGACTGACAGCTCCATCTCCTAAGCCACAGTTGCTGCCATGGCTGGAAAGCCTGGCATGAACCTCACTGCAAGACCCAACCGTAAGGGAGAGTTAATCATCTCCCCAAAGGACCAAGAAACTACCAGCTATCTACAGGAAGAACCAGCCGTGACACTGCTTGACACTTCCTTGATCCAGAGGATTGATTGATTGATTGAAAGTTTTTTGGCATCCTGACATCTAAGGTCATTGACGCTGATAGCATTTATCATATATGAAAAATAAAAGAAAATTCAATTAATACCATAAAAGTTAAGATGTCATTATAATAGTTAAATAGTTTTCAAAAGAACTGAAATAAATCTAAAAATGCCGCTCGCACAGTAAGACACATCATGTCCAAGAATCTTGGCAAGGATGAACCTGCCATCCATACCTCGAGCCTCAAACAGATATCTATTTTCTTAAGTTATTATAATTAGGGCATTCGGTCAACAAATGTCTCACTGTTAGAGTTACTAAACAGTCCTTGCAATACGGTTGGTGTCGGCCCTTCAGCAGGAACTCGTGTCAACCGAGTGTGACCAATACAGAGATGACGAAGTCGTCTCCCATTTTCAGGGTACAGTATCATGTTATACCTCCAAGGTTATATTATAATCATTTCCCTTATTTTATTGCCATCTAGACTATCCCAGTGCTGTTGCCATTTATTACAAACCAATTTCTTGATGAAAGTTAGGAAGTCATTACAGGGAATGGGATACCTCCTTGGTAGCAACTCAGATGCCGCATTCTTCGCCAGTAAATCTGCCTTCTCATTCCCACAAACACCTACATGTGCTGGTACCCAACATTATTTCCTGTAGGTTTCTTCAGAGATGGTCTTGTTATGTTGGGTTTTACGTTTGTGTTTTTCTTTGTATTGTTCCAACCGTGTGTCACACGATCGTATGTAGTAACGACATTTCATTTTGTGTATGTTATGCTTGTATCTTCGCTCTCCCGTCGCACTAAAAAGAACCTGAAATGAATTGCCTGTTTTTCTCACCGTTAACTGTTAACCGGTGCGGTTTCGGTTGAACAGGAAATTTCCTGTTGCATTGAAATTGAAATAATGTGTCTGTTTTTCTCACCGTTAAATGTTAACCGGTGCAGCGTCTGTTGAACAGGAAATTTCCTGTTGCACTGAGTTTTTGTATGTAAAGGCGAGTGTTCTGTAATAAAGATACTCAATTGCTTTCATCTGTCTTTGAGTCAGAACCTTCTCTCGGCTCGTCACATTGGTGACCCCGGAAGTCGACTCGGTCCTCCCGCATTCCACCCCCCTCGCCCCTCCGTCGTTGGTACTATGGTGGACTCTACGGAAGTTGGCGCTGCGGCTGCCCTATTGAAACTTTCGTCATTCGCCAGTAGAGAGGCGTTTGCTTGATTTCAGCGCGCAGAAGTCCAGTTTCGCATCAAGGGTGTGACTCGCTCAACCACCAAAGCAGATTATGTTGGACACCTTCCCGGAAATATCCGACTGGCTTTGTGAACAAGGAGACACTCCAATAGCGTATGACGCCCTCAAAACATACCTTCTGCAGCAGTACTCGGTGTGGCCAGCCGCCTGTATAGCAAAGCTTTTTCAGCTCTCTCAACAGCCCTTGGGGGACCAAAGGGCTTCGCTCGCCCTCAGGGAAATGACCAGTATCGCTCGCCTGCAACCTGCCGCAGACGGCTGTCCTCATGAGGTGAACCTACTTCGTGCCCTTTGGATACGCCGTTTACCCGAACCTGTAATCGCTGCCATACCTGATGTCGATGGTTTACCCATAAAGGACTTGATGACCAAAGCTGACTCCCTCATGGACAGCCACTTCAAGACCTCCATCAACGCCTCCACTCCTGACGAAGAGGATGCCTATTCAACGTTAACCGAAGCTGATGTGAATGCCGTAGGACATACACGCCTACCCCGTGACGTGCCGAAGTGGCGACAAAGCCACCCATCACCCACCACTCGCTCACGCCCCGACCATAACTTCTACAGCCACTTACTGCCTCCTATCCACCGCAGTTTTGCTACTACCACAACAGATTCGGGGGTAACCGCGAAGAAATGTGCCAAGGATTGTCAGTGGCCAAAATACGTGTAAGTAGGCCATCGCTCGTGGCGGTGGCCTCCCGTGTTTCTAATCTTTTCTTTTTAAATGATGCAGGAACGGGCGTGCGATTTTTGGTAGACATGGGTGCTTGTCGTTCTCTTTTGCCAAGGGAACTCTTCACGACACGACGTAGTCTGTCTATGTCTGCCAACGTCTGCTTGGTAGCTGCCAACGGATCTGAGATACCCACCTACGGTTGCGAGAACCTCACATTATTGTTTGGAAACGGTAAATTTAATTGCAAGTTTCTCGTTGCTGACGTCACATTGCCAATCCTCGGTGCGGATTTCCTCTCTCATTTCCACCTTCTGGTCGATGTCGCCCACCGACGATTGGTCAACGCAGACTCGTACTTGTCAACACCTCTTCAACCCGCCCCCTCTAACCTTGCTCTCCACATCAGCGCACCCACGGATGCATACGCCCACCTCCTCACGTTTTACCCGGAAGTTTTCCGTCCAGAACTTCGCCAAACGCCCACGACTCCTGCCAAACATGGTATTTATCACCATATCAAGACGATGGGACCCCCAGTCTTCGCAAAATTCAGATGTCTGGCACCGGAACAATTGGCAGCCACCAAACAGACGTTCGCCAGAATGGAGGAAATGAGCCTTTGCCAAAAGACCTCCAGCCCATGGTCGTCACCCTTACACATCGTTCTGAAGAAAGACGGCTCCCTCCGTCTGTGCGGGGATTACAGGTGCCTGAACATGCAAACAGAACCGGATCACTACTCCCTCCCAAACATCGCCGACCTGACCTCCTACCTGCACAAAGCGAAGGTTTTCTCTACGCTCGACCTCCTGAAGGGGTATCATCAGGTGCCTATGAACCAAGAAGACATCCCCAAGACTGCTATCACCACTCCGTTTGGTACATACACCTTCAATTACTCCTGTTTTGGCCTTCGTAATGCTGGGGCCACGTTTCAACGTCTCATGGATGGCATCTTAGGGGACCTCCCCTTCTGTGTGTTATGTGGACGACATACTTGTGTTCTCCTCCTCAAAAGAGGAACACCTCTGTCACCTGCGCATCGTGCTCGACCGCCTGCAACAAAACGACCTTGTAGTCCGGTACGAGAAGTGTACCTTTGGTGCCAAAGAAGTGTCGTTCTTAGGGCACCGCATCACTCCTGAAGGAGTCCATCCCCTCCCTGAGAAGGTAGCAGCCATTCAAGACTTCCCCGCGTCCTCGACCGTCAAAGCTCTGCAGGAATTCTTGAGCATAATCAACTATTATCACCGTTTTCTGCCAGCCATTGCCGCCACTCTTGCTCCCCTCTATGCCTCCCTCAAGGGCAAGCCAAAGGACCTGAAGTGGGGTCTCCTTCAAGAAGAGGCCTTCTGCAATGCAAAGAAGGCCCTTTTCCTATTGTGCTACAAGATGGTAGAGTAGCTCAATAGGTTACATGCACTACCGGCGTTATCTCCACTCAACAGGAGTCCAGAATCTGATATACTCCTGGAGGAACGTCAAGCGGTCAAGCTTACGTCCATGGCCAACGGGACTAGGATATGTCCCCCCCACCCGACATACCCATGTAATTGGCATAGATGCCAAGTCCACCTTCCAAGATTTTCACCGACAACAAATCGAGATCACTCTTACATATCTTGAGCTCCTGGCATAAGCTTATTGTACCTCTGGACAGCACTCCTCGCCAGTTACTAGTTATTGCCCTCACTGAGGGTGCTGTCCCCGCAAGCTCTTGTACGGCTTTCCTGATGCAATCACTGCTATATTTCGCGATTTTGGCGTCATCGAAGAAGTTTAGAGGTCGAACATTCGTATCAGCATTAATTTGACAGTCAATGACCATCGACTCGGACTCTTTCCAGATTACAAGATCTGGTTTCCTCAACCCCTGAGTAGTTGATATTCGGGGTTCATCAAGCACGTCATACCCTGCATCTATTGCTTTCTTTTTGATGAACCCTTTTACATTATCGTGTCTCTTAATACGCCACGGTTGTACCGCTGGGCACGTCTGAAGGATGTGATGCAGGGTTCCGGGGGCTTTGCAGCCTAGATCACAGCGGCTGCTCTGCTGCCTGCCTCTCGCACTCCGAGCTGGGGTCGTCAGGACTCCCAGTCTGATTTTGATAGCATTGCAGTAGGTGCCCCCTTTCATCAGCCGGCTCCCGGCATCCAGCCAACTGGGTCGAAGTCCAAGTTTTGCTTCTTTAAGGCCACATCCATCAACCGTGGCGTACAGTCTCTCTTCCCAATTTGTGACAACTGGGGCACGGTGATGTTGAGCCAGCTCCGTAGCCACCTCCGCTACAAGGGCATCCGGAGACCTAGCTAGTCTATCATAGCAATCCTGCAGGGCTTTAGGGATGCCATCGGTAAAATTGAATATACTTAGGCCCCCCGTCGCTGTTCCTGCATAGAATGCTGGCAGAGGAGTGTCACCAGGTAAGTGCAAGCACCTCCTGGTGAACTTCCTAACCTCATTGTTCACACCTCTCAGGTGGAACTTTTTGACCAGTCCATATACAGTGAGCCCTTGCTACTTCGCGGTTCGACCATCGCGGATTCACCACTTCGCAGGTTTTTTTCATAACCCATATATATATATACATATCGCGGATTTTCCGGAAATTTCGAAAATACCGCGATATCTGAAGACCCCAAATACGATATTTCGTTACCTGTAATTCCATTAATACTGTAATTAGTAATATCTGCTCTTACTGATTGTTCATTGCATTACATATGACATATAATTCAGCACAGAAAGAAATAAAATACGAAAAGAGAATCTGATCATACGATAATTCAGTACTGTATACAGTACGTAGTAAAATTATATCGAACATGAAACGCAAATCAGATGCAGTCATACCATATTAGAATGGTGTAAGGCTGCTGATGGCTACTACTGTACTACAAATGTAATGGATGTGGATCTTTTCCATGAATCTTTTGTATGTATACGTACGTAGTACTGCATCCAATAATATTCTTTGTTGCAAAAATTACATCTCGAATAAGCGTACGAGAGAGAGAGAGAGAGAGAGAGAGAGAGAGAGAGAGAGAGAGAGAGAGAGAGAGAGACATATCCTACAACAAAACAAGCGTAAAATAGAGTATGTAAAGCTGTATTATTATTATTATTATTATTATTGTTGTTGTTGTTATTAAAATTATTATTGTTATTATTATTATCATTATTATTATTATTATCATTATTTATTATTATTATTATTATTATTACTGTACAGTATACGTAGGGTACCTTGTACTTTGAATTGGTAACTTACGTAGCATATAAGACGGGTTGTGATTGGTTCAAGCGCTGATAGATGACAAATCAGAACCCAAGTTTTGTTATCTAGCCTGTGATTGGTGTTTTGCCCGCATCTCCAACCCGCAGCATCTACATATTCGCGGTCACTTTGTCTCCCGCCGTATCGCTGTGTAGATGTTGTTAGGTTATTGTGGACTTTAATCTGTGCTGTGCGTGACTGTTTTAAGTTGAACTTTTTGTTGAACTTTCTGTTAAACCCTAATGTACAATGCCTCCCAAGCGTTCTGCTTCTACTAAGGCTGGTAGTGAGCCTAAACACCACCGAAAGATGATGACGATTGCTGAGAAGGTGACGCTTCTCGATATGTTAAAAGACGGTAGAAGTTACAAGGCCGCAGCCCGCCATTTTGGAGTCAACGAATCCACGTTCGCTATATCAAGAAGGACGAGGCGAACATTAGAAAGACGGCTACCATCACCTTTAGCAGATCAGCGAAGCGAGTCGTTACCACGCGTAATAAAACGATCGTACGCATGGAAGGTGCTTTAGCAGTGTGGATTGCCGACTACCGGAAGAAGAACATAGCCTTGGATACAAACACCATCCGAACCAAGGCTTTGAGCTTGTATGAGAATTTTGCGGCAAAGGAACCTCAAGACGACGATGGTGACCATGCTGAAGAAGATGATGATGTAGATGAACCTCAACCAGGGACATCCACTGATTCCCAGCGTCAGAAACAACGTTTTTCCGCCAGCAAAGGATGGTTCGCGAAGTTTCAGAAACGCTTCGCCCTGAAAAGCGTTTCCCTGCATGGCGAGGCTGCTTCCGCTGACACTGCCGCTGCTGAAACTTACGTGAACCAGACGTTCAAGAATATTATCGCCGAAGGTGGATACGAGCTGGAACAAGTGTTTAATATGGATGAGACCGGCTTGTTTTGGAAGAGAATGCCGTCGCGAACTCTCCTGTTCAAAGAAGAAGCCAAAGCCTCTGGCTTTAAATCATTCAAGGATCGCGTTACCCTCGTGATGTGTGGCAATGCTGCTGGATTTTTGCTAAAGCCGGGGCTTATTTACAAGTCGAAAAATCCTCGCGTTTTGAAAAATAAGAATAAGAATCTCCTTCCCGTGTACTGGATGCATAATCCAAAAGCATGGATTACGAAGATGCTGACCTCCAACTGGTTCCACCAGTGTTTCATCCCGCACGTCAGTCAATATCTCTTAGAGAAGGGCTTGCCATTCAAGATCCTTCTCCTTATGGATAACGCTGGTGGACACGCAACTGACCTGTCGCGTGAGGGCGTTCAGGTTGAGTTCCTGCCACCCAACACCACGTCATTAATTCAACCGATGGACCAGGGGGTTATCAAGGCGTTCAAGGCCCTCTACACGAAGAATACCTTGGCGGACCTCGTTGCGTGTGTGGATGCTGCCTAAGAAGATGAAGATGAAGATTTTAATTTGAAGGCGTACTGGCGGCAGTACACCATAGCCACGTGCCTGCAGAACATTCAGAAGGCACTGCAAGAAATGAAACCTGCAACTATGAATGCGAGCTGGAAGAAGTTGTGGCCCTAGATTGTTTACGACAAGGGATTTACTCCGTCTGAAATCCAACACTCTGCAATACGCAAATCTGTGCAGTTGGCTGCGATAATTGGAGGTGACGGGTTTGGCGACATGACAACTGAAGACGTCGACGAGTTGTTGGACTGCCATTCCCAGCCGCTAACTGACGCAAACCTCGAAGACCTGACGAAATCGGCCATTGAAGAAGAGAGCGAAACACAGGAAGAGACCCAAGAAAATGTCGAAGAAACGGGCTTAACATTAGAATGGCTTGCCAAGGTCTGCAAACATATAAAGGAGGTGAAAGAAATGTTGCAAGAGTGGGACGAGGATATGGTTCGGTCTATGCAATTCTGCAACAAGATCGATGAAGACATGACTCCCTACAGGATGCTCTTAGAGCGAAAAAAGAAGCAGCGGCAGCAACTTCCGATCACAATGTTCTTCCAGCCTCGCAAAAAAGAGCCAGTTCCTCCTGCTAGTACGCCTTCGAAAGAAATTGAAGAAGTTTCCCAGGAGAAAGTTGAAGAGGTGTCCCAGGAAAAGATACCTCCATCTGAAAAGACGTAAAATACTATCATTGGCTGCACAGTAGAAGACATCATCAGCTTCATCATCATCATTTCTACTGTGCAGCAAATTTATCGCCATCATCATTCAAGTTTTTCTTGAACTTCTTTCGTGGTGAGTACAGTAACAGTCTTTATTTCTTACATTAATATTCTAACATTTTAATATTTGTGCCTGTTTTAGTTTAGGACTGTATGCATTAAGTTAAAGGGAAGGTTTTAAAAGTCTGAAGAGTAAACATGTTGTAACCTATCATATTTTTTTTTTTAAATTTACATTTACGTACGTAAAACAATCTCTCTCTCTCTCTCTCTCTCTCTCTCTCTCTCTCTCTCTCTCTCTCTCTCTCTCTCTCTCTCTCTCTCAAATTGTTTTCCTGCTTTGCTACGTACAGTATGTACTGTATGATTTTATATAGATACGGTAAATAATATTTGTAATAACATATTTTCTAAAAGCTTTTACTGTAAATATCATTATTTATCACTTTCATCATGCGCGTTAAATGCCTTCTTTGTTTACTGAGCGTGGTTGTTTACTGAGCATACTTTATGACGCCGTCATTTCAGGCGGCGCCATAAAAAAAACCTTTCATTTGGAAGTCCTAAGAAAAATTAAGTAAAACATAGGTAATAACAAAATCAACATACTGTATAATCAATATAATCGATGCAAAAACTAACCTATACACAGATGTGTACACTAAATGCGTTTGTTTCTTCATTATGATCAGAGAAACGTAAACAAAACATTGGTTGCCATTTTTTATCGTGCTTTTTGGCGTGTTTAGGAAACGCATGATATAAAATCGCCTTTAATATTTGTGCCTGTTTTAGTTTAGGGTACTGTACTACATGCATTAAGTGTTCTGTACATTAAAGGGTAGTTTGTTAACAGTACTACGTACAAGGGAAGGTTTTAAATGTCTGAATATACATGTTAAATAAATAGGTAAATATGGTGTCACTACTTCACGGATTTTCACCTATCGCGGTCGGGTCTGGAACCTATCTACCACGATAAACGGGGGTTCACTGGGCTAGATATTTAAGCCGCGGGATTAGCACATGTTTCAAGGCCCAAAACTTCTGCTGAGGCTTTAGAGGAGCACTCTGAAGGTTCCCCAGTTCGGTTTTGGTCTTCCCGATCGGCTTAGTCCCATTCATGTTTACCACGAGCCCGACTTCAACCCCAAGATACTTGTTGAATCCATCGGGGCTCGTGGCTGGGATCGTCTCGTCACCATACATGAAGGGACGGGAATCGACGATTCCCGCTGTTGCACACTTTCTTAGGCCTGGCTCAAGGCCCAGCTTTCCGGCATGGTTGAGAAGCTTCTGGATTGATAACCCTAGACCAATACGGTTTTGGGCTACAACAATAATCCCACATGCCCCTCTCCTTCTCTCCACCGATGCCAGCGACGTTGCTATTGGTGCAATACTCGAGCAGGTGGTCAACGGCTTGCCCCACCCATTGGCTTTCTTCAGCAGAAAACTGTCCAAGGCAGAATCGGGTTATTCTACCTTCGATCACGAATTGGTGGCGGTGCACCTGGCTGTCCGTCACTTTCGCCATTTTTCAGAAGGTACGCCCTTCGTCATTCGCACAGACCACATGCCTCTGGTGCACGCCTTCACTCGACAGTCTGACGCCTGGTCTGCCCGTCAATGCCAACATCTCTTCGCCGTGGCTGAATACAATTACAATCCCGTTGCCGACGCCCTGTTAAGAAACATGTTGGCTGCCGTTCAACTGGGATTGGATTACAATGCCTTGGCTGAAGCCCAACGACAGGATCCAGAGTATCAAGCATGTAGGGCATCCTGCACATCACTCCGTTCGGAAGACTTCCCACTTGAAGACTCCAACACCACCCTCCTCTGTGACATCAGTACTGGTAGACTACGACCTTGGATTTCTGCTCCCATGCGCCGGCAGGTGTTTGATTTCATTCACGGCCTTTGACATCCCTCGTGCTGTTCTACTGCACAGCTGCTGAAGACGAAGTTCATTTTGCACTGCATTTCTAAGGATGCTAAGGATTGGGTCCGCGCCTGTACTTCTTGTCAAACTTCCAAAGTACAT